>NC_064924.1:220371413-220685787 GCF_023897955.1 Schistocerca gregaria
TGTGCAGATGTACATAATATCTTGGTGTGTTAAGTAGATGTTTACTAGTTTAGCGTGTTTTGGGGAATAGTCCTTCCACTGGGAAATTTAAGATTATGCTTTCCTCCTCAAATATGACGCTACTTCAGCTGGCACCTACTCATCACACGACTACCAGTCACACTTTCATTGATATATTCGCAACGAATATATCGAAACTGAGGCACAAGAAATAGTTTGGGGGATGACCTCTACTCCCCTCATGGACATAAACGACAAACTCCAGGATTTCACTAACAAAATTACTCAACTATATGACAAATATGCTCCAATAAAGACCAGAAAAGTAAAAAGGCAACCTGATGAACTAAAACAGCTCATGAATCTCAGAGATGCTGCACATCGAGCATACAAGATACACCCTACACTTTAAAATCATGCTGTATACAAGCAAAAACGAAACAAAGTCAGCCAAGCGGTGAGAAACGCTAATCTCAGAAATGCCCGTACATTAGCTGACAATAGATGTAGACCAGCTATCCCGTGGAAAAATCTTCGTAGTCTTGGTTTAGGCAAAATAAAAGTTGCAGAATATCACATGGTCCCAGCTGAAGAACTAAACCGATTCTTCACGTTGCCTAAAACCAAAATTGTACCGCAAAAAAAACAGAGAATCATTGATTACTTCATGGGGTTGAACGACTGTAGCAAAGAAAAATTCTATCTACAGCACGTAACTTGCCGTACTGTCAAGAAAGCCATAATGCGGATTAGATCAGCATCTACTGGACTTGATGGTATCACTATCCAGATGGTAAAACTTATTATTGACTAACTACTGCCCTCTATAACAGACATTTTCAACGATTCATTAATCACAAGTGTTTTCCCTGAGGCCTGGAAACTGGGACAAATTAAGCCACTGCCTAAAAACGACATTGCCACAGCACCCTCTGACTACCGCCCCGTCTGCCTTCTTCCTGCGCTATCAAAGGCCTTAGAATATATAGTTCATGACCAGCTCACCATCTACCTAACTACTAACAACCTACTAGACGAATACCAATCAGGTTTCCGTAAACATCGAAGCACAACATCTGTTCTGATAAAGGTGACAGATGACCTGAAACTTGCCAGGGACAGACAAGAAGCGACTATCATTTGCTTCTTAGATTTCAGCAAAGCATTTGATACTGTCGACTTCGACATCTTACTGGCCAAACTTAGCGGTCTAAATTTCTTTCACAAAGTATTACAGAAATTTAAATCCTTTGAATTTTCAAAAGGCAGTTAATGTTCCACCTTCTATCACAATAGCTTACTCTGCTACATACTTGTTTGCATCTCACTCGCCAACCCTCCCTCCTCCATCCTTATCGCTCCTCTTATCTAAAGAGCTCTTTATTGAAATTCTCTTTCTTAACCGTTACTCTCATTTTGATTTCATTCTTCTCTTTCACTATCCGTTCCATTTCTGATAAAATTAAACACTCTTTCAAAAGGGCCAAACTAATCAATATCATTTTAACGCGCTTTGTCATTTTATTATTATTAATGTTATTATTATTAATATTATTATAATTACTATAATTTCCTTGGTGCAGACATAGACAAATGTAATGTATTGAGAGTACATAGAAAGAAGGATCCTTTGTTGTATGATTATATGATAGGGGAAGAGACACTGGTAGCAGTTACTTCTGTAAAATATCTGGGAGTATGCGTAAGGAACGATTTGAAGTGGAACGAGCATATGAAATTAATTGTTGGTAAGGCGGCTGCCAGGTTGAGATACATTGGGAGAGTCCTTAGGATATGTAGTCCATCAACAAAGGAGGTGGCTTACAAAACACTCGTTCGACCTATACTTGAGTATTGCTCATCAGGGTGGGATCAGTACCAGGTTAGGTTGACAGAGGAGATAGAGAAGATTCAAGGAAGAGCGGCGCGTTCTTCACAGGGTTATTTGGCAAGCGTGATAGCGTTACGGAGATGTTTAGCAAACTCAAGTGGCAGTCTCTGCAAGAGAGGCGCTCTGCATTGCGGTGTAGCTTGCTGTCCAGGTTTCGAGAGGGTGCGTTTCTGGATGGCGTATCGAATATATTGTTTCCCCCTACTTACACCTCCCGAGGAGATCACGAATGTAAAATTAGAGGGATTCGAGGGCACACGGAGGCTTTCCGGCATTCGTTCTTCCCGCGAACCATACGCGACTGGAACAGGAAAGGGAGGTAATGACAGTAGCACGTAAAGTGCCCTCCGCCATACACCGTTGGGTGACTTGCGGAGTATAAATGTAGATGTAGATGTTATGTAATATTTTTTGGGACGTGGTATCTTCTGGTCATTCTAACCAAGCAACAGATAAATAATTTCCGAATACTAACCATTTGTTGCTCTCGTTCTGATTAAGAAATGAAGCACTACAGCTAACGTAAAATCATACCCTTATTTGTAGCGTCACACCGAGAAGCAGCTCCTTAATTTGTCGCTTCTGATTTTTAGAGAAAAAGAGCTGCTTATTTTCGGACCTGCATGTCGTAGTTCGTAGTATTTAATGTTTCGGCTTAATAATAAACTTACATGAGCACAAATAAGTATAACTCAGGTATGAGAATCTGAAATCAAGCTACTGACAAATGTCACAAATAGCTCATATTTTTCCATATACTAGTCTGGGGAACAAATACTGTAGGATACAAGTCGTTGTTTCTTCTGGTTATCTAGTGAGGCGAATAAAATCACTGTGGGGTGTCGAATGTGTGCTCACAACAGACTTACATGAAGAGCCAAGTGACCGGGAAAGTTACGCACAAACGATTCTCCTTTGTTCCATCCCACGATCCCAGCCGAAAGCTAACCAGAGATCGCAACGCAGAGCTGAAATTGATTTCGCTCTGATGACAAAGTAGCTCCGAGGCGCGACGCAGAGCCCTTTTTGTTATTCTCTCTGTCCCGTTCCTCTGTCCCCTCATTTGGTATTCTTTTTTTCCTCACTTTCTTTCTTTGTAAAGTCTCGGCTTCCTTTCTCGGAAGTTGGCCTAAGATACCAATTAAAAACCAAGCCTCCACCCACTTTTAATTTTAGAATTTGCAAGTTAAACTTCTATTCTTTTTAATGATTTCCTTCTCTGTTTTCCTTCTCGCTTAAAGAGAGAGATTGGGAATAATTAATTAAATTTCTTTTTAAAGGAATGTAAATTATTGAATCCTTTGTTGAGCCTTTCCGTTACTCACCTGTATAATTTTATATCGCACCTTTGTGCTAATGAGGTGCGGTGGAATCAGATTCTTGTTCGCTATCTCTTCTATTGCATTGATTAAGTAAATAATACACTTTGAGATACTGAGAACCCGTTTTATCTCAGATCAAGTACTTCCTATTGTTGTTGTGTAATTAATCGTCTCTGAAACGAGGCCCTGCCGGACAAGTAACAGCTTTTCACGTATCAATCCTTCATTCAACGGTACAAGTCATCTTTAAAAGTCATTATCATGTAACAGTTAAAATATTCGAATTATTTTATTCTAAATTTTCTATTACACTACACTGTAAGTAAACTGAAACAAAAAATATGAATTCTACACAAGAATAGGAAATTCTGCACGCCTGTTCCGCGCGAATCAAAGCGTAAATTATTATGTTGGTGAAGAGGTTTCCTTTGTGAAGACAAAAGCTACATCCTATTTGATCATGACGATTTTCCGATTATCACAATGACTGTGATTTATGTGATGCCTGCCTAACCCGACTTTGACCCAGCAATACTCAAAATCAGTAGTCGTCGAATCTTTGCTCAAGAGCCAATATAGACATTCTGAGTTGGCACCTCCAGCCGCATATGCAATGATCTTGTCATCCTCAGCGATCTCAAAGTTGCAAGACTGTAATTGCCTCACGAAATGGTCTTGTGTTGCCTGTTTGAGTGGATTACAAATTAATTAACGAAGGTCTCCTTCTTCTTCTTCTCCTTCTTCTTGTGCCTTTGTCCCAAGTGTATGCGGGATCGGCATGGTTACAAACGGCTGTAGCACGGTTACTTTAAGAGACGGCCTGATCCTCTTCCTGTCGCCACTATGTTACCCCCGAGCACACAATATGTGTTACCCAACTGTCTGCGTATTGAGGCTCAAATGGCTCTGAGCACTATGCGACTTAACTTCTGAGGTCATCAGTCCGCTAGAACGTAGAACTACTTAAACCTAGCTAACCTAAGGATATCACACACATCCATGCCCGAGGCAGGATTCTAACCTGCGACCGTAGCAGTCACGCGGTTCGGGACTGAAGCGCCTAGAACCGCTCAGCCACCGCGGCTGGCTGCGTATAGTGTTATTCATTTGAAAGTGATCGATAGTCTCCTAGTTGAGGCGGGACTTACGTACCATCCCGTTATTCATCTAATGAGATGTGGGAAACCGCGTACACGAGATCCATGCTTAAAGGCATACTGACCGTCCTCGTTAATCAGCCAGGCAGATTCTGTCCTCATTCGGCCGACCTCCCCGTGCCGGAAGGGGCGCTTTAACACTCTCTCTTATCTGGGCGGGTCTATTATTAACAGTAATTGTAGTTATACGCTGAAGAGCCAAAGAAACTGCTACACCTGCCTAATATCGTATAGGGCCCCAGCGAGCACGCAGGTGGCGTGAACTCGACATTAGTCTTAAGTGGTGCTGGAGGGATCTGACCACGTATCCTGCAGTGCTGTCCATAAATTCACAAGAGTACGAGGGGATGGAGATCTCTTCTGAACAGCGCGTTACAAGGTATCCCAGATATGCACAATGATGTTTCTGTCTGGGGAGTTTGGTGGCTAGCGGAAGTCTTTACATTCAGAAGAGTATTCCTGGAGCCACTTTGTAGTAATTCTCGACGAATGGGGTGTCGCATTGTCCTGCTGGAACTATGGAACTACCAAAGTCCGTCGGAATGCACAATGGACATGAATGGATGCAGATGATCAGACAGGATGCTTACATACGGTTCACCTGTCAGAGTGATACGTAGTCGTTTCCGTACCCGTACACGTCCAACCGCTCGATGCAATTTGGTGCGAGATTCTTCCTACCAGGCAACATGTTTCCAGTCCAATGTCGGTGCTGACAGGGCCAGGCGAGGCGTAAAGCTTTGTGTCGCGCAGTCATCAAGGATACGAGAGTGTGACTTCGGCTCCAAAAGCCCATATCCACGATGATTCGTGGAATGGTACGCACCCTGACACTTGTTGATGGCCCAGCACTGAAATCTGCAGCAATTTGTGGAAGGGTTGCACTTCTGTCACGATAAACAATTCTCTTCAGTCGTCGTTGGTCCCGTTCTTGCATAATTTTTCTCCGACCGAAGTGATGTCGTAGATTTGATGTTTTACCGGATTTCTGATATTCACGGTGCACTCGTGAAATGGGTCGTACAGGAAAAACCCCACTTAATCGCTGCCTCGGAGATACTGTGTCGAATCGTTCGAGCGCCGAGTAAACGTCACGTGCAAACTTACTTAAATCTTGATAACCTGGAGTCATCGATCTAACAAATGTGCCAGACACTTCTTATCTTGCACAGGCGTTGCCGAGCCCAGCGCCGTATTCTGCCTGTTTACATGTCTCTCTATTTCAATACTCATGTCTATATCCGTTTCTTTAGCAATTTACTTTCCTTTAAATGCATTATGCAACATGAGAGATGGTCACAAATGTTCTGAGTTTAATTGACTTCTACTTATTTGTTTGTTCTACAACAGCCAACAATTGCTTTCATATTCCTTGCTATAAACATGTACCATATTTGAAGAAGACCGTTTCTGTAGTGTACATTCAGAAAGACATATTACTTCCGTGCAAAATTTATAGTTGTCGGGACGAGTCGCAGACGTCCGTGAGTTGTCAGTACTGGAAAACAGAAAAGGACACATTCCACCTTCTAACATCCACCAATCCCGCAATCCTTACGTTATTTATCCTTCTGCCCCTGAGGTGAATGACTCAACTTCACACAGCTCACGGCTGAATTCACCAAAGTCAAATTAAAATTGAGCACATCCTAAAATATTACTGTCTCTGTTACAGAGCGTGAGAACTACGTTCATAAGAAGAAGTGAACGTTAGTTGACGCCACGCGGGGTTGCCGCGCGGTGTGAGGCTTCTTGCCACGGTTCAAGCGGCTGTCCCCGTAGGAGGTCCGAGTCCTCCCTCGGGCGTGGGTGTGGGTGTTGCCCTTAGCATAAGTCAGTTTATGTTAGATTACGTACTAGGTAAGTCATAGGACCTATGACCTGGGTACTTTGGTCCCAGAGGACCTCACCAGACATTTACAAAAAAAAAAAAAATCCGTTAGCTGACGTTTTTGCATTAGGCTGTTAGTTGCTAGGCGCATATAAAATACGGCTAAGAACCACAGACCGTAATTTGACGTACTCTGCTTTAAATGAAAAAACAGCTCCGCCTAATCGTGAGTGAACTACACGATATTCTCACTACGAAGACGTTCTCTTCAAGTTACAGATAGGGGAAATGTGCTGAGCACGCAACATGTCTGTGTTGTGGTTGGCAGGAGAGCCAACACCGTATTGCTAAAGGAGGCCGAAATGCACGCGTCTCAGCTCACGCAGGCTGGCGTGAGGTCTGGAACATGACAAGGGAATTAGAATTGAGAAAAACGGACGTTGCTGGTCGAATACTTACCTTCAATCCATTAAAGGCGAACGTCGCTCTTGACATTCCATGATTCAATATCAATAATAACTGATAATGGCGCCTTGATAGGTCGTAGCAAATAACGTAGCTGAAGGCTATGCTAACTATAGTCTCGGCAAATGAGAGAGTATTTAGTCAGTGAACCATCGCTAGCAAAGTCGGCTGTACAACTGGTGCGAGTGCTAGGAAGTCTCTCTAGACCTGCCGTGTGGCGGCGCTCGGTCGGCAATCACTCATAGTGGCGACACGTGGGTGCGACGTATACTACCGGGCCGCGGCCGATTTAAAGGCTACCACCTAGCAAGTGTGGTGCCTGGCGGTGACACCACATTCCTCCCCCGCAAATCGGCGTACGGTTGTGGCATAAGGCTTCCGCCCGCCGTGGGGAGGACCCCATGTTGACGTATGCGACGAGGTGGGGAGCCAAACAACAGGCGAGGCTGTGCCACCCGCAACCTGGCATTCGGACAGCGGGGAGCTAGGAAACGCCTGAAAACATGCTCCAGAGTGCACGCCAACATGTGGTGTATGCGCCCATAGAGAGACAGGAGGGGCCGAAGGGTCGACCTCTATCGGGCCGGGGCACCCGACGGGTGAAGACGACATACGGTCCGGAGCGGGCAAGAGTTCCATGTCGGAGGACAACTGGTCACGGGAAACGATCGGCGGCGCGTGACCCAGGGAGGCGCCCGGGGGTTGCAGCGACGCGTCCACTGCGGGCGTCGCCGGCGGGAGAAAAGGCGGCGGCAGGGGTGGCGGCGGCGCGTCGCCATGTGGCAAAATGGAAGGCAGCGTCGGTAACACCAGAGGCTGAGGCGAGCCAGTAGATGGATCCCCGGGGCGCTGACTGGACGGCACCGCCGCTGAAAGCAGACGGCGAGCGGCAGATCTCGTGCGACGACAGAGGCGCAGCGGATTGAGATGCCGACGCACCTGACCAGAGGCCCCCAAAACCAGATACATAGCGCGTCCGAGGCAGCGAAGAATGCGCCCTTCGAGCCAACGCCGTGAACCTCGATAGTGGCGATAGTAGACAACGCCGCCTGGGGCAAAAGCAGGTGTCTGCCACTGCACAGGAACCTGATGCGGCGGATGTAGCAAAGACATCAAGGTTCGATTATGACGACCGTGGAGCAACTCAGACGGCGAGCAACCATCTAGGGGCTGAGAGCGATACGAGGACAAAAAGAGCAATAACGCGTCCTTCCGAGAATGTGACTCTTTCAGCTTCAACATCTGTGACTTGAAAGTCCAGACCAATCTTTCAGCGGCACAATTTGACTGTGGCGAAAACGGCGCGGACGTCAGATGTTGAATACCATTGGCCTTGTAGAATGACTGAAATTCCGTGGACATGAATTGTGGGCCGTTGTCGGAAACAATAGTCTGTGGAAGACATTCAATGCAAAAGATGGAGGATAACGCTTGGATGGTGGCAGATGTCGTGGAAGACATCCGGACAACAAAAGGAAAATTACTCAATGAATCTACCATAACCAACCACCGAGCATTCCAGAATGGACCAGCAAAATCGGTGTGTAAGCGTTGCCAAGGGGAAGTGGCTTTTGGCCATGCAAAGAATGCTGATTGTTGTTCGGCACACACCATGCTAGAAGAGCACATATTCGTAATCGCGGCATCGATTCCGAACCAAGTACAGTGCTGACGAGCAAGTTGTTTCGTTCTCACTATACCCCTATGTCCTTGGTGGAGAAGCTCTGAGACAGAATACTGTAACGAACGTGGGACCACGACCCTGGACTGATCATTATCAGAACGCAACAGCAAAACACCACGTCGAACAAAAAGTCTCTTCTTGTGGGCAAAAAATCGCCGAACCAACGGGTCCCCGGTCCGTGACTTTGACAAGGGCCATTGCGTAACAACAAAACGCAGAACAGGAGCAAGGACAGGGTCGACAGCTGTAGCTGTAGCTATACGACGAAAATCAATCGGAAACGATTCGACCACGTCACTGGTTTCCGCATCAATGAACATGCAAGCAAGTTCTGAGGAATCGAATGCCCTATTATCAGCAACAGGCCAGCGGGACAACGCATCGGCGTTTCCCTGCTTAGCAGTGGACCGATATAAGATATCGCAGCGGTACTGCGAGAGGAAAATAGACCAGCGAATGAATTTCTGCGCTGTACGTGGAGGTACAGGCTTGGTCGGATGAAAAAGCGATGTCAAAGGTTTGTGGTATGTGATTATGGTAAAGTGACGACCATACAAGAAATCATGAAACCTTGTAACACCAAATACGAGAGCCAATGCTTCTTTCTCGATCTGTGAATAATTTCTTTGAGCAGACGAGAGCAATTTGGACGCTAAGACAATAGAGAGATCGTGCGATCCATCTTTGTGCGCAAGCACAGCACCGATCCCGAAATCCGATGCATCCACCATCAACAAAAGGGGCTTCTGGGGATCGAATGGCATAAGGCAAGTATTTGAAAGCAACGCCGATTTCAACTGGCGAAAGGAGCGGTCGCATTCCGTCGTCCAGACGAACGGAACACCCTTACGGCGTAAGCGATGAAGCGGATCTGAAATGGAAGAGGCATGCGGCACATATTTATTACAATACGTAATTTTTCAAAGCACACTCTGTAGCTGCTTCAGATTCTGCGGCGACGGCAAGTCTTGTATGGCACGAAGGTGCGTGGGACTGGGATGTATGCCTTGAGCATTGAGAACATGTCCCAAGTATGGCAAGTCCCGAGCAAAAGAAAACACACATTTGTCCTTCCGCAAGGGAAGGCCATTTTGTCGCAAGACCTGAAATAATGTGCTGAGATTGGCGAAATGTTCGTCTTCCGTCTTTCCGGAGATCACAATATCGTCCAGATAATTTGCTGTAGTAGGGATCGACGCACAAACAGTTTGTAGATATTGCTGAAACAATGCAGGGGCGGATGCACACCCGAATGGCAGTCGTTTGAATCGATACAAACCAAGAAGCGTGTTAACCACCAAAACGCGCTGGGAGTCTTCGTCCACCGGTATTTGCAAGTACGCATCTGCGAGGTCCAACTTCGAAAAATATTTACCCGGGCACAGTTTGTCAAAAAGATCTTCCGGCGGGGTAAAGGAAAAGTTGCAATCACTAGTTGTGGATTCACTGTTGCCTTGAAGCACACACAAAGTCTCAATTTTACGGAAAGTTTTGACAAAATTACTAAGGGTGATGCCCAGAGAGAAGCCTGCACACGTTCAATTACACCTTGTAATTCCAAATCGTGTAATGTTTTTGCAACCTCATCACGCAATGCGTGGGGAACATTGCGCGCTCTGAAAAATTTCGGTTGCGCGTTTACTTTCAGTTCCAAATGTGCTTTATAGTTCTTAGCGCAACCGAGGCCCGGTGCAAAAATGTCTGCAAATTCTTCACATAGACGAGAAACACTGTCTGAAGGCACCGTCTGGTTCACTGATAGGACCTCATTTACTATAGACAAGTTGAACAACTGAAATAAATCGAACCAAACAAGTTCACTGCAGAAGAAGAACGGAGGACTTAAAATGACACAAGTTTTGTTTGTCCTTTGTATGTTGCAAGAAGGCTGCACTGTCCTAACACAGGGATCTTTTGTCCTGAATAGCTACTTAACATTTGCGGCACGCAACGGAGGTGTTCCCAGCAGTTTGTAAGTGTCTTGATTGATCAATGAAACTGCCGCTCCCGTATCGAGCTAGAATGGTATCACTTTGCCGTTAATGCCCAAGTCTACAAAAAGTTTATTGTCCTGCTGACGACAAGAGCGACTGTACACTGGTACATAATCACTTGCGACTTGACGGGAGCTCCGACGATGTCGACGCACACTATTTTTGGGACGAACACAGTCACTGTAAGAGAGAGTGGCACTGCGCGGAGTGGAATGAACGACATGAATTTCCATGGGCAAAGTTTCGCGAGCCTGAGTATCCTTGGTTCGATTCCGATTCCGGCGCGAAGCAAAGGGTCTGGAACGGTTTTGAGCTTCCGATCTGAGCTTTTTCTAGCAAACACCCTGAACATGACCTTTTTTATTACAATTAAAGCAAATAGCTTTGCGTGACGGGCAATTCTCACGCGAATGTTCAGTAGCATACCGCGGGCATGATTTGATCACTGCATTTGCTTGCTGGGGCGGCACACGTGGCTGAGAGCCTGGCGGCAGCGGCGCGGGGGCTGTTTACTGCTCCGTGCAGTTCGCTCGGCGGACCGGTTATCCTGACACACTGCTGGCGAGGTTTCAAAGGATTCCTGAGCAAAGTGAAGTGTGTCCTGCCGATCCAATATGTCCATCACTTGTTGTAGGGAGGGATTGACTAGTTTCAAAATCTGTTCCCTTATACGTATATCAGAAACGTTCTGTGCAATTGCATCACGTACCATAGTATCTGAATAAGGGAGTCCACATTGACACTCAAAAGCACAATCCCTAGTAAGGCCTTGCAAGGTTGCAACCCACTTCCGATTAGTCTGACCTGCCGTACGTTTTGTACAAAATAAGGTATACCGTTTCGCAACTGCATTGACTGATACTTTGAAATATGCATCTAATGCAGACAAAATTTCTTCGTAGGACAGAGTTGCTACGTCGCGTCGGGGAAATAATTTGAGTATCACACGGTACGTTTTCACTCCGACGGAAGATAACAAAAAAGGCTGCCGCTCGTTACCTTGAATTCTGTAGGCGGCGAGACGGAATCCAAATTGGCGTGACCACTCCGTCCAGCTTTCCAGTGCAGCATCAAATGAGCGAAAAGTGGGTGCCACAGCGTGTTGTGGCTGCGTTAGCGGTGAAGCGGCTGCAGCCACATCTTTTTGCATCGCACGTTGACCCTGGACGAGCTGTCAAAGGGCATCCAGCAAGGCCTGCGTCTGCAGATTCTGTAAGCGATAAAATTCGGACATTACATCTGGAGATTGTGGCTAAGCCATTAAACAAGTAAATCAGAGCAATTTAGATAATAATACTTTTACTTTCGTGACCAATGTTGTGGTTGGCAGGAGAGCCAACACCGTATTGCTAAAGGAGGCCGAAATGCACGCGTCTCAGCTCACGCAGGCTGGCGTGAGGTCTGGAACATGACAAGGGAATTAGAATTGAGAAAAACGGACGTAGCTGGTCGAATATTTAACTTTAATCCATTAAGGACGAACGTCGCTCTTGACATTACATGACTCAATATCAATAATAACTGATAATGGCGCCTTGATAGGTCTTAGCAAATAACGTAGCTGAAGGCTATGCTAACTATAGTCTCGGCAAATGAGAGAGTATTTAGTCAGTGAACCATCGCTAGCAAAGTCGGCTGTACAACTGGGGCAAGTGCTAGGAAGTCTCTCTAGACCTGCCGTGTGGCGGCGCTCGGTCTGCAATCACTGATGGTGGCGACACGCGGGTCCGACGTATACTGCCGGACCGCGGCCGGTTTAAGGGCTACCACCTAGCTAGTGTGGTGGCTGGCGGTGACACCACAGTCTCATACTTCAAATGGTTCGAATGGCTCTGAGCACTATGGGACTTAACTTCTGAGGTCATCAGTCCCCTAGAACTTAGAACTGCTTAAACCTAAATAACTTAAGGACGTCACTCACGTCCATGCCCGATGCAGGATTCGAACCTGCGACTGTAGCGGTCGCGCGGTTCCAAACTGTAGCTCCTAGAACCGGTCGGCCATTTCACAGTTATCAAGCTCTATAAAATCAGATGAACCCTGATGACAAACAGATTTACTTAATTTCACAATGGCCATTGTCGTTCCTCGTTCAGAGGTTGTTGGTCTACAGCTACGAGGGCAGCTAAATACTTATGAGACCGAGGTTTTCCACTCTGCTGCAGATCAAAGGGAAACAGAAGCAGGCCCACGGAGCATGTGTAAATCTATTGGGTACACCGTGATTGTGGTTTCTGGTTGGCAGCTTAGCACCGACGAGGTAATGTGCCAAAACATTATAACCATTTTCCACCACGAGAAGATATGTGACCTGTTGGAGTTGCGGATACTTGGCGAAGTAAGGAAAGTTTACACACGAAACAGAAACGAGTAGAGAATCAATCTAGCGACGGTATATTCTGCCAACTGGGATATTCAATAACATATGCGACTTTAGCAAACGATAAGTTGCTATGGTCCTGTGCTTGGGAAAGGGTGAAAATGTGCTGTTCGCGTGCTACTGTCGTGAGCTTCCATGGAAAACCGTTGACGGACAGTGAAACCAATAATTAAACGACTAGGTGTGGGTCTTCCGTGCCTCATAACAGAACGTGGAAGCCGGAGGTTTACCCACCCTGAATAGCAACACAGGGGGCGGGCTCTGAGGTAAGCTGAGGACAGTGTATAGTGCTATTGCTGACGCAAGTGTTTCGGGACACACCACTCTGTGCGCATTGTTGAACTCGTGGATCCGAAGCGGGCGACACGTACGTGTTCCCACGTTAACCAGTGACATCGCTAATTACTATTGGCACGGAACCATCGCGATTTGATTATGGATCAATGGAAACGTGTCGTCGGGACGGACGAATCACGTTTCCTTTTACAAATGTTGGTGATAGTGTCGGGATACGTCGTCATTCAGGCGAACGGCTTTCCAAAATACATGCCGTTCCAAGAACGCAGGGCGACGGTGTCAGGATTGTCCTGTGCTGGGTAATCAGCTTGCCTTCCATGAGACAAGTGCTAGTGGCCAAAGACACCATGACAGCTGATTAGCTAGGTGATCGTTAGGACGGATTGCTTGTATCCCTCCATACCTGATGTCTTGCCTGACATTATTGCATCTTTCAGCAAGATAACGGTTCTTTTCCACAAGTCCAGAATCGGGATATAGTAGCTTACTCACTGATATTAGCGAACAGTAAAGTAACATAGTAAATTACACATTACATCCTGTAGTATCATAATGATATATTTCTCTATCTGTGGCCTTCATTTTGTGTAATTCTTACTAGCTTTCGTAGTTTATTCAGTTTACCCAAGTAAAAAGAAAGCATGTAATAATGGAAACTTTAACTACAACCGAAATAAGAGTACTAACTCTCAGACGATATGTTTGCAAAGACTCAGTTTACTCCAAATTATTATTTTTCAGCCTGATGGACAGAAATAATGTAGGCCTAAGCTGCGACCGAGGTAACATAAAGTTAGTTATGAACGACCAGTAGTGACACATTTCAGAGAGTGAAAGGTGAGGCAAAAGGTGCATTGCACTGCGAATGTTGTCAATAAGCGAGGTCTGTCCTTCGAGGCACAGCTCAGAGTAAGAAGGAGATCAAAATGGAGTGTGTTTTTAGACTTCACACGGCACTAAGTACTGTGTGCTCGGTTCGTCTCACTATTGCGTTCCCCCTACATGGATAGGGGGGATAGAGCTTGGAGCAGCCATAAAATATTAAAATTCATACTTATAATTATTTTCTAAGTGAAAAATATTTTACAAAATAGTATAAGTAAAATTTAATGAAAATTACCTGTGTCATCATACAGTATAAAATACATGTGGCGATAATACGGCGTTGCTGTCCTAATGATGATAAAATTGATGCTTCTGACAAATCCGTTGACATCAGCCCCCAGAACATGGTGTGTAGGTAGGGTGGAGCGATTAGGGGTCATAGCGCCGTACAGATGGGTGTGTCTGCATGTCTGAGGAGAGTGGGGGATGATGATGTTGAGTTGCGAAGTAGAATGCTGGACTAAGAAGGACGAAGGGTGGATATGGAGGATAGGAATGGTATTGAGAACTTGATCTAGGGAAAGGATGTGGGAGCTAGAGCTACAGTTCAGTTCATAAAGTTAGTGAATTTCAGAAGACATTTCTGAATCACGATGTTCTGTTAAAGTCTCCTTGATGTAGGAGGGAGGATGGTGGTGTTCTAGGCGCGGCAGCAACTCAGGATTGGAGAGGACAGGGGAGACAAGGGGATTTTGATCTTCTATTTAACAGTTATGAGTAAAATTTACGAAAATGAATAATTTTAGGAAAGGGAGCAATTTCATCTTGTGGTAGACAGGTAGAAGATATGAGTAAGATGGTATCAGAATACGAAGCGGACAAGCGTTCAAGGACTTGTAGATCGTAGTGAATTTCGGGGCGCCAAAATCCAGGCTATATTATCAAAGGTGCGGTACTAACAGATATGCTTCTTGTAGGCGCAGTGGACGGAGGGAGGAAGTAATTGACACTTACAGCTATAAGAAGGTATTAGTCAGTTAGAATAATTTTACAGATACAGTATATGTTGATGCCACAGTATTAGAACTATACAACAAATATTGTAATATTGTTGCTTTAATTTGATGTGAAAGCGGTGCTGATAGACAATAAGAGCGGTTTAAAAGGTGTGAGCTATCTGAGGAAGTTACCCTTGCATTACTGCGCAACTGTTTCACCAGGTATCCAGTCTAGCTTACCAATTTCCCAACCAGACTAACATTAATTATAATCTTTTAATAGTCATACGAAAACGGGTGATATATATATATATATATATATATATATATATATATATATATATATATATATATATATATTTGGAAATTTATTTAACATTGATCATTGAAATTTCAGCATATTAAACTTGAGTCGTAACTAAGCTTGTACCTTATTTAGGATTGTGGAAACGTGACTTTGTAATCTTACGGAACATATCAAATATGGAGCCAAGATTGGGAGACTGCATACAACACTGCATTCATAAATTAACACACGAAGAACGTTGAAACGTATGCGAGAGGAAATTAACCACAACCAACCGATTCAATTTTCACCCAAAGAAGTTACGTTCGTAGCGCAATCCTGTCCGCCATGTAATTACCACACACTGGTATACTAAATTCATACTAATTCTCTGTGAAATCTTCCCGAAAAGAATAGCTGAGGGCTACTTTCATGATTACACCGCATGCTTCACGTGGTCAACTTGGCTTACACAAATATTGTAACTCCACAATAATTTTGATAATTAAAATAAATTAGATCGAAAAGCAATTTACAAAAGAAAAACCTCGAACTGGTTACTATCGTCTTACTATTAACCTGACGGATCAAACAATTGTATAAGCACGTGGTACTGGTCTCATGAAGTACACCCCACGTGGGTTGAACATAAAGATAAGTTGCTATATTGAAAAATATTGTTAAGGCGAGACGTTATAATCTCACGCACATTCGCATTTAAGACTGATGATCTTAGTTAGAGTTACTGATCAACACGTGGTTCCAGTTTACTCACAAAGTAGTGACAAAGCAACTTCTGGAAAATATTCTGAAGTTCATACTCGAAATACACTGCGTTGCATTTTAAGATAACATTAGATATTTTAGAGCTAAACTTGAAATAAAGGTGATTAAATTTTCAGTTAGGCTGAAATTAAGAAATCCAGTGTCCTGCGGACTTAGCAGACACGCGCTTAGCCGGAGATCTTACCACCTCAGACGCTCGCCACGGACAGACTGACCTGCGGGGCTCCTATCGAGCGTGCTTCCGTATACAAAACGGAAGTGACCAGAGGGGCAGCTTCCTATACCAACATAACAAGGGACGGACAGGACAATACTAAGGATAGAAACCTCTTTGCTTTTAGAAAGCGTAGCTACCTGTTGCGACGTTGGTCTGCTACCATCAAGCGTGCAACTAGAAATACATTTGCTCATTCATTCAAATGGTTCAAATGGCTCTGAGCACTATGGGACTTAACATCTGTGGTCATCAGTCCCCTAGGACTTAGAACTACTTAAACCTAACTAAACTAAGGACATCACACACATCCATGCCAGAGGCAGGATTCGAATGTGCGACCGTAGCAGTCCCGCGGTTCCGGACTGATCGCCTAGAACCGCGAGACCACCGCGGCCGGCTGCTCATTCATTCTTTTACACAGAAGGAAGGGGGATGACAGTATCTTATCATATACAGTATATAAAAGAAAGCGGATGTAGGTTCCGTATGAGACTGTGTGACATGAATTACATAGAAACTGTGTTTTAAAGTGTAGTAGTGTGACAGATCGTTCTTGTTTATGTGTAAAAGTAACACGTTTCACTGCTCAGTCTCCTCCCAGATAGAAACACCACAGTAAATGTAGGAGAGGAATTTATGCCGTTAATGGCAACTGATTTAAGAAATTTACATGAAAGGAATCCAACAGAGACCATTCAATATGTTTATATTCCCTCTGAGTTCCAGCTGTTTTATGACCGGCATACGGGAAGTAATATGGGCCTATTTAAAACTGATATAATGTTGTCTTGTTAATAGGGTCCTAGAGCTGTCGCTGCATGCCACATCTCTGTCGCCAGATTCCTGGATCTAACCATTCCATCTTCCTTTTTTCCATTTCCATTTTCCAGACTCTTCTCAAGTGGTCCATTCCTAAGGCTTTTATTTCTTTCTGTGACCTCCCAGCACTCACTTCCATAGCTTTGTGTAAATAAATTTTAACCTTTAAAATCAGTTTTTAGGAACAGAGTACAGATTTGGATAGACATCCTTCCCTGCATGATCCGCTGTTGGATGTATCTGTCACATCTTCCATCAAGTGATAGAAAATCTTCCCGAGCATGTAAACTATGTCCTCTGCGTCGTTTGCTACAACGACCTGATCATCAGGATAGAAAAGTGTGTACATACTCTGGTTACCTACTTCAATCCCCACACCCATGCACTTTTTGCTTCACCGACTCAGTACCCTCTGGACATATCGAGTGTGGAAGGCAGACAGCATCCTTACTTCAGTCCTTTGGTTGTTCTGAAGGCACCTCTAGAAATTTCTTTCCCTACTTTGAGCTATACTGCTGACTTGTAGTGGTTTATGATGCTTTCTACTTAAAGGTTTTGTAGTTCCCCTGACCACAGATGCTCGAACAACAAGTGTAGAAGCGTTATGTCATATATTTTCTCAACATCTTTGAAAACCAAATGAATGCTTAGATTCCTTTTCAGTGTCTTCTCCAAGATCTGTCTTAAGGTAAAGATGTTATCTACAATTCTAAATCCACTTTTTTCTTCCATTTATTTTACAAACATCCTTGATATTAAAATCGTGCATCACAGCCTGCTAATTGATTTTGTGACACTTAAACCATGATAAATGCTCCATACTTTCTTGCGTCCTTTTTACATATGGGACTTAGAGACCAAAGTTCCACTCTGCTGCAATTTCCTCCCCGTTCCACATAAATAATTTGCTTGGATATTAACACATAATGCTCGAGCACACATCACCTATTGGTACATTTCCAGGCCCTGGTGCTTTCTCCATTTCCATTTGTGTAGCCATTTTCTATACCTCTTTCGCAGTTTTTTCTGTACCTGCTCACACTCCTTTTTCCCCCGTATCTCCAACTTTATTTCCTTGTACCCTGTCCCTTCTTCTGGCCTTTAAAATGCGTCTTCCGCTCTAGCAGGCTGATAATGAGGTTTCTTCTTTTTTTTACTTCTTTCCGCAGCCCTGAGATCATTTTCCGTGCAACGTCCATTTTTGTGCCCCCCCCATCCCCCCCCCCCCCCGCCCTCCCCCCCCCCCCCCCCCCCCCCGTGCATCGATCAATTTCTTTGCGTTTTCCCCCAAGTTTCATTTTTTCTTCTTCAGATGTCCATTTCTTTCTTCCTCTTGCTGCCCCAATGATTCAAATGCTGCTTTATGTATGCATTTTTTAATTCCTTGGTACACATTCTCCGTCGTTTCTTCTTCTAAGTGACTCTGTTTGACAACCGTAATTTATAGGTAAACTGTGCAGACTTCTGTTTCAAGTTACGCAGGGTGTATTTAATAGTATCTAATGTCGTCGTGGTAATATTTGACTCTTTAATTTGTATTTTCCCCTGGATGCTACCCTCATCTCTGCACCTAACAGGAAGTGATCTGAGTTACATTCTGCACCCCTGTAAATTCTAACTACATTTATTCTTATGTTAGAAGTTTTAATAATATAGTCTATCATTGACCTGATACTTCTTGAAGGGCTCTCCCATGTACATTTATGGATCTGTTTCTGCTGAAAGAAAATACTGAAAATAGTCAAGGACAATATGTCGCACATATCCACTAGCCTTTATCCATTGTAATTTAATGTGTCATTTCCACATGTTCCCACTATTCCACTATCAGCGGCCACCCCTACTTTTCAATTAAAATTTCCCATTAAAATTATCTCTCTGTGGGCACTTATGATCTATAGCACACTTGTTAATTATTTCTCATAAAACGCAGCTTTGACTTCCCTGTCAGCAGCATTTGCTGGTGCGTAAGCCACGACAATGATCAGTTTGTAGCCATATTTTGAGATTTCTGCGGTTATTATCCTCTCATCAGTTTCCTTCCAGCATGTACGGTATTTCTGTGCTTCTTGTAGATAACTCTTGAAGTCATAACTGCTAAGATACTGACCCAAGAATTATCGACAACCACCGCTACTTCCCATGCTGGCAACCATTTCTCCGTAGTGATGATATGGGCTCGGTCTAAGTTTGAAATGGCTCTTCAACGTAGGTTGATAGACTGAGCAGTGTGTACAAGCTGCACTGTGACGTTCATGAAGGAAACGAGGCGCCATTTTCCGGCCGACAACGAGAGGAGAGGTGCTGACGTAAAGTTTTTGATCACCAGACTTTGGGCTAATGTCATGTTAAATTCCCAATTACTTCGTAGTCTCTCATGAAGTGGGAGGAGTGTGGCACTGTTCATAGTGACCCGTCGGTCGGATCTACATCTACATCTACATCTACATGATTACTTTGCAATTCACATTTAAGTGCTTGGCAGAGGGTTCATCGAACCACAATCATACTATCTCTCTACCATTCCACTCCCGAACAGCGCGCAGGAAAAACGAACACCTAAACCTTTCTGTTCGAGCTCTGATTTCTATTATTTTATTTTGATGATCATTCCTGCCTATGTAGGTTGGGCTCAACAAAATATTTTCGCATTCGGAAGAGAAAGTCAGTGACTGAAATTTCGTAAATAGATCTCGCCGCGACGAAAAACGTCTTTGCTTTAATGACTTCCATCCCAACTCGCATATCATATCTGCCACACTCTCTCCCCTATTACGTGATAATATAAAACGAGCTGCCCTTTTTTGCACCCTTTCGATTTCCTCCGCCAATCCCACCTGGTAAGGATCCCACACCGCGCAGCAATATTCTAACAGAGGACGAACGAGTGTAGTGTAAGCTGTCTCTTTAGTGGACTTGTTGCATCTTCTAAGTGTCCTGCCAATGAAACGCAACCTTTGGCTGGCCTTCCTCACAATATTATCTATGTTGTCTTTCCAACTGAAGTCGTTCGTAATTTTAACACCCAGGTACTTAGTTGAATTGACAGACTTTGGAATTGTACTATTTCTCGAATAATCGAATTCCAACGGATTTCTTTTGGAACTCATGTGGATCATCTCACACTTTTCGTTATTTAGCATCAACTGCCACCTGTGGATGTTTAGCTCGCAGGTGTCCAAAGTTCTGTTAGAGAAGGAGGGGCTGCTTGCTGGCACAGGGTTTCACCCTCTCCTTTCTCTCATCATCATCATCATCATCGTCACCATACAGTACAGACAAATCACTACAGTATACTCGCATCCATTACATCCAACAGTCCATAAACACGCATAAAATACATTTCCGCCCAGTAAGGGGCCCCACGTATGTGGCGGAATGAAACTCTTTCCACTAGGCAGGCGACATCCAACTCGTGGAATTTACCAGCCAACAGTTCCATACGACATTTACATTTTTTAGGATTAGAAATAGTAATCAGCGCCTATAAATGCGGTTATTTTGGTGACTAGGCGTCATTATATCTTCTTGTAACCAAGGAATTTACAGGTGAAAAGGGAAAACTTCTGCACAAAACAGCTGTCGATATGCTGGTAAGTATGAAACTAGTACCCTCCAAGGCTCGAAACTCATCATACCCCTCGAATAAAACTATGATTTATAACTGAAAGATGATTTCATCCGTATTTGACAAAAGCTGCACCGTACGGTATCAGTAGGAAAGCAGTACATAAGGTGGGCGTGCTAGAGCTGATACGACGGTGGGAGAAATGAACATTGTAAGTCTGGAGCGATCTTCAGAGGAGAGCAGCATAAGTGGCGGTATCGCGGCAGGCACGCACGCACTCCATATGGGGAACTCGGCAGCGCTTCGGGCGCACGCGTCGCTGCGTGCTCGCGTGCATTCTTGTTAGGCTGCGCAGCGGCAGGCGCGTTGAAATGAGACACACGTTTAAATAGCCGCCGCTGACATTTGCTCCCTATATGCTGCCGTCGCCTTATTTGGCGGCGCCCGTTCTGGTTTGACCATATTGCTAATTCCTGTCGGCTTATTTCGTTCGACGAGCACCGCTGCCTGCGGGCACATGCGAAAAAATTGCGGCGTGCCTTATTTCTTTTGAAAATGAGCAGACGGGCAAATGTGCGCGGCTCGGGTCGCATCGCAGCGCGTAACCTCACGATGATGGGAGTCGACGATCGGGGGCGACAGTCTCTGGCTACTGCACACAGCGCCGTCTGCGCCGATCGCTAATGACGTCGCACTTTAGCAGAGCGACTTTTTCCACGCGCACACGTCTGCGTGCCGCCGTCCGCTTCTTCAGAGCTACGCTACATTCAAGCAAACTAACGGTCTGATTTGGCTTCAAACACCGGCTCTGCATGGTTCCCTTTGTCTCAAACCAAGTAGTCTATTCGGAATCCTTTTTAGCCCAAATTCATCAGTTTTTATCGTCGCGACGTACCCTTTACAGAAATGAATGCCAACAAGAGAATATAGGTGGTCAGTTTACCGTCATACAAGCCGCTTCCCTACCGGTTGTCGCTGAAGTACATCGGTTAGATTGCGCCCAACTCGGAGGTAGTCGCTTCGAATACTGATAGCGGAAGAAATTTCCAACGCCAGTGATTTGGCAGGCAGCTGGTGGCATAAAGGTCCTGATCACCATACTTTGCACCAATGTCCTGGATTAATTAAATCTCTCCGCAGTGTCAAATTTACTTTAGGAATATGGCACTTCTGTTAGCTTGGATCAGAATTACAAACTGACTGATAGCTAGTTGATTGCAGAACAGCTATCACAGCAAACAATCAGTCAGAACACGTGATTGCTCGCGCCTTCGGTTCTGTACCCATTTGTCATACTGTTCTGATTTCTCAGCTGCTGGATACCAGCCAGCCGCTGAAGTCGGTTGTGCTCTGTAACATCATTGTGAAAAGTTCTTATAAGCTTTGTTTGTCACTATGGTGTTTTTCTTTGATGGAATGTACGAATCTAATAGTAAAATTGCTAATGAAAGTGATAAGACAATTACGATGCTACAAAGCTAACTCAATACTGCACGTCTACAGGGAACATCAAACGTACTCTGTGTGGAACTGGACAGATGCTGCTCCCGGAGACATATTCCAATTGGGCGAAACGGCAGACATCGTTTCCTTCCGTGTTCAACTGTCAAGTCACTTGTGGTCATTATCCAGGTACAGTGATCTACGTCGTCAGCGGAAATGAACTACACAACTTAGAAAAGATCGTGGGATGATCCACCACTGCCACTCTCCCTATTTCGAAATTTCCACTTCAGTTAGAAGAATATGTTCATACTCTGCAGCCACGAGTCTTCTGCGCTTTGGAGAACGACAAATGCGTGGGAAAGCTTTCTTTATCGTTTCGCGTTCGTTGGAATCGACTCACTTCAGTATGCATATTCTTATGAGGAACTTAGTTCTCTCAGGTTCAGTAGCAGAAACTGTCAAGAAAACCAAATAAAGGCAAGAATTCATCAAGGAAACTTTTTTGCAGTGGCAGTATGGTGAAACGAACAGACTGAGCTTAGTAAAGTGTTTACTACAAAGCTGACATGCTGTAGTCATCTTAAAAATATCTTCTCAGTAGCAACAGTTTCAACTGACGATCGTTATTGTATACGTACTTTATTTTCTTAAAACACAATTTCGTCATCCTTCTGTCGGCTATGGTATTAAGACAAAAACTGACTTCTTTTAAAAACTTCTAACATAATGAAATAATACTATTTAGCTTAAGATTGTTGCACTTATACTACTGAAACTTCTTCATGTGAGCCATCCCATTGAATCTGCGAAGTAAACTTTGTTTTAACAACATCTCTTCGTACTTCCGATGTTGGGCGCGTCTGCGCTTGAAACGAGACAAATATGAACGGAAGAGAGCGTGATTTAATAGATTCGGCGGGATTTTAGCACTAACAGAGAGTGATTTCTCAATTTATAACTTACTTTCTCTATCTGTCCCTACAAACTGTTTATGGTGTATTCATGCAATACCTTTCCTAAACTTACTAATTCCACTCCAGACTTGGTCTTCCTCATAAATTTTTACCTCCCACACTTCCATTCATTAACAAATTGAAAATTTCTTGATGCATTAGGATTTGTTTACTTATTTAACTTGTGGCAATACAAACCGAACTGCTACTAATTACGTGAACTGCTAAATTTTAAAAATAAACAGAACTAAACAACTAAATCTACAAATTAATATCTAAAGTTTCGATTCACTCAAGGGTTGCTACAAATAAATCTTCTAGATTTCTAGGATAAACTCGTCTGCCATAGGTTATTGCAATGTGTTCGATGGTTTGATGTTCGTTGCCACAGTCACATTGAGAAGATGAGGCCATTCTTTCTGCACAGATGTCATGGACAGTATGAATGCTATTAACTGCTTTCCAAGCACATCGTGGCATTCCGTGCTGACTGATATTGCTCCAGGTCTTATGAGGTCTGGTATTCCTCATGGACAATACTGTTCCACGTTTCTGACGATAACCAGCTCAAGGTGAAATCCACTGCTTGTATCGATTCTGCCAACAAGGTAGATGAATGCCTGGATTCTAAACGTCTCATTCCAAGTGCAGGCACAGCTGAGTGGATTGGGAGCTCAGGAATGCGTCCCATCTATTAGTTTCTCCTTTAAATCGGTAGGTGCCATAAATTCTTTTCTCCCCCGTTTGTTCAGTACCCTCCTCATAATTAACCAAATCTACCGGTTTAATTTTCAGCATTCTTCTGTAGCACCTCATTTCTAAGATTTCTATCCTCTCACTTTGAAGCGATATTGACCATTAATTGACTGTGACTGTTTCAAAAACATGAAAATATTTTCAGATAGCGGTACCATTCGCAAAATTTAGTTGACTACTAAATTATTTATTTGGTGACATGTTTCGAGATGTACTCATCGTCAGGCTATATTGGCATTACAAAAACATTTAATAGAAGTGTCTATAGATGTTAAAGTTTCTTCACATGACTTTTGTGAGCATCCTGTGGAGACAGAAAAGGATAACCTAGTATGAGGCGATGTCACTTTGTATACTGGTATGTTGATCACATGAAAATATATGTAAACAATCACTCACTTTGTTCTTGTGGCGTGGCATTCTTTTTGTAATGAGTTAAGACATCACTATTTCCATGGCTCTTGGATTTCTTCATCATTGTTCACGAATTTCAGAAGTGTAGTTTATAACATAAAAAGGCAAAATAAATTAGAAGGGCAATAAACAAGATGCCGCTCTAAACAAGTTTTTGGGGGAGCAAATTTGCGGAAACTGCACGATCTAAGAATACTGGGAAAGGAAGATGATATAGCTGGAAAGAAGGATGTACAAGTGTAACGTCTGCGTACAGGGACAATGGTAACCGTTATTGTTGCTTTAGTAGGTAAGTTATTAACTGTCCTCTGAAGCTGAAGATGTTATTTAGTTATCTCATATGATGCAGGACGTTATTCGAGAGTCGTGTTCCTGCTACTGAGAAATACTTGAAGAAGGTAGCTGAAAGATGGAGTGGAACTGAATGGATTTTTCTCTGATGGGAACGGGTGTTTCAGCCATGTTGTTCAGACAAAAGCGTTAAGGTCAGAAGAAACAGTGTTCTTTGGTAAGACTTAAAGAAGAGAGAGGGTATGGAAATCTCTGCACACAGCCAGGATACGAGTAGCTATGCATGTGATGGTGAAATATGACCAAAGAGTCGAATAACCTACATATAACGAACACACGCGTTCATAACTAGTCCATACGCCGTCAGCTTTGCTGAGAAAGACCTTGCAGGAGAACATCAACGTAATCAATAATTGGAACTATTAAGTGTTGTACGAGCTTCGTTTTCAGATCGAGAGGAATGACTTTTTTTTATATTTTTGTAGAGCGCAAAGAGATGCTGATATCTTCTTACACACTGAAGTTACGTGCTCAGTCCAATTTACGCTGAACTGTCAAAGAAACTGGTACAGGCATACGTATTAAAAAAAAAGAAGAGATATGTAAATAGGCAGAACACGGCGCTGTGCTCGGCAACGCCTATATAACAAGTGTCTGACGCAGTTGTTACATTGGTTACTACTGTTGCATTGGAAGGCTATCCAGATTTAAGTCGGTCGGCGCACGACCGATGACAGTATCTCCGACTTGGCGATAAAGTGGGGATTTTCCACACGACCATTTCACGAGTGTACTGCAAATACCAGGACTCCGATAAAATATCACATCCCCGACATCGCTGCGGCCGGAAAAAGATCCTACAAGAATGGGATCCTTGACGACTGAAGAGAATCGTTCAACGTGACTGAAGTGCAACCCTTCCGGAAATTGCCACATATTTCACTGCTGGACCATCAAGAAGTGTCAGGATGCGAACCATTCAACGAAGCGTCACCGATATGGGCTTTCGGAGCCGAAGGCCCACGTGTACCCTTCATGACTGCACGACAAAGAGCTTTATACCTCGCCTGGGCCCGTCAATACCGACATTGGTCTGTTGATGACTGGAAATATGTAACCTGGTCGGAAGAGTCTCGTTTCAAATTGTATCGAGCGGATGGGGATGTACGGCTGTGGAGACAACCTCATGAATCAATGGATACTGCATGTCAGCAAGAGACTGTTCAAGCTGGTGGAGGCTCTTTAATGCTGTGGGGCGTTTGCAGCTTAAGTGATATGGGATCCCTGATACGACTGTGACAGGTACGTAAGCATCCTGTCTGATCAGTTGCACTCAATGATGTTGACTGTGCATTCCGACGTACTTGGGCAATTCCACCAGGACAACGCGACACCCCACACGTCAGTAATTTTTACAGTGTGGCTCCAGGAACACTTCTGCGTTTAAACACTTCCGCTGACCACCAAACTCCCCAGACATGAACATTATTGAGCATATCTGGGATGCCTTGCGATGTGCTATTCAGAAGAGGTCTCCACCCCTTTTACGGATTTATGGACAGGCTACAGGATTCATTGTGCCAATTCCCTTCAACGCTACTTCAGACATTAGTCGAGTCCACGTCGCGTCGTGTTGCACCACTTCTGCGTGCTCGCGAGGACCCTACAAGATATTAGGCACGTGTAACAGTTTATTTGGCTCTTCATTGTAGATTTTCGTCTGTTATTACGCCTAAACTCTTTGCTGAAGAAGATATGATATTTATCCCTTTTAGGGTTAAAGATGGTGAGGATTACCGATATTTCGAGCTAATGAGCCTAGAATGACCAAAGAGTACCGCTTGGGTTTTGGATGGGTTGAGCTTTGACCCTATATCCTACGTCAATTTTGATAACTCAGACAGGTCGGTGTTGAGGTTCTCGATAGCTGTCTTCGGGTTTATTGGTTTTGCGTCTACATACAACTGGAGTAATCAGCGTACATGTGGTATTCGTGGTAGGACATTACTTGTGACTTCATGGTGTCGTACAAGACGCACCGTTGGTGAGACGTATGGCTTAAGTGAAATCATTGCACTACACTTGGTGAGAAATTAAGGCTGTTAAGCTTGGAAAGTAAGACGTCGAAACCGATAGCGTCAATGCCTTTGCTGAAGTCAAAGAACATGATAATTGCCCCTTGCGAATCCATGCCAAGCTTCAGGTCATCTGTTACCTTTATTAAGGTAGATGTTATGCGGCGATGTTTACGGGAACCTTATTGGTATTCATCAGGTAGGATTTTAGTTCGGTAGTTTGTTAGTTGGTCATAGACTGAATATTCTAAGCCCTTGGACAGTGCAGGAATAACGCAGATAGATCGGTAATCAGAGGGTGCTGTGGCAACGTCATTTTCAGATACAGTCGTAAGTATATAGTCCCTCTTTGCAGGCCTCAGGGATTGGTTGAAGCTGTTTCTTATAGGGGGCAGTAATAGGTCAGTGATAAGGTTCATCGTTTGGCTATGATGCCATCGTGTCCAGTAGATGCTGAAATGATACGCATGATGGTTGTTTATCAGTATTGCAAGTAACATTCTTCAGACAGAATTTTTCGTGACTGCAGTCGCTTACCACCGTGAAGTTATAAAAGAGTCTTTGTTTAGTTTGTGGTTCAATTGTGGTTTCAGGTAATATCAAGTACCCGTTCAGTTCCTAGTCTCGGACAATGGGATGAGCTGCAATTTTTTACGCTGACTATACCAAGATTATGCAGGTTTTTCCATAGGACAGATGGTCTGTTTCTGTTGTCATTTAATGTATCGGCACAAATGAGTTTAGCATTTGTCACAGCTTCATCGGCTGTTGCTCGCGACATGATTTTTAGGAATAGGGTGCAGTTTCTGTGCCCTATGTGCAGCGTCTATCAGGCCTATGAGCTGTTTTAGTTCCTTAGTTAGTCAAGGTGCAGGTTTCCTTCTTACTTTTCCGGTCTTCATGTGAACATATTTGTCATATAGTTGAGTAAGGCAGTAAATTCATGAATTTTTTCGCTTACGTCCGGAAAGGAATAGAAGACGTCCTCCAAAGTACCCCTATTGCAAGTTCAGATAAATTAATATATTTGAAGTCTCAGTATGTACTCAGCTGCCGTTTCTTCTCCCTACTTCAGTCAAGAACAGTTATTTTGTTGACCAAATAGAGAAACTCACCAACGTCTTTGCGTTTCTCATTTCCCAATCCAATTCTCTCAGCAACATTAAGAGTTATACTGACATAGTGATATGCTTTTGTCTTCTTCTACAAGGCAGTGTCACAGAATATCCGAAAGTCGTACACATAAGTGTCTTATTACTCGATACAAACCCACCTCATGATGGAGGTCTCTTGGAAACAAATTGTTACTGGGTGCGGTAAACGAGTATTTCAAAAAAATGGTTCAAATTGCTCTAAACACTATGGGACTTAACATCTGAGGTCATCAGTCCAATAGACTTAGAACTACTTAAACCTAACTAAGCTAAGGACATGACACACATCCATGCCCAAGGCAGGATTCAAATCTGCGACCGCAGCAGTAGCGCGGTACCAGACTGACGCGCCTAGAACCGCTCGGTCACAACGGCCTGAAAACGTGTATTTCACACTGACATTATGTTATCCAAGGATTTGTATTGGGACTTGTCTTTCTCCCTATTGGTAATCTCTGATGACTCCACTATTTCATCCCACGAAGGTAGCCATTCGTCTACGGTTATATTTCCTTCTTCTGTTTCTGTCAGTTGTTGACAAATTCGCCAGTTGAAACTCTCAACATATAGTTCTTCCTGTTCCTCTAGTTGGTACCATCTCCTTAATTTCCCTCTTTTATTTTGCATTATTTTATTCAGATTCTGCAGTTCATAACCAATAAATTCTCGTCAGAGCCCAATAAATTATCGTCAGAGCCCACATATAACAACTGAAATATTTAGCAGTTTATAATATGGTTTCGACTTCTCTCTTACCATTATATAACGCCTGAAACATTTCAGTGTCTCAAGATTTCTTTTATCTCATCACATACTTTTTCAGTCTGCCATCTGCAGAGCTAGTACACACATAAACATGTGTTATTGTACTGAGTTCCGGCTTCGCGTCTTCCTTGCCTGCGATAACACGTTCACTTTTCTGCTCCTGATCAATACGCCTATTTTACTACTCATTGTTACACCTACCTGACGGAAAAAAGGCGACACATTCTACGAGAAGTTCGCTTTATTGACAAGTAAAGTAACAGGTAGTTCATCATTGTAGGAGTACATGATAACAAATTCAGACCAAATGAAACACACATGCCACAGTGAAAGGTGTCCTAACAGTCGCTTTAGTACTAAGTGTACCCTCGTCTGGTGGGAACTGAATCGTGTATTCCTGCAAACAAACGATCGTGACGGCGCCAATGACATTTTGCGATAAATTGTCCGAAGCGTGTGTCTTTTGTTGCAGTTCGACAGTGGTTCTTGTACGCCCTGGAGATCGGGTAAGTTCCCACTTCATGACGTTCCATATGTGTTCAGTTGGTGAGAGATCTGCTGATCTAACTGGCCACGTAGTTGTCATACACCATGAAGAGCTTGTTGCGTTGCGGTAGTCGTAAGTGGTTGAGCATTGTCTTGCTAGGAAAAGCACATACCACTCCTGTCGAAGAAATGGCAGCAACGCTGGGTAACAGCCTATGCACCGTAATGGACAGTGGTTACTTTACCCTGCAGAAACACCGAAGTGACAGTGAGTAGGAACCGATGGCTCCCAACACCATGAATCCTGGCCTCGTAGCTGTGTGTCGAGGGCGAACTGGGGCGTCTGCGTCTCCTTTGAGTTGACACGACTCAGTGGTGATGGTTGTCCCAGTCGGTATGACGTGGAACAGCGTCCGTCACTCACGATAACGCCACCCTGAAACTAGTAGAAAAACATACACTCCTTACGTGGTTCGGTCATATTTCAGATACCGTCTTTCGTGATTAATGTCAATATTTCCATAGAGCTGCGCGTCAAAATGTGTAAGCCGCTCTTGCTTCTTCACTGATAAACACGCCAATTGCACTAATCGATGACGCTATGACTCCCTTCACCTGAAATGATTATCATCAGTTTTCTTTCGTTGCGAGTCCGCGACAGACTTTTCAGCTTGCGCGAAATGGCTAACTGAAATTATCTTTTTATTATGCCCGGTTAAATAATGGTTGTTGAATATCAATAATATAAAGTCTTGAATCTTTAATCCATCACCCAAGTCGTGGCCACATTATGGAATTGGGAGGATGTTAAGTTGATAAATTGTTATTCCGTCGTCAAGGCGTCGCTTCGTCGCGTGTTCAATAACTGCACGACGTAATTCCAGATGATGAAGGTGAAGTCCCATACTCCGTGGAGATATGACGTCATAAATAACGATACGACTGAAAAGCTATCGTTTGCTTGAAACGGAGTACAAATTAAGCAAACTGTTCTCACCTAGTGTTTGATAATGGCAGCACTTAGCGATTTCGAACTAACTCTAAACTTCCTCTCGTTTTCATGCTTAGCGTCAAATATTTAATATACTAACTCATATATAAGGCAATGAGAAGCCTGAAGATGTTCCATAAATGGGAGTTCGATTATTTCAAGAATCTTTGGTTTTCTACTGTTACTAATCTGAAGTGAACTCTTCCTATATGCAGTTCACAAACCTTATCTCTTTTGTTCATATAATTACTTTTCTCTCTCAAAAATCTGTATACAAGATAAACTTAACATTTGAAAATACCACAAATAATCTTATTATTTAATGTCACATACTTCTGTACATTTATTTTGTCTTTGCTTTCGACCACCATTTGCGACCTAACTGTAGCACAAAAAGCCAAATCAGGATCACGAAAAAAATACAAATTCTTGCAAAACAACAAGAACGTTTCTTTTTACGATTCTGGATATGTAGTACTAAAAATTCAATTTAGGATATGTTTAATATTTCTGTTTACTTTATACCACTTTCAGAATACTTTGAAAATGTTTTTTCATCTTCAGAACACACAAGTCAACAAGTTTATCATTTAAATTCTGTGACCTTTTAAACGCATGGATGTTGACACTTTCTGGAAACTGAGGCACGTTGTTTAGTGCTCACTGTCGTACATTTCTTTCTCTTTTTTTTCAGGCCACTACTTTGAAAGTTATAACACTGTTTTAGGGTGTGTTGGAGAGTCGGGGAGTTGGCAGCTAGATACCAGACAACCTGGTGGCGCCTATCATTAGCCGCCATATTATATGGACAGTAATGACTCTGCAGCTATTTTGAAAACGGGAAAGCTGGTGTATGATTTTGTAAGTTTCACAACTGCTGAGCTCGTTTTCGAAATCATGCCTGCCGAATGCTCAGTGTATAAATCACTCACATGTCGAGAAAAGAGTGACGAATGGTGTAAATTGCGCGAATCACCTAAAGCTTTCACCACAAATATTGCTAAAATGGAAAGTTCTACTGATGTGCGGTTTTCACATAGTGAGCTGGTTGTCAGGAGCCAATCAACACTTTGCAATAATGCTTAGAAAGTGTATTTTTGTGCAAAGAAGCCTATTGAGTTTCATAAACTAAAATTGGGTAATTTAGAATGTCAGTGGTATTTGTTGCAGGATTCCAGTGCAAGATATTGTATTTTGAAAAGTTCTTACATTGACAGTTGTACAACACCTGTTGTAGCACACAGTGAAAAACAACGCTAGTCCGTACACTAGTTATACGGATTCTGACCAGTAATGAGACAACCGAACATCAAAGGTTTTGTTCAAAATGACCATTGGCAGCGACAATAGACGCTTCAAATCTGGTATGGAATGACTGCTGCACACGTGTTACAATTTCAGCGGAGAAGACAGAGCATGCTGCAGTCGTACGTCGTTGCATATTTTCGGACGTAGTTGGTATGTCCTTGTAGGCAGCGTCTGTCAGCTTTCCGCACTGAAAAAAGTCGATGGGAGTCAACTCCAGGGAATAGGACAGCCAAGGTACAGGTGTTCTGCCACCAGTCGGACGGTTTTGAAACATTACGTGAAGACATGCTATGGTATTTCGTGCACCACGGGCTGGACAACCTTGATGTTGGTACCAAAGGCTCCTTCTAGCATGCAGACGAATGTCTTCTAGCGTCCGCGGAAGATGGTCTGTTACGAGGCTGCGATACTTGTGCGTGTTCAGTGTTGCATGTATGAAATACGAGCCAATGAGCTGAAGGTTCACTATCCCATACCACATATTTACGCTTCACGGACTCTGCTGTTCCACCGGACGGAGGCCACAAGATTTGTCGGCATGATTGACGAATGTTGTTTCATCACTAAACGAGACACAGGATACCTCTGGAAAATTGTGCAACTTAAATATAAGATCTTTTTCACTTGCATGTGTCCACTTTCGCGTCATTTTCGTCTGTTTCCATTCTCAGCGGTGTTCATGATTACTAATAACACCGCGGTTCACTGCTTACGATATTTCACGAGGACATCCTCAACCGCTTGATAGTATATGCACAACTGACATAAAGGCTTTAATAGTACAATGTGTTTTCCCAAATCGCCAAAGTACACGACTCACCAGCGGCATTCTCGGATATGTCTTCGACTATACTAAGGAAACTCTGACCTGTAGCTTCGTCTGAAAAACAAAATACTTCACTGTCATGGATGATGTTGTCTACGTCTAAGGCCAAAAGAGCCAAGACCACATAGTAGAAGCTGACAGGTGTTTGTGGGAACTTGTAGCTTTGTCTGCAACACTGGAATTTATCTAGTTTCCAGATGTCGGTTGATGGGGGTATGCAGCCCTCAGATCGTGGAGCAGCCTCCAGCTGCGATTCCACCAGTACATCAGTTATGTAAGTACATTATTTACTGTTCATATTTAGTAGTATATGTTCATGTTACAAGAAGTTTATATTTTTTTTTGTTACAGTATACACTGAAGCACCAAACAAACTGGTATAGGTATGCGTATTCAAATACAGAGATATGTAAACAGGCAGAATACCGTGCTGCGTTCGGCAACGCCTATATAACACAAATATCTGGCACGGTTGTTAGATCGGTTACTGCTGATACAGTGGCGTGTTATCAAGATTTGAGTTTAAACGTGGTGTTACATTCGACGCTCGTGCGACGGGAGACAGCATCTCCGAGATAGCGATGAAGTGGGGATTTTGCCGTACGATCATTTCACAAGTGTACCGTGAATATCAGGAATCCGACGAAACATCAAATCTCCGACATCGCTGCTGCCGGAAAAAAATGCTGCAAGAACTGGACCAACGACGAATGAAGAGAATCGTTCAGTGTGACAGAAGTGCAACTCTTCCGCAAATTGCTGCAGATTTCAATGCTCGGCCATCAATAAATGTCAGCGTGCGAACCATTCAAAGAAACATCATCGACATGGTCTTTCGGAGCCGAAGGCCCACACGTGTGCCCTTTATGACTGCCACAACACAAAGCTTTACGCTTCGCCTGGACTCGTCAACACCGACATTGGACTCTTGATGACTGTAAACATATTGCCTGGTCGCACGAGTCTCGTTTCAAATTATATCGAGCAGATGGACGTGTACTGGTTTGGAGAAAACCTCATGAATCCATGTACCCGGCTGGTGGGGGCTCTGTAATGTTGTGGGGTGTGTGCAGTTGGTATGATATGGGCTCCCTGATACGTCTAGATACGACTCTGACAGGTGACACGTACGTAAGTATCCTGTCTGATAGCCTTCATATTTTCATGTCCGTTGTGTATTCCAACGGACTTGGGCACTTCCAGCAGGACAATGACACCCCCAACACGTCCAGGATTGCTCCACACCCCAGACAGAAATATTATTGAGCGTATCTAGAATGCCTTGCAACGTGCTGTTCAGAAGAGATCTCCATCCCCTCCTCCTCATGAATTTATGGATAGCCTTGCAGGATTAATGCAAGGAGGGGAAGTCATTTAGGATGTGGAAAGGGTACTTCCGTGTGCCATGGAGAGTACAGGGTGCAGTCAAATGCAGGTGGTGGCTCATGTCGATGCCAATGACGTGTGTCGCTTTGGATCGGAACAGATTCTGTCTGTTTCGGTTCAAATGGCTCTGGGCACTATGGGACTTAACATCGGAGATCAGCAGTCCCCTAGAACTTAGAACTACTTAAACCTAACTAACGTAAGGACATCACACACATCCATACCCGAGGCAGACATAAAACGTCGTCCGAAATTGTAATGAATGCTTTCTCAGAAAATTATTTTGCCCAATTAGTTCATGAGCCCTCTCTAAGCGTAAATGGTTGCGAAAGCATACTTGACCTCTTAGCAACAAACAATTCTGAACAAATAGGGAGTATCATGATGGATACAGGGATTAGCGACCACAAGTCAGTTGCTTTTAGACTGAATACCATAACACCTACAACCATCAAAAAGAACTCAAAGTACATCAATTTAAAAAAGCTGATAAAAGTGCTCTTAACACCTTTTAAGAGACAGTCTCCACTCCATCCGATCTGATCATGTAAGCGTAGAAAATATTTGGAATGATTTCTAAGACATAGTATCGACGACAATTGAAATATATATACCACATAAATTAATAAGTGATGGTACTGATCCCCCATGGTTCACAAAATTGGTCAGATCGCTGTTGCAGTAGCAACGAAAACAGCACTCCAAATTTGGAAGAACGCAAAGTCCTCAAATTTGGTAAAGTTCTGCTGAAGTTCGAAATATAGCGCTTACTTCAAAACGAGATGCTTTTAATTATTTCCACAACTAAAATCTCCCCCGAAATCTGGCAGAAAACCAGAAGAGATTCTGGTCATACATAAAGCACACCAGCGGCAAAACGCAATCAGTACTTTCACTGTGCGTTTTCCGAAGCTCCTTCATCTTTCATGAAGGAAATATTCTTTAATTCCAATCAAGAACAGTTGCCAAGATGATAAATATAGAAGTAGATATTCTCGGTGTCGCAAAGCAGCTTAAATTACTTTATAAGTCAAGGCCTCCGGTCCAGACTGTATTAGTCAGGTTTCCTTTCAGAGTATGCTGATATAATAGCTCCATATTAAGCAATTACATACAATCTCTCGCTAATAAAAAGATCCGTTCCTAAAGACTTGGAAATTACATAAGTCACACCAATACCCAAAGAAGGAAATAGGAGTGATCCGCTGCATTACAGGCCCATATTACTAACGTCGATTAGCAGTAGGTTTTTGGTACATATACTGTGTTCGAACATTATGAATTACCTGAAAAAAAAACGATTTATTGCTATGCTACATAGTCAGTACGGATTCAGAAAGTATCGCTCTTCCGAAACACAACTATCTCTCTATACTCATGTAGTAACGAGTGCTATCGACAGGGGATGTCAGACTGATTCCATAATTTTAGATTTTCAGAAGGCTTTCGACATCGTTTCTCAGAAGCGTCTTCTAACCAAACTGCGTGCCTAGGGAATATCACCTCAGTCGTGCGACTGAATTCGTGATGTCCCGTCAGAAAGTTCACAGTCATCGGGTACAACAGAAGTAATATCTGACGTTCCCCAAGGAAGTGTTTTAGGCCCTCTATTGTTCCTGATCTATATTAACAACATAGGACACAATCTAAGTAGCCCTCTTAGATTGTTTGCAGATAATGCTGTCATTTATCATCTAGTAAAGTCATCAGATGACGAAGAGGAATTACAAAATGATTTAGATATCTGTATGGTGCATGAATAAAGTAAAGTTTGTAGTTTTTCACCTGAGTACTAAAAGCAATCCGATAAATTTTGATTACGCGGAAGTCACACATATCTGAAGGCTGTAAATTCTGCAAAATATGGATTACAATTACAAATAACCTAAACTGGAACGATCACGTAGTTAATATTGTGGGTAGAGCAAACCAAAGACTGCGATTCATTGGCAGAACACGTATAAGGTGCAACAAGCCTAATAAAGAGACTACCTACACCATGTTTATCCGTCCTATCCCGGAGTATTGCTGTGTGGTGTGGGATCTGCATCAGGTGGGGCTGACGGATAACATAAAAAAGTTCAAAGACGGGTAGCTTGTTTTGTATTGTCGTGAAATAGGGGACATAGTGCCATAGACATGACACGTGAATTGAAGAGGCAATAATTAAAACAAAGGTGTTTTTCCCAATGAAATTTCAATCATCAGTTTTCTCCTCCGATTGCGAAAACATTCTGTAGGAACACATCTACATACAGAGAAATGATCATCACGATAAAATAAGAGAAATCAGGGCTGGCACAGAACAATTTAAGTGCTCGTTATCCCGCGCGGCGATCGAGAGTGGAACGGTAGGGAGACAGCTTGAAGGTGGTTCATTGGACCCTCTGCCATGCGCTTTATTGTGAATAGCAGAGTAATCACGTAGATGTAGATGCGTCATTTCCTTCAGAACTACTTCAGACATTAGTCGAGTCCACGCCACACCGTGCTGAGGCACTTCTGCGTGCTCACGGGGGCCCTGCACGATATTAGGCAGTTGTACCAGCTTCTTTCACTCTTCACTATATGTCCTCGATTAGACTGACCAGTTTCTGGAGCTTGTGGGTAAGCAGGTCAAAGAGTCTGAACACTATCCAGGGGAAATTCCAAAATGTAAATACATATTCTCGTTAAAAAAAATTTTGTAGCGTCGTATCTAATGTGTTTGCAATCCAGCTGTATACTTTTTTTGAACTGAGACGTTCTTGATGTTGTAAGTGATTTCGAGGAGGTTGAGGGGTGTGCTGCATTACCCTGATAAACCTATCATAAGTCATGTAAGTACCGGGTGATCAAAAAGTCAGTCTAAATTTGAAAACTTAATAAACCACGGTATAATGCAGACAGAGACGTAAAAATTGACACACATGCTTGGAATGACATGGGGTTTTATTAGAACAAAAAAATACACCCCTTTTTCCTAGACGCGTGAAAGATCTCTTGCGCACGTCATTTGGTGATGATCGTGTGATCAGCCGCCACTTTCGTCATGCTTGGCCTCCCAGGTCCCCAGACCTCAGTCCGTGCGATTATTGGCTTTGGGGTTACGTGAAGTCGCAAGTGTATCGTGATCGACCGACATCTCTAGGGGTGCTGAAAGACAACATCCGACGCCAATGCCTCACTATAACTCCGGACATGCTTTACAGTGCTGTTCACAACATTATTCCTCGACTACAGCTATTATTGAGGAATGATGGTGGACATATCGAGCATTTCCTGTAAAGAACATCACCTTTTCTTCGTCTTACTTTGTAATGCTAATTATTGCTATTCTGACCAGATGAAGCGCCATATGTCGGATTTTTTTTAACTTTTCTATTTTTTTGGTTCTAATAAAACCCCATGTCATTCCTCTCTGTCTACATTATTCCGTGATTTATTCAGTTTTCTAATTTGTACTGACTTTTTGATCACCCAGTACTTGTATGTTTATCAGATCATACTTCAGTATATCCTCGTTTCTAAAAAACGTTTGCAATTCGTCTTCACGTAGTCGTTGCTATTGTTGATGCACCTTCCGTAGGGGAGCTAGACTGGTGGGTGCATGACAGTGAAATGCCAGAGTAGGTGGAGGAAATGGAGTGAGAGCAGAAATTATGTGAAACCCAATCACCAATGCCAAACTCGGTGGAGGCAGTCCCCAATGACCTCGGGATATCATTTCCATGTGGAGGCATGGAGATTTCGGTAATTACCTTTAGTTTCTAGTCTTTTATATCTTAGTGTACCTTCTTGCAGCAGCATGCGAATATAATTACTGTCTCTCTCACTCTATCTCTCTCTCTTCACAGCTACATCTACATCTACATCTTCATCTACATCTACATGAATACTCTGCAAATCACATTTAAGTGCCTGGCAGAGGGTTCATCTAACCACCTTCACATTTCTCTATTTTTCCAATCTCGTTTAGCGCGCATGAAGAATAAACACCTATAGCTTTCCGTACGAGCTCTGATTTCACTTATTTTATCTTGGTGATCGTTGTTTCCCATGTAGGTCGGTGTCAACAAAATATTTATTCATTCGGAGGAGAGAGTTTGTGATTGGAATTTCGTGAGAGGATTCTGTCGCAACGACAAACGCCTTTCTTTTAATGATTTCCATCCCAAACCCTGTCTCATTTCTGTGACACTCTCTCCCATATTTCGCGATTTCACAAAACGTGCTGCCTTTCTTTGAACTTTTTCGATGTACTCTGTCAGTCCTATCTGGTAAGGAACCAACACCGCGCACCAGTATTCTAAAAGAGGACGGACAAGCGTAGTGTAGGCAGTCTCCTTTGTAAGTGTCCCGCCAATAAAACGCAGTCTTTGGTTAGCCTTCCCCACAACATTTTCTGTGTGTTCCTTACAATTTAAATTTTTCGTAATTGTAATACCTAGGTATTTAGTTGAATTTACGGCTTTTAGATTAGACTGATTTCTCGTGTAACCGAAGTTTGACGAGTTCCTTTTAGCACTCATGTGGATGACCTCACACTTTTTGCTATTTAAAGTGAACTGCCACTTTTCGTACCATTCAGATATCTTTTCTAAATCGTTTTGCAGTTTTTTTTGATCATCTGACGACTTTATTAGTCGATAAACGACAGCGTCATCTGCAAACAACCGAAGACGGCTGTTCAGATTGTCTCCCACATCGTTTATATAAGTAAGGAACAGCAAAGGGCTTATAACAGGACCTTGGGAAACGCCAGAAATCACTTCTGTTTTATTCGATTACTTTCCGTCAATTACAACTAACGGTGGCCTCTCTGACAGTAAATCACAAATCCAGTCACATAACTGAGACGAGCATTTTCACTACGAGCCGCTTGTGTGGTGCAGTGTCAAAAGCCTTCCGGAAATCCGTAAATATGGAATCTATCTGAAATTCCTTGTCAATAGCACTCAGCACTTCACGTGAATACAGAGCAAGTTGTGTTTCACAAGAACGATGTTTTCTAAACCCATGTTCATTGTGTGTCAATAGACCGTTTTCTTCGAGACAATTCATTACGTTCGAACACAATATATGACCTGAAATCCTGTTACATATCGACGTTAACGATATGGGCCTGTAATGCTACACCATCGCAGCAGGCTGTGGTGCCTGTGCAACGGCACGTCCCGTCTGGCATGCCGTGCCCTGCAGGATGAGGTCGCAGCTACACAGGGAACTGCCATCACCCATCACCTCCGCTGCCACAGCCCCTGCCGCCGCAGCTCCCGCCATCACCGCTGCCACATGTAACCCCACTCTGGCGTCCATGTATGAAAGTGAGACATGGACGACAAACAGTTTATACCAAAGAAGAATATAAGTTTTTGAAATGCTGAAGATTAGATGGATAGATCACGTAATTAATGAGGAGGTGCTGACTGGCGTCTTCTCCCAGTACATGAAGAGCGTTAAGCTTCACACAGGCAATACCGTAATCTGTCTTCTGAGCAACTCATATTTAACTCATTAGGATCTGTATCGTGTGATGCTCAAACACATTAAATATCTGTTTCATTTGTCATACTTTCGCGAGATGCCGAGATGTGGAATTGTTACTCATTTTACTTCCTGCAGTCTTCCAACTAAACACGAGTCCTACAGAGTTTAGAGTCACTTTATATTAGTCTGCTACAATTTACAGAGTATTGCTGCGTATTATTCATTATCAACTATTAACTTGATTAGATTAAATAACAGTTTTTGAATTCTCCATCTGACGAACATTTGAAGAATCCTAGAGTGCTACAGCTTTCTGTGGTTAACTGACTCCTAATTAATAAATATAACCAGATGCAAATCTACGAGGATTGCTTCATAGTGATGAGTGTCTTCCGCGTGCAGTAGCTAAGCACTACTTTAAAAAATATGTAAGAGATGCAGAGATGGTAATGAGTGTCAAGCGCTCACAGCTTGGTTATCGCAGGGGTAATTGCAGCACAAGCTTTTGAGCCTTATTTAGACGTCCTCAAAATGTGTTAAATGTGTCACTATTCGTGTCAATCGAGACATGCGTTCAATGTAGGAACATTATGAATACGTTGCATTTACCTTCTGTAGCCACTTACACGCCTATTTATTTGTGATGGGCAATTAATTTTCAGTCATTTTAATATTTAAAATCTGTTATCTGTTATTTTTGTAAATGCTCTCTGCTGAGTAACGGTAATGTACGGCTGTCAGTCTCATGAGGGGAAAAGTTATGAGAACTAGAAATGTTAGGTTTTGAAACGTGTGGATTGAGTCTCTCTTTTCGCTAACCTCTTAAAAAACGGATTAAATACAGTTGAGGACTAAGGCATCTCGTGTTGTCTTCCAGTCGTCCACAGCGAACACTGGTTGGAAGAAAGCCTACACTAAATAATCATCAGCATCAAAATTGTCACTAAATGTTCAACACACATTCCGAAAGGAAAATGAGCCGAATGGGCAGAATGTCACAATTGGCTGTTGCATTAGGTAGTACACTCCTGGAAATTGAAATAAGAACACCGTGAATTCATTGCCCAGGAAGGGGAAACTTTATTGACACATTCCTGGGGTCAGATACATCACATGATCACACTGACAGAACCACAGGCACATAGACAAAGGCAACAGAGCATGCTCAATGTCGGCACTAGTACAGTGTATATCCACCTTTCGCAGCAATGCAGGCTGCTATTCTCCCATGGAGACGATCGTAGAGATGCTGGATGTAGTCCTGTGGAACGGCTTGCCATGCCATTTCCACCTGGCGCCTCAGTTGGACCAGCGTTCGTGCTGGACGTGCAGACCGCGTGAGACGACGCTTCATCCAGTCCCAAACATGCTCAATGGGGGACAGATCCGGAGATGTTGTTGGCCAGGGTAGTTGACTTACACCTTCTAGAGCACGTTGGGTGGCACGGGATACATGCGGACGTGCATTGTCCTGTTGGAACAGCAAGTTCCCTTGCCGGTCTAGGAATGATAGAACGATAGGTTCGATGACGGTTTGGATGTACCGTGCACTATTCAGTGTCCCCTCGACGATCACCAGAGGCGTACGGCCAGTGTAGGAGATCGCTCCCCACACCATGATGCCGGGTGTTGGCCCTGTGTGCCTCGGTCGTATGCAGTCCTGATTGTGACGCTCACCTGCACGGCGCCAAACACGCATACGACCATCATTGGCACCAAGGCAGAAGCGACTCTCATCGCTGAAGACGACACGTCTCCATTCGTCCCTCCATTCACGCCTGTCGCGACACCACTGGAGGCGGGCTGCACGATGTTGGGGCGTGAGCGGAAGACAGCCTAACGATGTGCGGGACCGTAGCCTAGCTTCATGGAGACGGTTGCGAATGGTCCTCGCCGATACCCCAGGAGCAACAGTGTCCCTAATTTGCTGGGAAGTGGCGGTGCGGTCCGATACGACACTGCGTACGATTCTACGGTCTTGGCGTGCATCCGTGCGTCGCTGCGGTCCGGTCCCAGGTCGACGGGCACGTGCACCTTCCGCCGACCACTGGCGACAACATCGATGTACTGTGGAGACCTCACGCCCCACGTGTTGAGCAATTCGGCGGTACGTCCACCCGGCCTCCCGCATGCCCACTATACGCCCTCGCTCAAAGTCCGTCAACTGCACATACGGTTCACGTCCACGCTGTCGCGGCATGCTATCAGTGTTAAAGACTGCGATGGAGCTCCGTATGACACGGCTAACTGGCTGACACTGACGGCGGCGGTGCACAAATGCTGCGCAGCTAGCGCCATTCGACGGCCAACACCGCGATTCCTAGTGTGTCCGCTGTGCCGTGCGTGTGATCATTGCTTGTACAGCCCTCTCGCAGTGTCCGGAGCAAGTATGATGGGTCTGACACACCGGTGTCAATGTGTTCTTTTTTCCATTTCCAGGAGTGTTTTTATAACTTTTGGGAAACGAAAGCAATACCGACGATTGTGTCAGTATAAATATAGATTCCTCAGTCTGTACGGTAGCTTCCTATCACGCTTACTGATTGCGATAGAAACAGTTCATCGCCATGGGAGTAACAAGAAGGGAACGATGTAAAGAGAATGCGAATGTTCGGTAATCATTTCTTTTCGATCACTGCATTTGTGCCTACTTTAATTACTACAACTGCATGCCCAAAACACAACAAGGAAAGAACAAATGTGTATGTGAATGTTTGAAAAGAAAAACGACATGCTCTATATAAATCTACTCTCTAAAATGCGATATCCCTTGCTGTGAAACATTAGTTAATAAAGTATAGCGGGACAATGTTCAAAACATGACTGAAAATACTCGTATGTTCAGTAAATAGAAATAAGAACATCTATGATTGACATGTCATCTAATGTCGACGTACAACTTTAAATTTAAGAAATAAGCAAATGAAGTAATACAGAGTGCTAAGCTTGTAACGCACATTGTGTCCGCCCCCCGGTAGCTGAGTGGTTAGCGCGACAGACTGTCAATCCAAACGGCCCAGGTTCGATTCCCGGCTGAGTCGGAGATTTTCTCCGCTCGGGGATTGGGTGTTGTGTTGTACTAATCATCATCGTTTCATCCCCATCGACGCGCAAGTCGCCGGAGTGGCGTCAAATCGAAAGACTTGCACCAGGCGAACGGTCTACCTGACGCGAGGCCCTCGTCACACGACATTTCATTTCAACGTACATTGTTGTTCTACATTGTTTAGCTCTGGTATTTATAGGGTCACCGAGAAAGCATCATAGGTTTTGGAACGAAAAGCCGTAATTGTAATTATCTGCACTACAACAGAAACAAGAAGCACAGCTTAAGGTGTGTATTCCAGCTCACAAGCGACATTGAAGCAGATAGTTCCTGTGACTTAGTACGGGCAGAGGCTACATTCGACAAGCGGAATAAATTAATAACTGGCTCCCTTAACTGATCCCCAACTCTCAGATGAAACAGTTGCTGAACAGATCAAAGAAAACTTGAGTCTCATCACAAATAGGAACCCTATTCTAAAATTATAGTTGGCAGTGACTTCAATCTACCTTCCGTATGTTGAAAAAAATATATTATCAGACGCTATTGTAGAGAGAAACCAACTTCTGTAATTGTTCTAAATACTTTTTTTAAAATTGAACAATTAGTTTACGAGACCATTCAAATTGTAAATGGTTACGAAACACACTTGACCATTTAGCCACAAATAATCCTGAGCATCAAAACGGATACAGGGATTAGTGAACACAGTCGTAACGAGGCTCAACTCCGTAACAAAGAGATTCGCCAAAACTATAAGCGAAATATACCTATTTATAAAAGCAGCTAAAAATTCGGTTGACTTCTTTCTAAGAGACAGTCTCCAATCCTCCCAAACTATGTAAGTGAAGACCATATGTGGCTGAAGTTCAAAGAAATAGTATCAACAGCACTCGAGAGATTCATACCGAATAAATTAATAAGAGACGGAACTGATCCCCCATGGTACACAAAAGACGACAGAAGCTGCTGCAGGAGCAACGAAAAAGGCACGTATAATTTAGACGAAAGCAAAATCTCCAATATTGGCGAGGTTTTACCGAGGCTCGAAATTTCGTGGGCATTTCAAAGCAAGATGCATTTAATAGTTTCCACAACGAAATTCTCTGTAGAAATGCGGCGGAAAATCCAAAGAGGTTCTGGTCCTACGTTAAGTAAACCAGAGGAAAGGCTCAGTAAGTACCTTTACTGCACGACGGTAATGTCACTGATGAAATGGAGTTACTAAAGTCACAATTGGCTGTTGCATTAGGTAGTACACTCCTGGAAATTGAAATAAGAACACCGTGAATTCATTGTCCCGGGAAGGGGAAACTTTACTGACACATTGCTGGGGTCAGATACATCACATGATCACACTGACAGAACCACAGGCACATAGACACAGGCAACAGAGCATGCTCAATGTCGGCACTAGTACAATGTATATCCACCTTTCGCAGCTATGAAGGCTGCTATTCTCCCATGGAGACGATCGTAGAGATGCTGGATGTAGTCCTGTGGAACGGCTTGCCATGCCATTTCCACCTGGCGCCTCAGTTGGACCAGCGTTCGTGCTGGACGTGCAGACCGCGTGAGACGACGCTTCATCCAGTCCCAAACATGCTCAATTGGGGGACAGATCCGGAGATGTTGCTGGCCCGGGTAGTTGACTTGCACCTTCTAGAGCACGTTGGGTGGCACGGGATACATGCGGACGTGCATTGTCCTGTTGGAACAGCAAGTTCCCTTGCCGGTCTAGGAATGATAGAACGATAGGTTCGATGACGGTTTGGATGTACCGTGCACTATTCAGTGTCCCCTCGACGATCACCAGAGGCGTACGGCCAGTGTAGGAGATCGCTCCCCACACCATGATGCCGGGTGTTGGCCCTGTGTGCCTCGGTCGTATGCAGTCCTGATTGTGACGCTCACCTGCACGGCGCCAAACACGCATACGACCATCATTGGCACCAAGGCAGAAGCGACTCTCATCGCTGAAGACGACACGTCTCCATTCGTCCCTCCATTCACGCCTGTCGCGACACCACTGGAGGCGGGCTGCACGATGTTGGGGCGTGAGCGGAAGACAGCCTAACGGTGTGCGGGACCGTAGTCCAGTTTCATGGAGACGGTTGCGAATGGTCCTCGCCGATATCCCAGGAGCAACAGTGTCCCTAATTTGCTGGGAAGTGGCGGTGCGGTCCCCTACGACACTGTGTAGGATCCTACGGTCTTGGCGTGCATCCGTGCGTCGCTGCGGTCCGGTCCCAGGTCGACGGGCACGTGCACCTTCCGCCGACCACTGGCGACAACATCGATGTACTGTGAAGACCTCACGCCCCACGTGTTGAGCAATTCGGCGGTACGTCCACCCGGCCTCCCGCATGCCCACTATACGCCCTCGCTCAAAGTCCGTCAACTGCACATACGGTTCACGTCCACGCTGTCGCGGCATGCTACCAGTGTTAAAGACAGCGATGGAGCTCTGTATGCCACGGCGAAGTGGCTGACACTGACGGCGGCGGTGCACAAATGCTGCGCAGCTAGCGCCATTCGACGGCCAACACCGCGGTCCCTGGTGTGTCCGCTGTGCCGTGCGTGTGATCATTGCTTGTACAGCCCTCTCGCAGTGTCCGGAGCAAGTATGATGGGTCTGACACACCGGTGTCAATGTGTTCTTTTTTCCATTTCCAGGAGTGCATTTTCAAAAAGTCCCTATTGTATACGAAAAGTAGGTCTAATACGTTTCTGATGTTCTTCAATAACAATTAATTTTTAGTAGCTCCTTGCCTAGTTTCAGTTGCTTTTACTGGCCTGTTTAAAGATAATCAACAATTTAGTAAAGAATTTTAATTTTTAAAGGACTATATCTAAATGTACTTAAATAGATTTACATCTACTATAAATATTTGCAGCTAAACTTAAATAAAAAAATATTTGAGATGCCAAAATTGTCAACCTTAGGATCAGATCCGTTTTGGGATGTCAATTTTAGGTAGAATTCAAAGGTTCAGTTCCCATTTTCTTTTACAAACCTTATACTAACAGTTTAACGATGCATGATATTTTAGGTGATAGTTGCGACTCTGAAGCTTAAGAAAATAATTTTAGAACTCTCAATTATTTAATAGTATGGCCACAATATTAGAAGGTAGAAAAAAGTTATCTTAACGTGACAACAATAGGAGCTCTTACTTAAAAAGGAATTGCTATTGCAAAAAATTAGATATAACTGTAAATTCTGGTTACAGGAGGATCATTTGAGTGATGTTTAATGTTGGCTTCGTTAATTCACTACTTCTTGATTACACGCTAGTAAACCTAGCTGGGACCAGCTAGTTACATCGCTAAGCTATTTAGGGATACTTTTGTGAGGCTTGAAACACTCTTTAATTTTCACAATAAAGGCTGATTCCCATTACACTCTGCACAGGCTTTGGACAGTCAAAATGATAAATGAACATTTACCATTTTGGCGTGTGTAAAATCAGCATAAACAGGCTGCACTAATGTACACTCTATTTACAATTACAACTTAATACTAGCGCCGATAATGCTGCTTCAATGTTTTAGTAATTTTAGCTCAGTAATCTGCGAGGTCTCAGTGGTATTCATAGTTTGAATGCATTATTTTTAACATATTTTAGTCCAGTTTCTGAATATGGGCAATGGCCTTCAGGCAAGGCCTAATGTTGCCTGTCTCTTCATAATTCTTTACGATCTCTCTATCCCGTCGTCCAGCTTCAAGTACTTCTTCTTCCTCTTCTTACCTTCAAGACTGATTTCCAATTTCATGTACAGTCGTGGACATAACGAGCGAAACCCCTCGCCTTTTCGTTATGCTGATGCGCACAGCTTTAAAGTCTTCTATACAGTATAACAGGCAAGGCGACGAAGTGCTACCAACATACTATGCACAGGCGTGAAATTGACGAACTGTTTTCAATCATATGTACATACGAGGGCTGGAACTTAAATGGTGGCAACTATTTATTCACAACTGATAAAAATGAGTTACATGTTTGCACCTGTTACTGTCCTTCAAAGTAGTCACCAGTGTTGTGTAGAACCCGTTGCCGTTACTCGCTAATAACAGTATTTTGTTATTTCGATAAACATCCAGAATGATTGATAGTCACATAAGCGGTGACATAAAGGTAGAAAATTCATGTTTTAGAGTCCAGAAAGCTCTATGCAACAGAAACTGTAGATCATTTTGCCATTTTCATTGCGGAATTGCCAGCTTATTCATGTCTGGGGCAATAATAGAGGGCTGTTTGCCTGGGTTGTCTGCTAGCGTAGTGAAAGGTGTTTGCTACAGAAAGGAAGGTTTGGTTTGTTTTCGGTTCTAATCTCGATGGAGGCAGATTGACTATCAGTAAAGCAATTTTAAGAAATTCTCGTGCCCCCCCAATACGTTTTATTGCTACATTTATTCTGTACTGGCGCCCTGTGGATGTCAATATGAAACTCTTGTAGAATTTCATACTTGTTACTGCCTTCCTTTTACCGCTTCTGTCAATAACTGAATTTACTTACGTCTGGCGCTTAATGATTTTTAACTGAATTTCGTTGTGAATCTTCACGCATTGCTAAATTGGCACACTTTTATTGTAGGTCAGCAACGGTAATCCACTATGACTGGTCTGAAAGTTGACACAAACCGTTTCGCGGCCAAATGCGCATAATATTTTGCTACTTCGTAACGATCTGGGCTACTTTGTCTTACTAGAACAATTGTGTTATCTCGAAAAGCTGAAATTCATTTTTATTAGTACAGTTCATACTAATTACGATGTCTTCTTTCATTTATATCTTATATTTAAGTGTTGTGTTTAACACACTAATCAACATTAATGTAGTCTTACACATGATTGAAAAGTCTGACAAACTTCCGATAGTTTGTCAAATGGTTCAAATGGCTCTGAGCACTATGGGACTTAACTGCTAAGGTCATCAGTCCCCTAGAACTTAGAGCTACTTAAACCTAACTAACCTAAGGACATCATACACATTCATGCCCGAGGCAGGATTCGAACATGCGACCGTAAAGGTCTCGCGGCTCCAGACTGTAGCGCCTAGAACCGCTCGGCCACCCAGGCCGGCATAGTTTGTCAATTTCACACCTGTGCATAGTATGTTGGTAGCACTTCGTCGCCTTGCCTGTTATGCTGTGTAGCAGACTTTAACGCTGTGCGGATCAGCATAACGAAAAGGCGAGAGGTCTCGCTCGTTTTGTCCACGACTGTACATGCAGTTTGTGACCTCTGCTTCCTTTTTCAAGCACTCCACCAAATAGGTGATTCTAGGGTGAGGGTTTCCAATAAATACTACTTATTTTGTTGTGCCGCCCGTCAACAGCATTCGTCGTTCGGTGCCTTTTTTCATAGCAGTTCCACATTTCAATTGGGATAGCTTCATTGTCTAGCCAGTTGTCCACAAAGTAGTCAAAAAATTGAGCATTCCGTTATCAGGAGCTTCTGCATGAATCTCAATCCATCCATTGCTTACGTCCTCCGGTTTTACAAATGCCAGCGCTGCACACATGCTGACGTGAAGTCTTAAATCCTCGTTCTGGCGGTACTCCTTAGTTAGACCGAGAACTTGAATTATCCTCCATACACACTTCTACATGTGGAAATAGCATCCATTTATTTCAATTGTGGGAAAAACTTGACGAATGGCCGATATCGCAGCTGCCTCAAAATCTACATTCACTTCTTTAGGACACCACTCAGCGATTGCCTGCTTTATCAGACGAAACAGACGAACGTATGTGTCTTTCTTCATATTTGGGAGCAGTGCAAATACAATAGGAAGAATGTTTGTTTCTTTAATCGGGCCTCCTAAGTCTACGTGTATGGTGTAGATTTGTGCGAACTTCTTGCTGCAGCTCTTAAATGTTCCACCCATAAAGAAATGGGAACATGTTTTTAAACTTTCTTTTCCCTAGCTTCCACTAAAAATCATTATTCTCTCCTGTAATCTATCGTCTTCTAGAAGAAAACCAGTACCATCTCCCATTTTTAATAGATCTTCATGAAGACCAATTTCACAGGAGTTCGTAGGCTCTTGTTGGTTCCCCCGCGCTTGACTCCATCGACGACGCATGGTTCTCTTCATAGATTCTGAATTCGGCATCACTGTAACAAAGTCATAACCTTTATTATGAAGATTTCCCACTTCATCCTCGTAAATCTCCGATAACTGTGTACGTTCTTCTTGAGACCTTCTCCTCGCCCTTTCCACTTGCTTTCTCGTTTCCAGAGCCACATTATCAGGTGGTCCACAGAGATGTTCTGATACGTTCGGTACTTCTCCGTTCTTCGAAAGCAGCTTTCCCTTGCAATGATCCGCTTTTCGGCGTAAGCACATCCACGTAACAACACCTGCTTTAGATTCCCTCTGTTTAAGATACGCGTAACCATTGTAATGAGCAGAAGGCGTGACCTTGTTCGTTGTAATAACTTCCATACTGGTGGTCACGGTAGGAACTTCGAAAGCAAACTGAGTGTAAGGACTTTTGTTGCGACCAGTGAGCGGGTTCGGTGACCGTCCACGGGCATTCCAGTGGTTGTGCGGCGGGTGAGGAGGAGGAGGGGGCAGCAAGGGACCCGACCCTTCGGAGCAGGTAAAATCGTGGCAAATGTTCGGCGTGGCAAATGTCCGGTGTGGCAAATGTCCAGTGTGGCAAATGTCCAGTGTGGCAAATGTCCGGCGTGGCAAATGTCCGGTGTGGCAAATGTCCGGTGTGGCAAATGTCCGGCGTGGCAAATGTCCGGTGTGGCAAATGTCCAGACACTTCACTCGCTGTCATGATTGTCATTTTATTATGGCCGCGGCGTAGAAATTGCACAAGACATGAGCAGTGAAATCACTGTATACGAATCACACCATTGTAATAGATCATCGTGTTCTCAAAACCTTTTGCTGTCCAAGAAGTTTGCCATTGCCTGTTTCCTCTCCTGTAGCAAGAACTGCAAATGTTTGAGGTTCCTATTACCTTTTGCCAGCAACTGTGACGATTTATTAAACATTGTTCAACGAAGGACTAGTCGAACTGACCAGAGATATGTGTTTGACAATGAGTGAGACAGGTTTCTTTCGGAATTAATAGCTTTCTTTTTTTTGTAATCGCTGGCGATCGGAAGTGGAGGCATTGAGCCACAAAGACGGCTTAAAAGCCTTCTGACTCAGCAGAGAAAAAAGGAATCTGTCTTATGATAGACTGTTCCTGACAGGCTCATTTGCTATAAATCAGTTGTGGAACGCATAACTCTGCGGTTCTTTGTCGCCGCTGCGTGTAATTATTGTGCAGATTTATGTAGCGCGCCAGCGTAGGGCCGCGGGAAGCGGGCGGAACGTTTGGCCTGCGAGTGTAAATGGGACATCCATCAGAGCAGCGGCCAGAGACCTCCCGCGGCGGAGAGCAACGCGCCTTTCCCCTGGGCCAGCGCCGCGGGCGGCTTCACGGCCTCCAGCACCACTTGGCGGTCAGCCTCGCCAAAGGACCTTGAACAGTCGGCGAGTACTTCACGCAAATACCACACCACTTCCTGTGTCCATGAGACGAAGAGCAGCCAATCTCCTTTGGCTCCGATAACTGCCCCGTACGAAGAAGGTACTGGGTTCGAGTACCACGTCGCACATGTGCGGGAGCTGCGTATACTCAGGACAGTGCTGACTACGTTGGAGAACTGTTATTTTCGGATGAAACCTCCTTCATAGTTCCGGTGTAGCATAACATAAAAAATTCGACGGTGGTATTCAAAAGACCAATGTGTGTTAACACACAACATTTTCAGTGAACAGTTTTTGTTGAATTGCCTTGATTTTACATCTTTTGAATAGAACAATCGGTATAAACTAAGCAATAGCCATCCTCAGATTCTATAACAGAAGTTCAAACCAAGTGTGTGTGAAATCTTATGGGACTTAACTGCTAACGTCATCAGTCCCTAAGCTTACACACTACTCAACCTAAATTATCCTGAGGACAAACACACACACACATGCCCAAGGGAGGACTCGAACCTCCCCCGGAACCAGCCGATATACTCGTAACAGAAGTAAAAGAAACTATGTTACTAGCTAATACATTCAGATAGTGAAAACAAATGACAGAAATTATAATAATAACAATAGACCTCTCTTTATGCTACAATGCAACGTCATAACTTGTAAAAGTAACATGAGTCAGAACTGCCATGCATGTATGAACTACTTATATTCCGAAGGAAAAAAATCGCAACACCAGGAACGAGTTGCCTACATCTACATCTACATTTATACTCCGCAAGCCACCGAACGGTGTGTGGTGGAGGGCACTTAACGTGCCACTGTCATTACCTCCCTCTCCTGTTCCAGTCGCGTATGCTTCGCGGGAAGAACGACTGCCGGAAAGCCTCCGTGCACGCTCGAATCTCTCTAATTTTACATTCGTGATCTCCTCGGGAGGTATAAGTAGGGGGAAGCAATATATTCGATACCTCATCCAGAAACGCACCCTCTCGAAACCTGGCGAGCAAGCTACACCGCGATGCAGAGCGCCTCTCTTGCATAGTCTACCACTTGAGTTTGCTAAACATCTCCGTACCGCTATCACGCTTACCAAACAACCCTGTGACGAAATGCGCCGCTCTTTTGCATCTTCTCCATCTCCTCCGTCAACCCGATCTGGTACGAATCCCACACGGATGAGCAATACTAAAGTATAGGTCGAACGAGTGTTTTGTACGCCACCTACTTTGTTGATGGACTACATTTTCTAAGGACTCTCCCAATGAATCTCAATCTGGCACTCGCCTTACCAACAATTAATTTTATATGATCATTCCACTTCAAATCGTTTCGCACGCATACTCACAGATATTTTACAAAAGTAACTGCTACCAGTGTTTGTTCCGCTATCATATAATCATACAATAAAGGATCCTTCTTTCTATGTATTCGCAATACATTACATTTGTGTATGTTAAGGGTCAGTTGCCACTCCCTGCACCAAGTGCCTATCCACTGCAGATCTTCCTGTATTTAGCTGCAATTTTCTAATGCTGCAACTTCTCTGTATACTACAGCATCAGCCGCGAAAAGCAGCATGGAGCTTCCGACACTATCTACTAGGTCATTTGTATACATTGCGAAAAGCAATAGTCCAGCACACTCCCCTGTGGCACGCCAGAGGTTACTTTAACGTCTGTAGACGTCTCTCCATTGCGAACAAAATGCTGTGCTCTGTTTGCTAAAAACTCTTCAATCCAACCACACAGCTGGTCTGATATTCCGTAGGCTCTTACTTTGTTTATCAGGCGACAGTGCGGAACTGTATCGAACGCCTTCCGGAAGTCAAGGAAAATGGCATCTACCTGGGAGCCTGTATCTAATATTTTCCGGGTCTCATGAACAAATAAAGCGAGTTAGGTTTCACACGATCGCTGTTTCCGGAATCCATGTTGATTCCTACAGAGTAGATTCTGGGTTTCCAGAAACGACATGATACGCGATCAAAAAACATGTTCTAAAATTCTACAACAGATCGACGTCAGAGATATAGGTCTACAGTTTTGCACATCTGCTCGACGACCCTTCTTGAAGACTGGGACTACTTGTGCTCTTTTCCAGTCATTTAGAACCTTCCGTTCCTCTAGAGACTTGCGGTACACGGCTATTAGGAGGGCGGCAATTTCTTTCACGTATTATGTGTAGAATCGAATTGGTATCCCGTCAGGAACAGTGGACTTTCCTCTGTTGAGTGATTCCAGTTGCTTTTCTATTCTTTGGACACTTATTTCGATGTCAGCCATTTTTTCATTTGTGCGAGGATTTAGAGGAGGAACTGCAGTGCGGTCTTCCTATGTGAAACAGCTTTACGCGTGTAATCCTCTGTTTCAATGCCATCATCGTTCCGGAGTGCCTGGATATGCTGTTTCGAGCCACTTACTGATGTAACGCAAGACCAGAACTTCCTAGGATTTTGTGTCAAGTCAGTACATAGAATTTTAATTTCGAATTCACTGAAAGCTTCGCGCATAGCCCTCCTTACGCTAACTTTGACATCGTTTAGCTTCTGTTTGTCTAAGAGGTTTTGGCTGCGTTTAAACTTGCAGTTGAGCTCTCTTTGCTTTCGCAATAGTTTCCTAACTTTGTTGTTGAACCACGGTGCGATTTCCCGTCCCTCACAGATTTACTCGGCACGTACCTGTCTAAAACGCATATTACGATTGCCTCGAACTTTTTCCACAAACACTCAGCATTGTCACTGTCGGAACAGAAATTTTCGTTTTGATTTGTTAGGTAGTCTATCTGCCTTCTATTACTCTTGCAAAACAGATAAACTTTCCTCCCTTTTTTTATATTCCTACTTACTTCCATATTCAGGGATCCTGCAACGGCCTTATGCTCACTGATTCCCTGTTCTGCGCTTGAAGTGTCGAAAAGTTCGGGTCTGTTTGTTATCAGTAGGTCCGAAATGTTATCCCCACGAGTCGGTTCTCTGTTTAATTGCTAGAGGTAATTTTCGGATAGTGCACTCAATATAATGTCACTCGATGCTCTGTGCCTACCATTCGTCCTAAACATCTGAGTGTCCCAGTCTATATCTGGTAAATTGAAATCTCTACCTAAGACTATAACATGCTGAGAAAATTTATGTGAAATGTACTCCAGATTTTCTCTCAGTTGTTCTGCCACTAATGCTGCTGAGTCGGGAGGTCGGTAAAAGGAGCCAATTATTAACCTAGCTGGGTTGTTGAGTGTAATCTCCACCCGTAATAATTTTCAGGAACTATCCACTTCTACTTCACTACAGGATAAACTACTACTGACAGCGACAAACACGCCACCACCGGTTGCATGCAATCCGTCTTTTCTAAACACCGTCTGTGCCTTTGTAAAAATTTCGGCAGAAATTATCTCTGGCTTCAGACAGTTTTCCGTACCTATAACGATTTCAGCTTCGGTGCTTTCTATCAGCGCTTGAAGTTCCGGTACTTTACCAATGCAGCTTCGACAGTTTACAATTACAATACCGATTGCTGATTGGTCCCCGCATGTCAGTAAGAGTCGCCCTATATGCACTAACGGAAAAAAATCACAACACTCAAAAATAATTACTTCAGAGTAACAAAATTTCGGGATCACATTTGTCAAGGTAACATTTTTAAGTGATTAACATTGCAAGTTCACAGGTTAATGCAAATGTCAGGAAATATCCCAAAAGTGGAGGACACATGTTTAAACTGTGACGTCACCACATAATGTACCACGACGTAGGTTTGGCTGATCCTATCGGTCTATCCCAACTCAGTTTGTGTGATAAAAACGAAAGTTGGTACATGGGAGTGTATCTGTGTGAAAGATGATGCCTATTCGAACCTCAGCCTGTAGCGTAAGAGTGTCTCTAGTAGCACCACTAAGAGCATACAAGTGAGGTTCGCTTAACATACGGGCTGTACCAGTTGTGGGTGTCCGTTACCTTTGAGACTGGAGTGATGAGTCGATGATAGTGAAGAAAGCCTTTGAGACGAAAAAGGTATCTCACTGAATATGAATGAGGTTGTGTAATAGGACTACAAGAAGATAGATATTCTCTCTGCGATAAGCAAGAAAGACTTGAAACGAATGTAGCCACTGGCAGAAGTGGTCATGGAAATGTATATTCGCCACAAGACCGCGCTCTGGACGGTCACGTGGCACTACGGAGAGGGGAGACCGTAAGATCCGGCGTAAGGCTCTGGCACATCGTAGTGAATTTGCAGCAGCAATTTGAGCAGCAGTTGACACCACATTGACACAAGTAATTGTTACAAATCGGCTACTTTAAGGACAGCTCCGAGCCAAATGCTCTATTTAGCGTGCTTTTCACTGACCCCAAACCACGTGATGTCAAGCGAGAGCTCATTGGAGAGCAGGATAGAGATTTGTTGTGTTTTCTGATGAATGTCATTTCTGCCTCGGCGGCAGTGATGGCCGTCTAGAATAAGACCAGCTGAGCACCTGCAACCAACCTGTCTGCGTGCTAGAACAATGGACTTACATCTAGAGATATCGTCTGAGGTACGATTTCGTATGACAGCAGGAGCTCTCTCACCGTTAACCCACGCCACTGAATGCAAATTTGTGGGTCAATCTGGTGATTCGACCTGTTGTGTTACCATTCCAACAGCATTTCATGGGCTGTCTTCCAACAGGATAACGATCACCCACATACGTATGTTGTAACTCAACATGCTCTACAGTGTTGACATGTTGCCTTGGCCTACTTGATCACCAAATTTGTCTCCAATCGAAACATATATTGGACATCATCTGACGATAACTCCATCGTCATCCACAACCAGCATTAACTGTCCTAGGGCATCAGGCATTGAACCCCACCCCAAAAACTGACATCTGGCGCCTGTACAGCACAATGGATGCCTGCATTCAACTTTCTGGCGGCTATATTGATTATTAACGTACCGGTATTTCATATTTGCGATGCCTTATCTCACGCTTACACTAACCTGTGAACTTGCAAAGTAATCTCTTAAAAATGTTACATTGACAAATGTAATCCTGAAATTTCGTTAATCTGTAGCAATTATTTTTCAGTGTAGTAATTTTTTTCCGTTAGTGCATATAGGTTGACTCTTAATGACTTTTTAAAAATCCCTGGCCGGCCGGTGTGGCCGAGCGGTTCTAGGCGCTTCAGTCTGGAACCGCGCGACCGCTACGGTCGCAGGTTAGAATCCTGCTTCTGGCATGGATGTGTGTGATGTCTTTAGGTCAGTTAGGTTTAAGTAGTTCTATGTTCCAGGGGACTGATGACCTCAGATGTTAAGTCCCATAGTGCTCAGAGCCATTTGAACCATTTAAAAACCCTGAAGCAACGCAGATGGTACTAGGAAAATTATTTTAAGACCCATGGGATCTCAAAATGTGTCAGTAAATACCCCAAAAGTGAAGGACACACGTTTAAGCTGTGACGTCATCACATGATGTACCTCGCCGTAGGTGCGGTTGATCCTATCGGTCTATCCCAATTCAAGTCAAGTATTCCCTTCGGTGTGGATGCTCCGGGCCCACGTGCCCGACTTAAGCATGTGGACCTCGAGGTTCGATTCTTGTGTCTGGCAAGTAGCAGACTTTGCCATTGCGTTAGACACTTACGTGTTTACAGTCTCCGCTGCTTTATTGGAAAGAATAGTACAATACAAAAACCTACCATATGATGTTACTAGTAAATGGGTCGTTACCAGTAATTGACCTACGTTCTCTTTACTAAATAATATAGGTAAACAAAAAAAGAAGGGATAAAGGAAAAAACACAAAATAAGAACAGCTTTTACGTGGTTACAGCGAAGACAACAATTTTGTAACGTCTACGTTTACAAGAGATCACGTTTACTAAAGATGTTTGAAATTTGGACCTTTTGCTCGAACGCAAATATAGCGTCCTTTCACACCCAAGTCCTACCACTACACGCGCGGTGAGGTACGTCATCTGTTGACATAACATGCTCGAATTTTTGGAGTATTTCCCCACACTTGCGACCCCATGCTTTTACTTGTCTTAGCGTCATCTACTTCGATTCGGGGTTTCAGACGTTAGTAATAATCATTATCTTTATGAAGCAATAAACAAGGGGTTCCACAATTCATGTTATACACTTCCAGAAGTTGTAGACGGGACTTAGATCAAATTTTACATAGTAACACATGTTCACAAATATACAACGACAGTAAGCAACGTCAAAGCTATAGTCGCCGGAACCTGTAAATGTATGCTGTACACAACGGTGATTCTGTGATGATGTTACAAACTTTCTAAGATGATGAAGAAGGATAAAGGCATCAATCTGAGGTTAAAAAAATTTTTTTAAAAAAGTACCGGAAACTAACGAGTCGAAAGTTGTAGGCAGAAACCGTTCTAATATTGGTGACACTGGTATTGCTAAGATTGTAGGCCAGGCAACTTTCTGAGGTGGTAGTATGAGCCAAAACAAGAAAAAACCTCAAGTAAACATGAAAACTAAAATGCATATTTTAACAGCTATGAGCACTTGTTCAATAGAGGAGATGTGTTTCACAGTAGCGAAGATGAATAAAGTGCTCACAGCTCCTCAGGTATGCACTTTAGAGCCCATGTTTACTGAACATTTTTTCCTTGGTTAGGTCCAAATTGAAAGTTGCTTACCATACAGTCTTAATAACAACAGTACCATTACATGTATTCCACTGTCAGAAGTATTAGAACGGTTTTCGCTTATGACTTTCGTCTTGTTCGATTTCGGTACAAGGACCCTTACCTCAAATTGATACATTTATCTTTCTCCATCCTTCTAGAAAATTTGTAACTCCACTACATTTACACACATTCACTTACGCTATGTAGCGTCGTTGTATGACGTTTAAGGGCACGGATTCCTTGTAAAACTCATTCTACTAAGTAACCTCTACAATCTCTAGAAGCGCGTAACGTGAATTGTATAACACAGTGTAGAAATATAAACTAGAATATGAGAAACAGGACAATTTGCCTACACTTGAAGTTAATTCCGTCTTCTTCCTTTGTAAGACAGATTTTAGAGCCCTGACAAGGTATTCAATAATTTCTGTAATAGATTTTCATTTTTCAACATTAGGTACGTACTGAGCAGTTCAAACTGTCAGAAGATGAATACATTTTATATAGATAAACATTAAAAGTGTTTGTTTTATTATATTCAACTAAGAGTATGTTAAAAACTGCACTTTTAAATAAATTTCTTTTTAATTATTTGTATAATTATCGGTACGTTACGCACGCATCAAAGCCCTCTAGGATTGCTTTGCATGGTAAATGTAACTGGTTGATGCATGTGTGGTAGTTCTGACTCGTGTTATTTCTACATGTTATGGGTCGCTGTAGTGCAGCAGAATGAGAGGTATATTGTTTATTATAACTTCTGTTCAAAAATGTTCAAATCTGTGTGAAATCTTATGGGACTTAACTGCTAAGGTCATCAGTCCCTAAGCTTACACACTACTTAACCTAAATTATCCCGAGGACAAACACACACACCCAGGCCCGAGGGAGGATTCGAACCTCCGCCGGGACCAGCCGCACAGTCCAGGAATGCAGCGCCTGAGACCGCTAGGCTAATCCCGCACGGCTATAACTTCTGTCATCTGTTTCTAATCTCTTAACGTATTTCCTGTGCGCATTTCTTGTGCATTTGACACATAACGGTTTTTCCGTGCTATTTATCAAATGGCTCTGAGCACTATGGGACTTAACATCTTAGGTCATCAGTCCCCTAGAACTTAGAACTACTTAAACCTAACTAACCTAAGGACAACACACTACACCCAGCCATCACGAGGCAGAGAAAATCCCTGACCCCGCCGGGAATCGAACCCGGGAACCCGGGTGTGGGAAGCGAGAACGCTACCGCACGACCACGAGATGCGGGCTGCTATTTATCAATGGAACACGTTACTAACTAACTAAATTAGCCAGAAATGTACTTTATTTTCTTCTATTGTAGAATCTGAAGAAGGCTACTGTGTAGCCGAAACCGGTTGTTCTATTCAAAAAGCTTTGCGATCAGTGCAGTTAAATGTAATTTATGTACGTCATGATCGCTCGCCAAATGGTCATTTCATTCGAAATTTTGTCATTTCCAGTAAAATTAAGTGTTTGGTATGCTCTAGTGAGAAACGTTCCCTCTCCCGTGGTTCTTTTCTTCCTGACTTTATCACTATGGGCTATGGCAGTTCACATGTAGTCGAATAACAAATTTCGTAGTCGATGAATTCTATGCAAAAAACCCTCTTTCTGCCCACTACGTGCTTTGGATACAACCGCGCTGAATATTTTAAAGGTTACACGAAAGCAAAATTCTTTGTCTGCAGAATTCTACAGTGAATAGAAGATAGAGTACACGTCATTATTTCCTCGCTTTCATCTAAATCCACTGTTCATTGTTATCTCTTTTTCTGTCTCCTCGTATTATCACTAGTTAAATTTTTCTAGATAACTAGACAGGCCTTAACTGATGTCTGCATAATGCTCTACCATCTTGAATGAAACCATCTCTCTCTTAGAACTCACTATTACTTAGCTGTGAGTACGTATTTATTTGGGCGGCGGTGGGGTAAGTGGACTGCTGTAGCCTGTTAGGGGTTATGAACCACTGAGAACGATGGCGGGGACGAAGCCTCTCCGTCGTTTCTAGGTCCCCAGTTCCATACAATAAAATACATTTTTTTATACTGTCACTGTTATTGTTCTTATGGTTGTTATTATACGAGCTGAAAAAGTTCCTCTTCGCAGGCAAACGTCAACAATTCTAAGTTCTCTGTTCTGAGCCCTCACTCCGTTGGAAGGGCAATAGACTGCTTGTATCCAGTGTGCCGGAAGTGACTGCTCCTTGAAGCTTGAAATTGAGGGGAATGCAGCAAACGTTTCCCTGACATGGCGTATAAATACACATAAATTATTTATTGGTTTGGTTCAGAGTCTGAGGAGAAGGGCGTAGCTCAGACGTCTTACAGTGGAAGAGAACACAGTAGGGGCGCAAAAAAATTCTGTTGGGATGTTACAAAATTTCTCGCGTTCCAGAGACACGGAAAGGTGGGATTCTTGCTGTCATGCGTGCTGAACAGACATATTAAGTGGACACTAGGGAGCTCAGGCATCATTGCAGCCACGTGATGGCTGATACTGCAACTTAAGAACATGTCGAGCAAACCCTTGGAACCTCCCAAACTGTCACCCAAGTCTTGATCAAATGATCAATGCTTTTCTTCTGCTGCTCTATAATAAGCAAGGGTTGTCTCGGAATCCGCTTCGACCAGCTTCCAATAGCTTTTGCTCCCCATTTTGTTTATGAAATAAATGCAACTGATGATAATTAACTGAAACCCTCAGGTACCGACAGGTGTTGTTGATATACCTCGACGGGGACAGCTGAAAATGTGTGCCCCGACCGTGACTCCTGTTTACATGGATGACGCTCTATCCATCTGAGTCACCGAGGGCACAGGTGGATAGAGCGTCTGCCGTGTAAGCAGGAGAGCCCGGGTTCGAGTCCCGGTCGGGGCATACATTTTCAGCTGTCCCCATCTAGGTATATTAACAAAACCTGTGGGAAGCTGAGGGTTTCAATTAATTATCATTTATTCTAGAGAAGCGGCACGGTCATCAATGGTATCTGTTCTTTCGAGAACAGTAACTATCATCATAAATGCAGCTGTATTGACACAGAACTGTGAAGCGAACTGTACCAGCCATGTCTCAATGTCAGAAAAGTGAAAGAGTCGCAATGGAATATTCAAGAAATAAATCAGATAAGCACGAATATGGCAGTGAGCTCACAGTACTCTTACGACAGGCTACTCTGTAACTACAACATATTATCTTAAGATAGTTGGAAACCAGTAATTTGTAAACAAAATGCAAGGCTCTGCAGACTGAAAAAGGCTATTTTGCAAATCATATAATGCCGAAGACATTAAATTACCAAATGAGACACTAAAAGTAGAACATGTGTTTTACTATTCGAGCAGCAAAATAGCTGGTGGTGACCATAGTTGAGAGGATACAAAATGCAGACTGGCTATAGCACGGAAATGCTTTTTAGAAAAAGACGAATTGTACGACACCGAACATAGATTTAAATCTTAGGAAGTATATTCTGAAGGTATTTGTCTGTCGTGTACATTTATACAGAAGGAAACGTTGACGATAAGACCGCCAGAAAAGACGAGAATAAAAGTTTTGAAATGTGGTGCGACAAAAGACTGTCGAAGATTAGGTGGGTGCAGCTAGTGACTAATGAGGTGGTACTTAATCCAAAAGGTGAAACAAAATTATAGCACAATTTCACTGAAAGAAGAAATAGATTCATAGGAAAGATCCTGAGACCTGAATGAATCGTCAGTTAGGTAACGGAGTAAAGTGCGGGAGTGTGTGTGTGTGTGGAGGGGGGGTCGAGGGGGAGGGGAGAATTGAGGGGGGGGGGATGGGGAGAAGGTAACAGCTGTAAGAGAGGACGCAGGGATGATTATAATCTAACAGCTGTAAGAGAGGACGCAGGGATGATTATAATAAGCAGATTTCAGTAGTTTGGAAGAAATGAAGTGGCTTTTGCAGAATGGGGCAGCGTGGAGAGCTGCGTCGAACAAGACTTGAGATTGAAGATCAAAATAACAATATGCACCTCTTTGTTTCAGATCATGCTTTCACTTCCATTACTGGCATTTTTTTCACCATATGGGGTAACTTCCTAAAGCACTGATACACGGCATGGTAGGTACAATAAATCAGAAAGATTTATGTTGTGTTGTAGCATTTGTAACTTGAAAACTAAACAGATAATAAATGAATTCACGTAACATAAAAAAATTTTCAGTTACGGAAGAAAATAGATAATAGTTTCTACAAAATTTGCTGCAAATTTCAGTACGATGATCCGTGTAGGAAATAGGAGTTGCCTAGAATGGCCTTTTCTTCATTACTTTGAGATTTAGTTATACTGTCTATCAGACTGTCAAAAGCTTTGTGTAAATTATATAGATTTTGCTATAAGCGTTATTAACTCTTTCTTGACCAAGCGAATTTTAATGAAGTCAGTTTTTATTCCAATACCAGCGTTGTAATTATAGGCATCATTATTCTCTGAGGCTTCTTTGGAAATATTTAGAACCAATTTAAAGAAGAAAAATTTACACTGTGATTTAGAATAGTTGTCTGCAAGACAAGGATGGTTGAAAACTACATATTATTTTTATAGTATGCTTTTGCTAATAGAACATTTTTTCTTGAAGACAAGTTACCCCGGCATACAATTCCATATTGTATTACTGACTCAAAATGTTCAGAGTATACTGACGCATTGATTAGTTCCTTTCCAAGATGGGTAATGACCCTAGATGTTAAGTGGCTGAACTGAGTGGATCAAGAAGCGCTAAAACGTGTTTTTTTTTCTTTTTTTCATTTTAAATTCTTATCAGCATGTACAGGTTTCACCTTACTTGCAAACTCATCTCCATGATTTATATTTACGTCTGGCATTTTACTCTTTTATGGGAAAAGTTGAATATACTGCATTATAAAACAAAAGCTAGAGGAAGATCATGTGAAAAAAACTTGTCAATAACTACAGTATTTTTTTTCTACAAAAATAATTGCGTCTGATATCTATCAAATGGAAGATCATTTACAAATTACGTAACATCGTGTTCATTAAATATACATTACTGAAATATCATGTATCATATTATATCTGTTATTATTATTATTATTATTATTATTATTACAGATAATGCTGATATTTTATACATTTTCTAAGGTTAACATATGAAGGATGTATGGGTAGATGTAAGAGTGGGCCTGAAGGACCAAGTGTAATAACTGTACAAATATATACACTGCCTGGCAACAAAAGTAAAGGATCCAGAAGGGGAGGAGGGAAAGAAATGAAACTTCATGAGCTGAGGCGGTATGTGTCGTTATTTCAGTGATTACAAAATAGAGTCTCATTTACGAAGAACTTGTCAGTATGAGGCCACTTATCAGTAAGACGTTGCACCCCGTCTGCCTTGGATGCAAGGGGTTGGGAAGGGTGTCATGGAGTCGTTACATCTGTCCCAAGCCAAGCTGATCCACAACTGTTGAAATTGATTCTTGACCTTCAGAATACTGGTACGGGACAGAGCTGACGTCCGAGCTGGTCCCACACATTTTACCGGGGACAGATGTGGAGATCTTTCTGCCCAAGACAGTACCTCAGCACCATGGAGATAGTTCATTGAGATACGTGCCATGTCCAGTTGATAAACACTACCACGATATTATTGCATTGGAGGCAACACATGCGGGACGCAAGGGGACCGTGACATATGGCTAGTAGTTACGTGCCTCTCCAAAACATTGGAAGAATTGGAAATTTCCTCAGGCCGCCGCCATACTCACCGACAATTATCATATGTGACAGTAGTCCAGAACCATGATTCATCGCTGAATACATCGCTACAGCACTCACGAGCAGCCACGCTTTCTAGTCAAGGGTCCAACCAAAGCGCAGCAGTTTTTGTTGTGGGCGTTAACTGCTGTCCACGTATGGTACAATACGTCCCCTGTCTGGCTGCTGACAGTCTCCGACCGATGGAGGAGGATGATACAGAACATTGCAGGGGATGCATTACTTGCTCCCGGATGCCAGGTGCAGATGTGATGGGGTTGCAGTGTGCCTGCTGCACTATACGGTGATTTCCCTTTTGTTGATTAGACATAGTCGATCGAACATTGGCAACGATTAGGCCTGCCTTCACCTTTCCTGGAAGGCCTAACTAGGCTCACTCACACAACTGACTGCCCCAAAAATCTGGATACTGCACGATTCGACAAGATGGCTGCATGAAGACCCACAATGATGCACCTTTCCAAATCTGTCAAATGCAGTTAACGCTACCTCATACTAGTACGTGACGTCTGTGTCCTTCGCAATGACCTCTAAACATGGGGCGCTACTCGCGTTCCTTATACACACTCCACCAAGCCTGGTAACAACACTAAAATACTATGCAATTTGGTGGCCGTTGAACATAGAATTGTATCATTTACATACTCTCCAATGGTGTGATATGTGTACCATGTCTTCTAGGTACTTCCCACCTTTAGTCAGGCAGTATATATGTGGAGCCCTGTATGTAAACGAAACTCTCACACTTTTCATAAAAGATATCATGAAAAACACTCGAAAACAGGAACTCATTATTATGGAAAAGGTTCTCCGGCACATCAACAGACTTCCAGCAATAAGTGATCTCCACAAAATTTTAGTATGCAAAGAATGAGTGATAACAAAAACCTGGATACAACAAATGAAAGAAGATCAATAAAAAAAGTCCAGGTAAGTGCCTCTGAAATTTTATAAGGTAACGTGTACATATAAACTACTGACAGATACGAAGTGCAGTAGGAGATCGAAACTGCGAAGAACAAAGGAATGAAATGGACGGAAGAAACAAAGAAAATTTACGAGAGAAAAAAGAGAGAGCTGCTTTAAAACTTAGAACCTTGAATCACGTAAATATGCTTGATCCAGTAGGATCCAGTCGCTGATAATAATACTATGAGAAATGGGAGGGTGCCTGATACAGAACGTTGAGGAACTCCATTAATTACCTCCCCCCCCCCCCCCAGCAACCCCCAGCCCCCTCCCTCTCTCGTCAAAAGAAAATTTAAAGTTGTTGAATTATGAAGCAGATACACTGACGAAACAGAAGAGAGAACCAAGAAGGAGTTGCACCATTTAAACGAAAGTCCGTCGGCGTGTTTCTACATCTGAAGGATGACGATTACACTAATTTCGCCCATAAGAGTGGCAGTAGTAGGATCACTATGAGGATGCAAATCAGGTTTGTTTTAAACGGTCGCTATAATAATCGTGAGCGTTAGTTACCTTTGAGACGGGACATAGTGAGTCGATGTTAGCCAAGAATGCCTTCAAGACGACGAAGAAGTCATTATCACGAGCTCACCGAGTTCGAACGAGATGGTGTAACAGCGCTACGAGAGGCTGGATCTTCCTTCCGTGATATTGCAGAAAGACTTTGCACGAATGTAGCCTCTAGGGCATGATTGCTAGCAGCAGTGGTCAAGGGAAGCTACCGTCGTACGAAGACAAGGCTCCGAACAGCCACAAATGGTTCAAATGGCTCTAAGCACTATGGGACTTATCAGCTGTGGTCATCAGTCCCCTAGAACTTAGAACTACTGAAAACTAACTAATCTAAGGACACCACACACATCCATGCCCGAAGCAGGATCCGAACTTGCGACCGTAGCGGTCGCGTGGTTCCAAACTGAAGCACCTTGAACCGCTCGGCCACTTCCGACGGCCACATGACACTACCGAGAGGAAAGACCGTCGTGTTCGGCATTTGGCTGTGGTGCATGGTAACGCGTCTGCAATAGCAATTCGAGCAGCAAGTTGCATCACAGTGACATAACGAGTTGTTACAAATCTGTTACTTCAAGGGTAGCGATGAGCCTGATGCCCTGTAGCGTGCATTCCACTGAGCCAAAACCACCAGTGTTTGCGACTATAATGGTGTCAAGCGAGAGCTCATTGGAGAGCAGAGTGGACGTCTGTTGTGCTTTCCTCGGGCATGGATGTGTGTGATGTCCTTAGGTTAGTTAGGTTTAAGTAATTCTAAGTTCTAAGGGACTGATGACCTCAGATGTTAAGTCCCATAGTGCTCAGAGCCATTTGAACCATTTGTTGTGTTTTCTGAATGAAAGCCGGTTCTGCCTCGGTGCCAGTGATGCCCAAGTGTTGGTTAGCAGGAGAGTAGGTGAGCACCTGGAACCAACCTGTTTGCTGCCTTCATACACTGGACCTGCACCTCGAGTTATGGTCTTACGTGCGATTTCGTATGACAGCAGGAGCTACCTCGTGGTTATCCCACGCACCCTGGCTGAAATTTGATTGTCAGCGTGGTGATTCGACCTGTTGTGCTGTCATTCATAAACAGTATTCCAGGGGCTGTATTTCAACGGTGGCCGTTCTTGCCGAGCGGTTCTAGGCGCTTCCATCGGGAAGAGCGCTGCTGCTGCGGTCGCAGGTTCGAAATCTGCCTCGGGCATGGGTGTGTGTGATGTCCTTAGATTAGTTAGGTTTAAGTAGTTTTAAGTCTTGGGGACTGACGAACTCAGATGTTAAGTCCCATAGTGCTTAGAGCTTTTTGTACCATTATTTTCCAACAGGATAACGCTCGTCCACATACCGCGGCTGTAATCCAACATGATTTAGAGAGAGCCGACATGTTGCCTTGGCCTGTTCGATCACCAGATCTGTCTCAATCGAGCACGTATGGGTGACAAGTCCCGCCTCACCCAGAAGCGGTATAGAACGTCCTGTATTGACCAAGTGCGGCAGGCGTGCACCTCCATCCCACAAACTGACATCCGAGACTTGCGCAGCAAAATTCAGGCACGTTTGCATCTTTGCACTGAAGATTCACGTAGTGACACCGTTTATTAATGTACCAGCCTTCACAATTGCAGTGGCTTCCCTCGCGCCATATTAACCTGTGAACCTACAACGTTAATCACTTAAATATTTCACCTAGACAAATGTATTACAGAAATTTCATTACTGAGCATTAATTATTTCTTGCTGTTCGAATTTTTTCAGGTGAGTGAATTTCTACATTCAGTTTCAGTGTTGTGTCAGCAATACTGTTAATTCCAATTGGGCAGCCCTGCAGACATAGTGAATGCATAAAGAGAAAAGACCTATATCTGACTGGAAGGTAATCCCGTATGCGTCAGCCGCAGCAGAATTACCACATCCGTCGATGAACCTGTCAGGGTGCAGGTCTTCGCACAGGCTGTGCTCCACTCCTGCCTCCGCTGGTTAGCCGGCCAGCACTATTTATAAAAGCGGTCGCGACGTCTGCAGCCGGCTGTAATGGGAATTCGCGGAGCGCGGGGTGCCCCGCCGCTGCCGTTGATGTTTCATTAGTCAGCCGGCTCCTAATTGATTTGGCTGCTAATGACGGCCACCCTCTTCCCCCGTGGATGCCGCCTACGGGGTCGCCGAGGTTTTATTAGCGCGCCCCATCCCCTAACGCGGCCATGACACGACCGCTTCGCCAGGGTGCGAAATGTACCACTGTTGCTAGTCCACCACCCCTTCCTATGGGTGTAAACTACGTGGTAGAATGTTTACGAACTCTACAATGAACAGATTCTATGTCATATCAGATTATCAGCCCCAGTGCAGACACGAAGTCCCCATCAACGGAAAGGTCGACAAAGGGTCCGCTTATTCATCCCCGCCTCCACGAATCCCTCAACTTGCGCTTTCGCCGAACAGATGTCTCCTCGACAACACCACCTTAATCCTAGCACAACCAACGCATTTTCCGTAACGTGTAACAGAAAGGGTGGGTGAGCGGTACTTCAAGCCAACCATTAAAAAATTAAAAGAAAACCAAATTTGGTTAGTTGTTGGTAATTTGTATTGACAACATATATTTTGAATGGATGCTGACGTATAAATAGGGTCGATATCTTTTAGCATAATCTTAGGAATACCAACGCATTTTTCGAAATGATTACACGGAGGCTCGAGGAGCACTTTATGACCACAGCAAAAAAGCACAACTTTCGTTGACTATCGTTGGCTTTTATTCACAACATTCGTTTTAAAGATACACAGATGTGTTAGAAGAGAGCTGAACCTCTCGAGATGAATAACGTCATTTGCTGCGGAAAGTCACTTTCACTTAGTAAGTATTGAATTTTTTGAGTTAATTTTACTGAAAAATTTAAATCATGGGAACTGGTACAACAAACCATTAAAAACTCAAACTTTTTCGGAATTTAATAATTTAAAGCACACGACTAAATTAAATAATTTACAAGGGTAGGCATAAAGTACTCCCACTTCTCTCTCCCCCCCCCCCCCCCCCCCCACCCGTTACAGTGTTGCAAGCGTTAAGGCCGGGTACCTTGTAGCAGACGCCAGAGGCGAAAATACTAGCGCTGAATCGAGTACCGAGGAAGTAAGTTACAGAAAAGTGTTTTTAGACATATTGGATAGCACTGCTACTTTATAAAAATTTTACATTCATTTGTTATAGTAGACAGACATCTGCTGATGGACCGGGCTGGTGCAGCTCGAATAAGGACTGTAAGTGATGATGGTGTGTTCAGTACAAAATCTAACAAGGAAATTGGTAACAAACGCAATAAGAAACGAAGCCGAACGTGAGAAAGCGAAGTGACTTCATTGTTGTCTCTTACTCTCGCCCTACCTAATTGACTTAAAACCCGAAGAAACATAAGATGCGTTTTGTAATCTAAAATGAGAAAAATGCAACTTCTTCAAACTTTATTTGAGAAGACGTGCCCTCTGCGCTTTGGAGAGAGGGAAGTTTCATTCTCGTTTTAACTCTTCGTCAGAAATGGCTCACCGTAACATTTACATTCTGATGGGTGACTTCAGAGGAGCATAGAAGGAGTCTTCAATCTACTATTAGCTATGTTTGCGTATCGGAAACAGAAGAAAACCAAAGGAAGACAAATATTCATCTCTAATGTAAAACTGTGACTTTCAAAATAGAGGTTCTTTTTAACTATTCAGATACAAGAGTGACACAATGCAATTCTATGTTTCATAATGAAACGTAGATAATGGACGCCCGTAAACGTAGGATGAAAACTTCAAAATAATAATTTATTTATGTGCTAGAAATTATCACAAATATGAGTACTCCCACGGAGAGTATGGAGCTCGGGTTACGCAAGGCGACAGTATGACACGTTGTTCGTCAACGACTGCGTACTATTGAAGCCTTACAATTTGCTGCCGCAACAAATCGGTTTGGGTTATGTGTTCTTATTACGTCAACGGAAGAACTGCAAGAATTTTAGAAATTGACAGCTCAGTCACTGTACACTAAACAGGTTCGTTGAAGCAAGTTGTGTTTAAATACTGTTTGCGAAGTTTACAGCTGTTTCACGTAATGTATGCATTTGCGCAAACGTGAATCCTACATGTTTGCACTCTTTATTTATCCTTAAAGAGAACGCCATAAACCAAGATTCTTGTGACAATGATGACTGCCGAAAGTGCCCTCGTTCTACTCTATTTGAAAAATGCTGCTATTAATAAAGAGTCATGTGGGTAATTTTTATAAGTTGTTAAAGTATCCCGGTCGATGCAAGGGAGTGCTGACAACTACATTAATATTCTTTTCACATGCATAAGTACTTACATTGTAAAGTTAACCTGAGTATTTATATTAAACTATTGCCAATAATTCACACATAAAATAAATCAACTTACGTTTCCCGATTATATCCATCCGCCTATCTTCCTTTAACAGTGCTGGTATGTTCTTCCCTTGGTCAACGTTTATTTCTATATGTATTATTAGTTTTTGTTTTTCACAGTATCTCATTCGATTATCTACGTATTAAGGTAAAACTGCCTTTTATGAAACTTGATCACATTTTCCAAATTTTGTCAAACAGTACATATACATCTTACCCTCTTACCTGACTTAATGAAAAATATCTGCCAGAGACGAAATTATCTTTGATATGACGTCTGTTACAACGAGAACAAGAATTCAAATTCGTTTCGCACTTGACTTTTATTACAGTTTTGATAAAAGAGTCTCAAATACGCTTAATTTTGGTTTTGTCAAAAGAGTCGCCTCCGTGATCGCCCCTTCTTAAAGATTAATATTGGCCCTGAAACACACACACACACACACACACACACACACACACTCGAGAGTGCGCACTCACGGTCGAGCATTCATAAACGCACACCAAAATGCCACGACAGCGTTCTTAACACTGCAAGACAACTGTCAAACGCACATAGTTGTACAATTAGTAATCAGACTGATTAATAGAAGATAATATTAGTGACTTCGTATTCTGGTTTCTGTACAACTACAATTGATTACTGACGCACCTCGTTCAGCGTCTTAGTTTTGGGCATAACGGAGTTGCGGATGCGGATCTCGTTTCCCTTATCCACGAAGACCCTGAGTTATTATGTTCGCTGGTGATCCGTTTTTAATAACAAATATTAAATCCACTGCAGACTTGAATGCTTCTGAAGTCAGAAAAGTAATTCAGAGAAAAAAAAGAGGTAAATAAAATCCCTCACAAACAGATTTAATAATAATAAGATTTTACTTTGGAGAGACACATGTAAAATAACCAGAACGTAACAAGTTTTAGAGACTAGAGATGGGTTATTTAGGATATCTACTATAACAGAAGAACACTTTCAAAAAAGGTATAAAATTACGCTTAATGAAGAAACTTACCTATACAATCAATGGAGAAACGTTACTCCAAATGCTCCATGTGATTATTTTCGCACTGCCTGACAGTATAGAGTGGTTCAACAGTACCTGATAGAGAAGGCTTCTTTTTAAGTAGAAAAACGGCCATCTGATCCAAAGGAAAACTTTCACTACAAGAAGAAAACCAAAGTAATAAAAATACTGACTTCTCGTCGGCGGTATGTGTGTGATAAAATAATTTTTCTTATTGTAAAGTGCACACCTCTGTTCAATAGAGACTTTCTTTAATATAACACCAAATACAGAAATAATTATTACAGTACTGACAATTGGTTAAAAAAGCTGACTGGGACCCAGTAACTGCAGGGAGCATGTTCCTGAACAGACTCGCATCCAGCATAATGAGTATAAAAAACTGATTATTTTAAAAAGTATATCATGTCTGGCTGCTGGTATGACGTGAATGATTACTCATAGACATATTGACAAAGTAAACTAAACGTAAGAATATACATTTTGTACAATGAAAAAATATAATTTGCTTATATCCTACTTGAGCTTAAAATTATGTTGGTAAATTTCAAATTTAATTTAACGTATTTTTAACATAAAATGCCCATGTTTCTCCATTATCAATGCAGAATGCACAATCAGCTTCGACTTCTGAGGCTTGTGACGCACTGTAAACATTTCATTGTGGGCTTGTTGTATCTAGAGTTTCGGAAAATCACAGCTGATTTGCTTCCCTATCCTCGCTAAATCCGATTTTGTTCACCCATTCTAATGGCCTCATTTTATTTCTTATTTTTATAATCGCCCCGTCTCTACGACTGTTATTAAATTTTCGGGTCAGGAGGGACTCCGCTGACACAGGGAAAGACATTACTTTTGCCTCATTTGGATAACACCTATCTTATGATGAAATATTCAGTGATGTCAACTTGCGCTGAGTCTTCAACGTTTCGGTAGCTTTTCTTATTCTGGAGAAATTTGGATGGTGACAGGCAGTCCTGACAGCGAGACACTAGCACTTTGGAAGAAGAGAGGACATTTTACGCCTTCCGAAGCGTCGCTGATGCATTGAGAATTAACATACCATTACATATTAGAAGGTTTTATCGCAGTGACACGCGGCGAAAATCTTTATTTGCAAATATAACTGGTGGCTTCCTCTTCCTTGCCATTAAATATAGTGACAAGGCTAATTCTATTCCTTTACATTAAATTCTTAATTAGACATAATTTTAAACAATTGGGTTACAATCATCAGTGAAAGACAATTTATTTTACTGAAGTGACAGCGTCGCACTTGAAAGCATGTATGTTGGCCAAGTTGGTGTTAGAAAAATTGTCTTTCATAATCTCGGGTTTTTCTGGAGGACTAAAACACAAACACATAAAATTCCTACATACTTTCGCACTTAATGGTGCTACATAAATTTTCCCACTAGATGTTTTATGGAATGAAGTTATATTTTTCCATAATAGGAGAAGAAATTAGCTCATGTGAAATGACTAAGGAAAAAAAGTGAACACTATAATCAGTGTGGGACTTTTGGTAATGTATTACTTAATAACAATAACGTTAGAATTACGCAATACAGCATGAAAAATACCAAATACGAACAACAAAATGTTGATAAATTTGCTAATAATCCAATAGAAATTAAGGATAAAGAAAATTAGTATATCGCTTACTCTGTGTCCAAAAGATAGAGGGACGTTAACCATCAAGTGCTTAAAATCACCTTCAAACTTTTAGAAATTATGTGTTGCGACGAAGTGGTGTAATAACGATGAACATACTACACTGCAGATTTATTTATATTCCTTGATCCCAGACAAACGTTGTCACACCCAAAACCCATGCGAAATCTAGGTAACATATATTTTAATCCGTTTTCTCGTTTATTTCGTGTTATTGAAATTTTTATCGCAGCTAGGAGTGGGTCCTCTTCATTTTATTACAAAAGACGAAGGCGACAACAGCAGTAAATTAAATGCATGTTGTTAATGGATCAAGAAAAGTACGTATTACAACTATTCTGCAGCGAAAACACGATATTCACCAGTCTTGGACGCAGAGAGCAGGAATATGCACGAAATGGGCATTCAGATATGCAGACCAGCAATTTTATTAACAACATACAATACCTCACAGGTCATATGACTGGTACAGCATGGGATTCACCCAAAACTGCGCTACAGATTTTGAATACCATTACATCGCTAGTACTGACAAATCCCTTTCAAAAGTACCGTTGATTTTGTACATGCGATTCGTACTCACCTTAATGTTACGGAATCCATGTCAGGAATGAACCTGGATGGAAGAGATAAATTCAATCGCTTCTTTACAATGTCATAGCTAAAATTTCGGATTTGTTCTGTGACTACGGGCAAAGCAAGGACAGTCGACGCTGCTTTTTAGGTTTCATATTATATTTGATCGTACTGCCGCGTCTCTGTTATAGCAAATGACGTTAAGGGGTAACATCATTATGAAAGGACTTCCTAGAACGTTAAAGCGTCGCGAAAAATTACGAATCTTGAGCGACGATCTACTAGTACAACAGATTAGCTATTTATGATTGTTATTTTAATCGAATTTCCTTTGCTCATTTTTCTTCTTACAACAGACAAATCCATAGTCCACATTTTTCCTTATTTATTTTTTGTAGTTAATGTAAGGTGTCTACTACATTGCAGAATAAATATTACATGATAAAATTCAAAGAACTGCATAAATGTACAGCAAAACAACACACACACACCTGCCATATTCTTCATACAAGATCATCCTTCTGTAAAATGTTTTGAGCGCAGTATGACGTATTTTAAAGAAGAAATTTTTCAATTTTTGTTTTCTGTTACCTCAGTAGCCTAATAGCCTTCGTTCATTTTTATGGAAAGTATTAATCGCATATAATCATTCCCCGTGTAATAGGTAGCTGCTAGTAGTACAGCTTTCTAATTTTGACTACTTTCAAGTAAGCACAGTAATTTGGAAATCTCCCCCACACGACAGAAATGCTACAGCTGTCAAATATAAAACATAATGCTAGATGAAGAATACTCGAAATGTGTGTACTGGCAGCAGACTCCTAGATTACCGAATTTATCTAGCACTTGCGTCGTTTAAATAAATGCTACAATATTAACTCTTTGTTACAATGGGTATCGAAATTGATTAACACAAAAAGCGCCTTTTACTAATACGATAGCTGTATTTAGGGTTTCATGGTTCTTACCTATGAAACGTACCTTATCCTCCTTAGTTATATTCCAATTTGCATCGCTTGCAGGGATGCTTGTTCACAGTTACTCTTACTAATAAGGAAACGAAGAGAAGCAGCGCAAACAGATGAAATATTAATATTTCGTCATTTGTGCTCGATGTAAAGAAACATTGTAATACGAAATTCATGTAACAGTCATCGTTTGATGTTAGTGACAAGCGTAGTTCGTTAAAATTACTCCAGAGATATTATTGCAGTGCTCAGCGTGGACTTGTAGACATTTATCCATGGCTTTATGATACCACTACGCAACTATAAATCGTAGAAGTATCTATGACGAAAGAGTTCCTGATGTATATACAACGTTCTTGGTTTAACTATCTGGGGAATGTCTGCAACTTTGGTAGGGCCGTTATCACAAAAAAGCTGAACTACTTATTAACTTAGGTTTTCATAAGTATATAATGTATATCTGGGGAATGTCTGCAACTTTGGTAGGACCGTTATCACAAAAAAGCTGAACTACATATTAAGTTTAACTTAGGTTTTCATAAGTATATATATATATATATATATATATATATATATATATATATATATATATATATAATGGTATACAACGTATATAATGTATATAATGGTCATTAAAGAGTCGTAACTATTTTTCATCGGTTCGCCAGCGTTCATTCGGTCATTGCTTTCTGTCGTTCCATTTCTCTATGATCCGCGAAACTGGGAATGCAGCATACGTCGTTGTCGTTAAAAGGATTTCTTACTGCTAATATTCCCAGTATTTTCATAAGGTAATGGAACAAGACAACAAGTCTGTAAGAAATTCCATTTGCGCAGTTTAATTGTCAATACATATTGCAATATTGGCTGGTAGCAACACCGCGTCGAAACTTTTCTTCCGTTTTACTTTTGCTGAGACCTAAGGATTGTGAGGTACAGTTTGTAAGTACTAAAACGACGAGAGCCTTCTAGAGATTAACATGTCCAACAAAAATGACCTTTTTGAACGAATCAAGGTGGCACGTACAGCACAAGAAGTAATATATGGAAACCGTACACCCAAACCACAGGCACGTGACAGTTACTGAAACTTCGTCTCTCTTGCATATGTGTTCAGTGCATAGGCATCCGCAAGGGAGGGGAAGAGGGGACACGTACCCCTTCCTGGAATCTGGGTACAATCTGATCATTCATTACAGAACTGTCGTTGATATCCAACAAAGATTGTCTACGACTCTACTGGACTGCAAACTGAATACAGCCGAACGCGGCGTAAAATACTGGAACTTTAGCAGTCACTATATACATATTGACCTTTTTATTGTGAACCGTACACAGGAAATTATGCTCATTCATTCGCTTGGCGATCAAGGTGGATGCGAACGTTACAGAAATAGCGCCCTCAACATTTTCTCTATAACTTCCCTGTAACGCCCTTTTTCAGCTGCAAAAAGAGACCGATCCAACTCCCTGGTGTGTGGATTCCTACATTCCTGGCACTACTTAGACATTCAGCCATATTCATGTCCGTCATTCGTCCCCAACATTCCACACCAGAAAAATAGCTTGAAAATAATGCAATAAATACAGTAATTCACCGTATGTGAAGGTCTATAAACAAACCAAGTGTTGTAGATGGCATTGAAATTGTAGAAATCTATTTCTTCACTTCGAGGAGTACCTACTGTTGGTTATTTTTATTGGTATCCAAAAGCACTTTTTCAGTTGTTCTGGGTTGTTTTTCCGTCTCATATTTTTAATGTTCTGTTTCAACTTAAATTCATGGGAAACGAATAATTTTGTAATTATTTTATAGCTTCATTTAGTATTTGGCTGAATACGGTGGTTTCAATCATATAAGGCGACATCCATGTTCATATTAATAACATAAAAAGTTGTACTATGTATGTACTTTTGAGCAGTTATTGTTTATGTATCAAAGTAATTTACGTTAAAAATACTAAATGAATATGATTCGTCTGAGATAGGATTAATTCTGTGAACTTCTTGTGACATTTTGTTCTTGGGGCACTAGGCACCTGCAGACTTAGCGAGTAAGTTACGTGAAAACCAGTAGTTTTAGGATCTTGCTCCCTCTTCTCAGCGAACGCCCAACGTTTAGTGTGTTAACTATTAAGAGCACCGAGTGAGGTGGCGCAGTTGCTAGCACACTGGACTCGCATTCGGGAGGACAACGGTTCAATCCCGCGTCCGGCCATCCTGATATATTTCCCTAAATCGCTCCAGGCAAATGCCTGGGTGGTTTCTTTGAAAGGGCACGGCCGACTTCCTTCCCTAATCCGATGAGACCGATGACCTCTGCGTCTGGTCTCCTTCGCCAAACAACCCAACCCAACTATTGCGAGCCTTTCTTAATATTCCAGTAAAGGCTTTCTTCTAATAACAGCCTATCATTGGCAAGTAGGCATGAAACTCTGTGTTGGACAGAATTTCTTCTTCTCGCACCGAGAGCATCAAGTATAATTTACCTGTGTGGTCTTTCCAAATTCTGCTCTGAAAATATGATACGAGAAATTTCGGGGCACATTTTTCTTTCCAAGTGTCTCTTTCCTTAAACGTTACGGCAGTTGCGTAGACTCGTGCATACGCTAAATAACCGCATGACGATTCGCGTCAGTGCGAAGTGTGAAAGTGACAGACAGTTAAAATCCCATATTCCGAAAAAACTCATATAAAAACTCTCAGATGTTAACAGAATATGTCACAGATGATGAAAGCGCACCGAAAAAAACTCATATAAATACTCTCAGGTGTTAACAGAATATGTAACAGATGTTGAAAGCGCACCATACTAACAAAAGCAGTAGTGCACTGAAACAAAATAGTTATTATGCTCATTGTGGTGTCACCGCCAGACACCACACTTGCTAGTTGGTAGCCTTTAATCGGCCGCTATCCTGTAGTATACGTCGGACCCGCTTGTCGCCACTATCAGTGATTGCAGACCGATCGCCGCCACACGGCAGGTCTAGAGAGACTTCCTAGCACTCGCCCCAGTTGTACAGCCGACTTTGCTAGCGATGGTCCACTGACTTCTACGCTCTCATTTGCCGAGACGATAGTTAGCATAGCCTTTAGCTACGTTATTTGCTACGACCTAGCAAGGCGCCATTATCAGTTACTATTGATATTGTGAATCATGTAATGTCAAGAGCGACGTTCGTCATTAATGGATTAAATTTAAGTATTCCACTAGCTACGTCCGTTGTTTCTAAATTCTAATTTTCTTGTCCTGTTCCAGACCTCACGCCACCCTGCGTGAGCTAAAACGCGTGCCTTTCGGCCTCCTTTAGTAACACGGTGTTGGCTCTCCTGCCAACCACAACACTCATCATGCTGTAATATAACAACATACGTCATATTCTGAATGGATGCAGCTTATGTAATGCTGCCTTCTTTGGAAGGGCACTGAAGAGACAGCCAGGAACAACGATTTGTCGAAGCACAAAGTCATCACTGTTGTTGATATTATCCGTCAGCTGTGTTTCTACAGCTCCCTTAACATCCTTTGAACACGACGGAAAGTGAATAGTTAAAACATTATCTACATTGTAGAAAAGTCAGAAGCAGTCTACTGTACGACTACATGCTCAGTAAGTGCCTAACAGTGGATTTTTAATGATTGTCCAACGAGTGTTTACATTAAGCAATATAATTTTACAGTATGGCATAAATTTTCAAAATGAATCGAAGATACGCAACAGAAGCCGCAGAAGAATAGATCTCCACAAGGACGAAAATTAGTACCAATATTAACATTACGATTCAGCTATGCGAAGGGTAAAATGACAGTTGTATACCTCTCTACGTGCCCTTATTCCCACGAACGGAGAGCATAGAATTCCTGCACGTATTACCTCGAATACTGGAGCGGCAAACCATCTGACAATGTATCACGAGAAGGACATTGTCTTTTTTTTCCTCACATGTTTCCAGTTTCCTAAGCGTATCCGTCAAACTATCGAATGAGGCGTACCAGCCTGCTGTTATCCTAGTAACGTGATTACGAATTCCTTCGAAGTCTTTCATCAGGCCCTCTTAGTAACGATCCCAAATGCTGGAAGAGTACGCTAGAACAGACAAAAATAAACTCAAATGCTGTTTCCGGGAAAAATGTAAGCCTTTCGTTTATGTTCGGTACTAGAGAATTCACATGTTCATTCCATTTCACATGGCTTCCTCGAGTTATCGTTATTTATTTTAAAATATTGTTACTTATAGAGAACAGTTTGTCAAGTATCCTGAAATCTGACACTGTCATATATATGACGGCTATATGGCATTTTATTTAGATTTAAGTTCTGGTATTTTATTTGGGTTTAAGGTGGTATTACAGTCACCACACCAAGTGAAAATACTTTCTAAATTCTGTTATTTCAACAAATGTATCCAGCTCCTACATTTTCTTGTAGACAAGGTACTGAGAGTGATGCTAATGCCATCTGGTAAGTCGTATGTGTCTTTTGAAAGCATTGGTGGTCTTCCAATGTTTTCCTGATGTAATATCTCTTTATATTCTGCTAATTATCCCTATTCACTTCCATGAGTGAATTACGTTTCCTACTTGACCAGAATCGATTAGCAAGGTAGTACAGTACTATTACTATTCCATGAGCGCATAATTACTCTTTGTAATATATTCTCTCTGGTGTGTTGAGGGGACTTCTAGGATCTTCTCCTTGCCGAATAGCCGCATTGAATAATTGTAATTTTGCTGTCGAGATTACTGGAAGAAAGAGATTGAAAATATATCGTATGCTACTGAAGAAAATATGTACTGAGAATTTACATCAAAGGTGTGTAAGGAATTTCATTATATATGTATTCTCTAATTGGAAATTTGAACGGAGGTGTCGTTTCGTTGGTAATCAGAAGGGAACTTCCGATGAATGGGAAACGAACCTGCAATTATTAGATCCAAGACCTCCATTATTTCATCGGATAGTTAAAACTCCATCAAAGCAAACTTTCCATTTGATCTGAGATTTAGCGACTGACTGCGCAATGCAAGAAAACCAAGATATTTTATTTACACAGGATTGCAGATCGCTTCGAATCATCGAGACTGCGGACAAGGAGAGTCATCGTGCGATTCTGATTAAACAAGTAAAGCTTAATTATAGCTTCCTTGAGCGACTGTGATGACTGTGATAAGGCTGCTTATGGATGAGATCATTAATAAAATACTAATAACTAACTTTCCACCTCACCAGCAACCAGTATAAACACAATATTAATTAAAATTATACTGACATCAATTCAGTGTTACTCTTTCTTCTAATGAACATCTTAGTCTATTATAGCACATAGCATTCAGGCAGTCAACATTTTTTCGAGTCTGCTAGTTAGGTGCATGTGAAGATACACCATTTGAGCGTATACTTTTCAACCAGAGATTTAGGATAAGGGAATATTGTTGTTCGCCTGCGTCTATTGTTTGCTAGCTATCCTGTGTGGAAAAAGTAACGCCTCGCTCACCCTGATATTGATTCATTGGGAGAATCAACATTTCCTCGAGAAACGTCATGACGACTGAGCTGTGAATGCGGCCTAGACTCCTCTTAGGAACATGTTTTAGTGCTAATGGCCAAAAACAGGGCTGAATATTTGAAATGCCGTTGTTACTTTGTACCACGAATTCAAAAGGCGCATCTCCACGTGTAGATGACTTTCTACACGGGAACAGCTATAGAGAATATTTATTCATTTAGAAACAAGCTTCAGCGCATGAGAGTCCTGAGATTGCGTCGGATTTCACAACGTGGAGCAACATTGGCTGTTCCGTCGCATTGTGAAACAAGAGAAGGGTAAGACGAACACATTGTTACCTCGCGCTCGAAAGTGAGCGTGCTCAGCATTCTAATTAATGGCGCATAATCGCGGGGATGCATCTCGGCGCGAAAGCCGTAATGAGCAGGTTTGTTCCGCAAACTCCCAGCATCCGGCAGATCGTCTCGTACCTCGACAGCGTGGAACAGCCACAGATACCGAGGGAGAGAAACGTACCATTAAGCGGGGAGCAGTGTCAAGTCTTCCGGCCATGAAATTCTTAAAACGCTCCAAGGCGTGGAGAGGTCTGACTTCGGAAGGCGAGGGGGAGCTACAACCGAAGCGGAAGTGCCGGGCAAGAGAAAAAAAGAGGAAATCATTAAAATTGAGTCTGCGGCAAAACAGTTTAACGGAGCAAGATAACAGACGCGGCGAGATCCTCGACCTGCTAACAACAGCTGCGTCGTGCGAAATGAAAAGTGTTTTAGGAGAGGGGGGGGGGGGGGGGGGGGGCAGAGGGCAGAAGCTTGTGCGGGGGCGAGTCCTACCACACCGAATTGGTTTCCCTACACCCCTACCCCCCTCCCCCACCCCTCTCCCTCTCCACAGCAACCTCTCTCCAGAGGACGAACGGAGCAGCAGCTTCCATTAGCCAGCCATCGTGCGCTTTTTTAACGCTTCATTTGTCAGATTAGCCACGAAATGCCGCGTTATGGTCTGTTAGAAAACAGAAACGCTGGAAGCTACCTAATTCAGAGAAATACCTAAATATTTTTCTACCTACCTGCTGGAATGGCCGCATTGTCGGCGGGACAGAAGTAGGTCCCCCGGCGGTAATCCTGCGTGTCCTGGTGGTGACTGGAGCTTTTTTTTCGCTCTCCTCTTGTGTCCTACCGCCCGCCCCCTTTCCACAGCCCGAGCCGAACACACAATATTCGCCGCCTTGCTCCACCTCACCGATATTCCGAACAGCAGGGGATAGCATTGTTGTTGCGATACGCAGCTGTATTATTGCTTTTAGGCTTCCGAGAACCTCACAACGCTCGGTTCACTCCAGAAGAACATTTCTGTTCCTTCGTCTCGCTCCGTAGAAAGCAACAGCCATTTCCAGATTCAATTAAAAAACGCAGAATGACATACCTCAAGCGTTGGACAGTCCATTAATTACGGAATTGTTGTCTTCGTCATGTGGAAGACTCGATTTGTAGAAGTTTCGGGATAATGTTACTGCGTAGCTCAACATTTCATAGAAGATAAAAGGGACGTGTTGACACAGCGGAATAAGGTCTCCTGTTGCTGACGAGGAAATTACAGCGACAATGCTTTCACGGGGTGCGGTCTCACAGACGGCGCGACAGTTATCGAACTCGGTCTCCAAGGTCAATTCATACGAAATGCATCTGTACCCCCACCTCCCCTCGTGTCCTATTTGAATCGGTTGCATTATCTCCTTCTTTCTGTGTTATTGACACGGGTGGTTGACACCTTTTGGTGTTTCCAACCCCGATTATTGTCAACAACGTGCTGTTTTCTTCAGTGTAGAACAAAGGGTGATCGTATGATGGTGTCAGTTTTGACATTCCTACATTTGATCAAATTGTTTGTCGGTGCTAGCAGAAGATGTCAGTGACCTAGCTCAAAAAAAGGTGACATTTCTCAGTAGCCAGAGATCACAATTTTGCTAGCGAATGAAAGGATCGTTCAGTGGAAGGACTTCAGGATCATGCTGATGGGGACCTTTCTGTTTCTCTAACAAAATATTTAAAGTGTTAGTTAAAACCATACGTGTTCCGGTTGGTGGTAAGGAAAAAGGAGTGGATCTCATAAATAAATATCAGTTTTGCAGACCTTCTTTTTGTATCTGTCTATTCATTTTTTACGTGCAAGTTTAAATCCTGGAATTTAGTTTCGTGCCGAAATTGTCTTGCTGCAAAAATACTACAACTTTTCTAAATGTAAAGTTCAGCTCTCTGACAGTTCATTTACGTGTACCATTTAAAAATCCTCACAAAAATATGTTACTTTGTGTAATAAAATGTAAAATACATCAAGTTTTATTTAGTGTCATAAAGTCAACAACGAATATTTAAATATGATCTAAATATTAATAAAATAAATGTTGTGCAACTGAAATTAAATTTACATATGATTTACTCCTTTAATCTCAGTTTAAACATAGGGATCCCAGAGACTGCACCTCGTACTACATGTTACTGAAAAGTCATCTCGTGAGTTAAGGATTAAATTGCCTTGCTCTAAATTTTTCCTGTCATAGAAGGAAAAATGAATTTTGTTGCTAAATTCCAGGTCACTTGCGGTTCTAGGCGCTACAGTCTGCAATCGCGCGACCGCCACGCTCGCAGGTTCGAATCCTGCCTCGGGCATGGATGTGTGTGATGTCCTTAGGGTAGTTAGGTCCAAGTAGTTCTAAGTTCTAGGGGACTGATGACCTCAGAAGTTAAGTCCCATAGTGCTCAGAGCCATTTTTTGAACCAGGTAACTTATTTGTGAGTTCCCATAGAGACATTCCGTTATTCACAGCTGCTTTTACTTTTCTACTTTTCAACAAAATGTTTAATTTCACCTGACCTAGCTTTCGGCTAAATAATCATTGTTCTAATACAGTAGAGTAAAATTTAAACAAAATATGTCGATGCCGTACTCAATTCCTGGCCGGGACTGACTTCGACGTAATGAAAGAATCATGGGTGAAGTTTTTTGTTACGGTGTACATTCGACAATCAAAAATCACTCTGTTTGCCGAAATATTGTGTTAGTTTTCTACGATAAAACAATTCTTCTGAAATACATGGAAACAGACACAGAAAATTAACCTATAAATAAATTTCGCGAAAATCATTCTCTTTTTCACCTTCCTTAGAAGAGAGACAGTACCAGCGTGGGAGAGCATCTGGAAAGCTGGCTACGTAGAACTAGCTCTTCACGGTATGTTAATCACTGCAGGATTAATTAATACTGACCGACTTCGTCCTTTTTTTGTGCTGCTGAGGTAGGTTTTGCAGCGAACAATTTACAATTACATGCTCACTCACTACCATTCTACGTACGCGCGTTTTATTTTATGAGATCCTGTTCTCATCGAATACTTTATTTTTAAATCCCATACGGCTAAGCCAGTTCCGCACTCAATGTCGGGAAGCAACACGAACGGTTTCGGAAAAAAAGGTAGGCCGAGCATACACTCTATCGGCCAATGGGGTGTGGGGAAGCGGATACTTCATGACCACCACAAAAACTTAATAAAATAAAATAAAATCGTTAATTACTGTTAATTGCCATTCATAACGCACAAAAAGGTGTCACTGATTTGGAAGAAGCGTCCTAAGCCTGAGAATATTGAATATGACAATCGAAGTGGAAAGGAACATCAATTACTAAGACTTAAGTTTTCGGTTAAAGTTTTCACTATTAAATTTAAAACAATTACAATATTCGGTAGAAGAAACCAGAAAACATACGAATACTTTTTCAAAATTTGAAGGTGGGAAAAGTACCCTCACTCTCTCTGTTGTTATTGCTGCGGTGTATCAAAATAACGCAATTAGGAGACATGAAATTGTCAGACACCTTATTGACTTTAGGTGCTCCACTTGATTCCTTTATAGAATTTTTAAGGAAGTTAAACAATATCATGTATGGAGAGGACACTTTGCCTATTACTACATTAAACTATTAAAACGACGAACATTTTCCTTAAGCAGCCACTCATATTTACAATAATTAGTTACAACGTGTTTCGGAGACTTATATCCAGCTTCATGTGACAATGTTGAAATTTAATTCGTCAGAATAGCTCCCATCAACACGAGGCCATTAGAGAATCTATGGATTGTTTCCGCACTTCCAATTTACTGTCTAGTTGGGAAAATTCTTTAGAACATCAAATGACATTATGTTGCTTGGAGATACATTGAAAAACTAATTTCTGTCTTCATCTGATTTGGAGTTTAATTTACAAAACCTGTTGCGATTGAAAAATTGTAAATTGCAATGGTGTGTTTTTCTTTTCTTTTTTTTTTTTTTTTTTTTTCAATTTGACTGTTGCAGAATCAGCAAACGCAACATCGCCTGCAGGGGTTACTGCGAACGTTAGGAATTCATGTATAGATAAACGACCACAGCTCGCGTGCTGCTTGATCTATCACTGACTTCGCTCATCAGAAGTGAGAATCTTCACATTTTCATTGCCTGTTGGCCACACGTTAATAGTTTAAAGCGCCGTTTGGCCCAGTCGTGTTACTTCGGTGTACTAGAAAGCCGAATATGCATCCCACTTACACCACTTTATGTTGACGACGGTGCTAAGCGGAGCTTAACACCATGAACGCCCGTTATCAGCAATGAACAGATGAAGATTTCGCTTCTGATGAACGAAGCCTGTAATAAATCAAAATGCTAGACGACCTGTTTCTGTTTTACTATACAAGAATCAAACAGTTACTCTCAACAATTTAACTCGACAACTGTTGAGGAGCGCTTGCGGCGAATTATTAAAAAATGTTTAACATTATGTTGGTGTTGTCAGATAATATACTCTCAATTAAAGAAAACTGTATTAATACGGATTGGAACTAGAGCTGCCATATCGAAAACTAGAAAAACCTGACGCGGCCATATACCGTATTTAGTCAGACATTTTGTGTTAAGAACAGGATTACGTATTTCTAATAGAAATAGAGACTATTGGCACTGTCAGCCGTTTATTAATAAGTAATTAAAGTCAGGTTTTTGCGAGATCGATCCTAAACACACATAAACTATTTAATAAACACAGTAAACAGCCTTATAATTTGGAAGTTATGATAAAAACTAAGTGTTCAGTCATCTTCCTAAGATAAACTTAAGTCAAAATCAATTAAAAGTTCTTCATGAAACAAAACACAATAAGGCCTGCCACTCACTTACTAAGCGAAAGCGGTCGCCTACGAAAGCGTGCGCGACACACTTTGGGGTCTTGTGGAAAAGATCTGAAACAGACCATTCTGCCCGTTTCGACAGAGAACTAAATGTTTCTAATGAAATGTTGCTTCATTACGTGAGTCGCAAAGTTTCGCTTATCAATTCCTCCTGACTCTCGTGTACGGACGTGTACTGCTAACGCACGTGAGCATGACAAATAATAACTCAAGTTCCTAACCGTCATCGCTCAGACTGTGTCATTCACATGTTATAAACAATATTATAATTTTACGTAAGCATATCCATTTTACAGTTTAAAAAAAATGAATGTTACAGGAACACTGTCATTTAATGTAGTTTACGTCAGTTCTAAAATCAGTAAATACACATTCTCAGCAGGTGCAGCGCAAGTTACTACATCGTCTGCCACCCCGTTTTAAAAGCAATTTTTAGTGTTCTTTTGAAATGTTTCATATCGTAATATGCACACAAAAAAAACAAATTTCTGTAATGTTTCACATTTTTGCAATGTAACAGGTCTGTAAGCACACCGAGGACATGCCAGCTAGCTGCAGAGCGTTGCCCACAAAAATGATTGGTTAGGACTGCAAAGCTCTTATCACTCTTGGTTAGTCATCATTGCCGAACATCTGTTGTTGTGTCCAATTTCAATCCATGCCATTGTATGTTTCATACCACCACTTTCCAGCTATTGTCGGCTGTAAGCATCGTAGGCTGTCGGGTTGGTGCGTACATACGTACTGATGGTTATCATCCATCTGACTTACGGAATATGTGCCATCTTTTATCCTGGGTTTGGCAGTGTCCCTGGCCCTTTCTAAACTTGCCAAAATTTCCAACATTTTACTTTATAGTAATATAATATACAAAAATTTTTTGATTGATTTTTGTTTTACTTAATTTCTCTCCCGTTACCAATATGTATTGCAGATTTTCTAAAAACACAAATAATTTCAGTTTCAAAGTGTGAAAGAAACGTTTCCATTGACATTAAAGTCACGGTTCATTGTTGGACAACTGAGTCAGATTATATTGTGAATGGGATAAAAAATGTCATTCTCGTGTTTCTTTATGTTGGTTGTTAGTTTCTGTAACCAACACAGATTTCTCGAGCCCTACTGGTGTTATGACGATGGCTGTCAACTGCGTTGCTATTGCGCTGGCAGTTTTATAATCCTACAAATACTAACTATAGTGAATTAAAATGTTGTCACAAACAGTGGGTAGTGGTTCTCACACTGAATACAAGAGGAACTGGAAATTTTCAGACAGACTAAGAGCAAAGAAGGGCGCTGCGAAAATGAAGCGAGATATGAAGTGTGTGTTGGTTTTTCACTCATTTCACCAATATTTTAAATTATTGGTTTGTCGACTACCTCAAAATTAAGTTATGTATTGATAAGGACACAAACAGTGGTAGGACAAAACGAGAAGCAATAATAGACATATTTGCTCCTCATTTTCATAACGCTGTTACTGCCGTCCGCTGTGGCCGAGCGGTTCTAGGCACTTCTGTCTGGAACCGTGCTGCTACTACGGTCGCAGGTTTGTCCTTAGGTTAGTTAGGATTAAGTAGTTCTAAGTCTAGGGGACTGATGACCTTAGCTGTTCATTCCCATTGTGCTTAGAGCCATTTAAACACTATTACTGCAGCATTTAAGAAGGTGTACCACATTTCGGTTTGGCTACTGACAGGAGTTAGTGTAATTACACATTATTTTGATTGAAAAATGATGGTATTCAGACAAAGTCCTTGACACAGTCTCTTGTGCTAATGAAAAATCAGAAAAATGCACAAATACATTTTTGATACTTTAGGAAAATATAAAATATCCTCCAAATACTCGTACATAATATTCTCTGGTGTAATGCCACTGTCAGTTTCTGGGGGTCTTACTCGTCCGGAAAAGAATAACTTATTTTTCATTACTAAAACGTAACTTTGGCAAAACCTCATACAATCTGGATATCCGGCCCATACTTTTACACAGTTGGCTTCAGCATGTTATCTATTCTTCACTGATTTGTGTGGGAAGCACAGTACTGAAGGTTTTCAACTACTTTAGTATCTACGTGTTAGAACAGAGAATCTTAAGGAGTTCTGTGAATTTGTTGGAATTACTAACAGTTCTTGAGATCTTCCGAAACCAGATTTCTGAGCGTACTTTTTTGCTCTAAAGAGGATTATTAAAAGCATTCCGTGCTGTAAAGTTGTATTTTCTCTCCCGAACCTATACATCTGTACCATTGCTGATAAGGTCATTCTATGAAAACGAGCTCTCGTGTGTCTTTGGTTCCTTCACTTGAACGATTGTTTTCTTTCATTCCAATACATCAGCAACTAAAAGAGAAAGTAATTCTGTTGTGGAAACACATGACACTGTTATGTCATTTCTTATTTCTCTAAATTCTAATCTGAAAAACACGTTCTTACTACTAAAATAAATCAGTCATCAAACATTCTTATAGAACCCGGGTTCAAAAGGATTTTTTTTTTGTTGTGAAAATACGCACAATTTCAGTGATATATGCATTGCTTTTCTAGGCAAGAATGTCTATGGAAGAATTTAAGTGTTTCCAGTGGATGAATCAGGAAACACAACAGGCATTAAATTTAATTACGTCGTGGTGTGCATAGAACACCTGCGAGCCAACATTATTACCACCATCTAACAGATTCAGTAACGACACTCCATGGAGCAAGAGTTGTTACCTGATGTATCTGGACCATCATAGTTATGGACCTTCTTGTCCCGACATACAGACGAGACCCAATTTCATCCCGATTTTGCAAAATACTGTTACGAGCTTGGCTCAAGTACTTAAGTAACGCCAACTGTTAGCGCAACATGTCAATGCCGCCTCGGTTTTATTTATGTCAACAAGTTTACGTTGACATGGTCGTCTCACAGATGGCCGTGCATATTGCGTCACCTGTATCGACGATGCAAATATCTTCTAGATCTAATGTCATCATTCGAGAAAATGCCAGACTTCTCCAGTAGTAAGGGGCTGGAATTTTTACCACGCGGAAGAATCGGGCAGTTCCTGTCCGAACAGCAATCTGTTAAAGACGATTGTTCTAAACATAATAAGAACAACGAATGCAAGTTAGTAATGTTTGATGTGTTTAGTAAGCGTATATAAAGCGTGAAGTGTATAGTGATGTGTTCTTCGATGACTAGTTATTATCTACTGTTTAGCGCCTAATAAACTTATCGTAGCTTACGAAAAAGCCTAAGGATGGAAAGAGAAAGTAGCACATCTCGGATGATTCCGCAAAACAGTGTTCTTTTGTCAAGAAAGGACGTATAGTTCAAGAAGAGTGGTCTGAGATCTTTTGCTATTTCGGTGACTCAAGTGATAAGGCAGATGTGAGGCATCACATTTCTGCGAAGAATCAAACAAATAGATTAACGGTAGCATCAACATAAAAGCCTACTTCTACATTCATGATTAAAGAAGATGTCCCAGCAAGAATGGCTCGTTTCTATTGCAGAGCTAATAAACAGCCAAAAAATTTGTCAAGCATCATCAATCCTTCAGTTGTCTTAACTGTTCCATACCCTAAAACTGAATGACGCAATGCATCCTCCCACACAACTCGCTGCAAAGCAGTTTACAGCCAGGACCAAAGCTTCAGCGACTGTTGAAAGTATTTTCACACCACACTTCTAAATCTACGTACATCTATACTCTTCAAACCACGGTGAGGTGCATGGCAAAGGGTGCTCCCCATTGCACCTTTATAAGTGTTCCTTCCTGTTCCATTCACGTATGGAGCGCGGGAAGAAAAATTGAATGCCTCTGTGGGTACAATAATTGTTCTGATATTATCCTCACAATCACTATTTGAGCGATACGTAGTTGCTTGTAGTATATTCCTAGAGTAAACTGTCAGGCATCATCAGTCCTTCAGTTCTGTGACTCTCCCACGGATCAAACAAATCTGCCACTATTGTAATGCCCTTCTCTGCTTACGTTCAATATCCCCTTTAGTCCTATCTGGCACGGGTCCTACACGCTTGAGCAACATTCTAGAACCGGTCGAGTGCATAAAACAATCGAAAGAAATTTATTTTACGGCATAGGCATCGATGGATCAAACCACAAAGTTGAAAAGACGTTTCCGTTACTTGTTCAGTACTTTACTGAAACTGACGGAATCCAACACAAGTTGCTGAAGTTTGATTCTTGAATAACAAAATATCGAAGAGAATTGCAAAGTTTTGTCTGGACACTGTAAGACAACTACAAATTCCATTAGATAAACCAATCGGTTTTGAGGAGACAATGCCAATATTAACTTCGGGGGGCTTCATCGACGCTGCCAACGGAATGTGTTTCACCATATTAAAGAAGACCTAGGAAAAAATGTACAAGGAATTGTACGTCTTGCCCATATTCTCCACAATTCTATATCATGCGCTGCTGGAGTCTTACCAGTCTGCACTGAAATAATTGTCATGAAATATTTAATTGTTTCTCAATATACACGGTAAGGACAAAGTAGCCGAAAGAGTTCTGCTTATACATCGATGTTAATCACCAGACTCTTCTGTCTCACTCAATATGACGTCATTAATACCGCAATCGAGAGAATTCTTAAACTTTGGATTCCACTAAAACAATTTTTTGACGCCAAAGACAGGTCACCTAAAATAATTTCAGATATTTTCAGCAATCCGATCAATGAAATTTACTTCATGTCTGTGCAGTCAAACTTGGCTCTGTTCTAAAAATATATAAAAAGCTTGGAAAAGAATAAAGTCGCGACACTCAGAGACGTCTGAATGAAAGGAAGACCGCCAAATCGGTTGACATGTAAACTAAGATGAATTTGAACAAATTAGAGAATGAGAAACCCAACCAAGCAATAATTAATTTGAGTTCCATATTTGAGGAAGTCTGTGGATATCTATGCTATAGCTATTCATTACTTAGAAGAATGGGCTTTTTCTTTTAATAAACATCAAATATTTGTTTGGATGACACTGTTTAAATTCCCTGATTGGTTAATGACTGAAAACACCTGACATAAATAGTCTGAATATTTCAGAGTTATATGCATCTGAAGAGTTTCTTAGAAGCTAATCGTGACTCGGAAGAATGGAAGCCTACACGCTCCACGGAAGAAAATTGGATTTACTCTCTTCAGGAAACCAGAAGTTCTGAACGCAAATACCAACAGCTAAAATTTTGCGAGTATTTGTGTTCTGTTCCCGCACACAACGCTCTGTTGGAAAGAGTGTTCATGCTGATGTCTGCTCAGTGGGCTGATGAAAGAGTGACTATGGACTCAATCTTACAGTGCCAGTTTAACTACAAGCTGACTTAAGTGAAGTTTCTTAATATGTCAAAGAGAAAAAAATACTTCCTGAAAAAGATGAGATCTTCCGGAAAATATTTTTTACCAACTACTTTTGCCACTGCAAGTTCCATTTGATTGTGTTATAAATGAAAAGTAATTAAATAAATTTTAGCTCAATTTCTATACCCCCATTTAGGGTCCCGACGAGGTCCCAACACTATATGGCAACCGTATGATTGATAGTTAGAGCGACACTGGTGCTCCAAGCGGTGGGACAGGAAACAGCCACATGTGGCATATCGATAATGGTTACTTTCAATTATTTTTTGCTGAATTGACGAACCAGTTATATTTTCGAGCTCCATGAATTATTAAATTACCAAGAGACATGAATATCGTGAAATTAATGTGCAAACAGACTAATCAGACTGATTCATTGACATAAACTACAGCTTATTCATGAAGAAACACTTTCGAATATGTAAATAATTGCACCTTACTCAACTGAAAGCAAGAGAATATAAACACACAATTCATGCATGAGAATCGTTTTTTTCTGTTGTCCCTATTATGGTAGTCGCGTTCTCTGACACACGAAAATTTAGTATGGAGTCTAGTGATTTGCCTCGTCTTACGCCTCACTTGCCTTTACAGCTCACAAATATTTTTGTAAAGGTATTTATCGAAGTTTCATGCCGTTTATATCTCATATGTAACAACAATTGCATTGGAAACCAGTTTTATTACTTTCGACGTTTTGTTATCACGTCCGTGTGGTTCCTCCTTTAGTTACAGTTGTGGTGGCTCGATTAGTACGTTAAATAATGTTTCGTTCAAACGAGTTTCTTACGTTCCATATTCACTGATTCCACTGGAAGTCCAATGAAACAGACTTGAGTAGATATACGAAGTCTTTTGCCAAAAGACCGGTATTCTGTTGCGTATCAGCCTTTTTTACTTGTTTTTAAAAGAAAACACTAATATCTGTAGCTTACAGTAAAGTCGTAAATAAACTGTCGTGTAACATTCCCTCTCTGTCCTCACAGGATCCCTAGGAAACGAAATAAAGACAAATGCAGTGTAACTTTTCAATTGTTGTTGACTTTTATTGCACAACATGCGATCAGTTTTCGAAAAACTGTTACAAACCAAAATAAGCGATGTTTTTTTAGCTCATCCGATATCGTACTCGCAAGTATAGTTTGCTGGCCTCTTGGCGCGCTGCTGTTGTAGTGCGTAACGAAAACTAGACTAAGTGTAGCGATTGTTATGCTGGACTGTGGTTACTCTTAATGATTCTAGATTGTTTGATCACTTCGCAAAGAACTGGGAAAAGATATTCCTATTCCATTCTCTATTTGGCACAATTAAGATCAACTAGTAGTACATTTTAAATTTTATACCTGTAATCAGGTTTAAACTTACTCGATGTAATATTAAATAAATACATGCCAGTCTCGGACACAATCTAGAAAAATACAAATAAACGATGAGCTTCCGTCATTGTGCCTAGGTAAATGTTGACTCACTGTATGGTTTTGAAAACAGTGAAATCCTTCAGGACTTTCATAATGCCGGTTTCCTGTTGCTCCAGGCTACAAACCAGAATAAAAAATTAACGTCTTACCATGTCCTGTGGCTTCTGGCTAACGTATTTTGATAAGGTCGTAACAGTTGCATTTGCATGTGCAGGAACATGGAAGAACATTGCAGCATCCGTGAAGAACTGACCAATTCATTGGTGAAAAATTTTTGACGACAGCATTTTTAACGGCTTTGTTAATTGCGACTCTAAATGTAAAAACTGACAATCTGCCGCATGGTTAAGTCAACTTCTTACACGCTACAAAAGTGACGCCACAGCTAGTTGCACAATGCAGTGACACTGCAGCTGCATGTGTGAACACTCAAGATTTTAGTAGCGTCACTCAAATTACGCCTATTTTTTCATGCGACGAAAAGTACAGGTCGGTTGTGCTTTTCTTCCCATGCTACGGTATTCATTCGACAGCAGCCTCTTGGTTGAATTTCGAAGCATCGTTTCTGTATTTAGGCTTTGTGCTTGTGTGTTTCGCAGTACCAAAAATGTCGAAAAAGTAGTCTTTATCAGCAGCTTATAGTTGTGAAATTTTAAAACTTTCTCGTCTTACAGACTGCTCTGTTGGCCCTGCCAACTACGACACCACGGATGCGCCGGCGGTATCTTTAAATAGGGGAGGTTAGTACATTGCTCGTCAGTATTCTCCTAAAGATGGCTGGAGGACTCTGCGCCGAAATATCGTACCAGCAAGGTAAAAACATCCGGAAGTTCCCCGGAACTTTTATAAAACAACTGCATAGTTGCTTGAACCGTACAACCTTCTTTGTGGCAAAACAAAAACGATTATTAAAAATACGGAAGTTCAAGGACTGCTTGATATTATGTATGATATGGAGAAAACACTTGTCGTCATATCTGCCACAGATCGTTGCCTATCCTAGATTACACTGTCGGGGAGCCTCCGACCTCTGCGTTTTGTGATGAGACGTCTCTGATTGTGGTTTCTGTATCACGTAAGTTCAAATAAGTAGAATTCGCAGTGCCAGCATCAACGAACACAACAAAGTGCTGTAATCTTATACAAGTATGCATTTTCAACTGACACCTAAAATTATTGATTTAAAAAAATGTATGTTTGTTTATAGAATCAATTATACAATTTAAGGAACTTGTCTCATTATAAATGTATACATTCAGAAGGTGTTGCCACACAACCCGTAAATATTTGGAGAACGTTACGATTACCAACTAGTGATGCAGACAAAATTTATTTATCTAATAACCAATTGCTAGCCACAAACCATCATCAGGTTCATAAAACCATTTGTAACATCAGTTTCGTCGTTGCAAAATCACTGACGCCAGATAACAAAGTAAAATTCATGAGTTCGTCATTGGTGTCACACAGTAATATAAATTGGGGTCAGTCATTGCCCTCCGCCACACACTGTCAGGTGGCTTGCGGAGTGTAGATGTAGATGTAGAGTGAACAAGCTTAGTCGACAATCAACAGTCAACAGGTTGACATGATTTAGTATGAATAACTGCACTTTCTAACAGAATTTGTTATTGGTGATGTAACTTATACTACTTTACAAAAATGATGTTGAATGATGAATTTTATCTTAACATCTGATGTCAATGGTTCTAAAACACTGAAACTGACGTTGCAAATGCTTTTATGAACCTGATGATGGTCTGTGGACGGAAATTGCTTGTTAGATAATAAATTTTTATCTGCAACTCGTGGTGTCTTCAAATTACATATTGAAAAATTATTCTGCACTTTCGTTAAAATACAAATCGGATAGTTTGTGAAACTGGGTAAAAATAATATTATTGCCGTACCTACACAAGATAAACAAGTGGTCATATTATGCTGTATTTAAGTGCACAGCTATCATAACAGCAAAATTACAGTGGAACACACTTAAAGAGCAGCTCCCATAACGCACAGTTCGCCTAAAGAACAAAAAAAATTGTGAAAAAATGACTCTCCTCACGAGCGATTTTCCGCGTAAAGACTGACAATGATTTAGTGTGACGTCAACAGCCGTTCAGCGGAGGAAACGTTTAACAGTATGAACGCTTTTTCATTGACAGCAGCGACATATGGAGAATGTCTTTAGTACGTACTGCAGTCTGGGTTTAGCGCTCTTTCTGCTACCATCTTAGTGCAGCCTGTGATCACACATTTTTCTAATCTTTTGTTCACAAAGTGTTTTTTTGCGTGCAAATATTAATAACCTTCATAGAAAAGTCCCCGAAAGTTAAGCAGCAAGAAGACGATCGTAAGATAAAGAAAATTACCTTAGGAATGAAACGTAAAATCATTGAAAAACGCGAACGTGGTGTGGGAGTCGCTGATTTAGTAAGCACATAACAATCGGTCTGCATCAACTATTTGCACTATTCCCGAGAACAAGGACAAGATTAAGGAGATAGAGGCTGACAAGACTATCTAAACAACGCGACATTATTAAGGAGAACATCATTTGTGAGAAGGCGATACTGAATGAGGTACACAGAGCACATTAGAGCTGTAAAGAGTACAGCACACATTCAACTTTTGCATCTAATGAAGAAAAATCATAACCCCACTAATATCGAAAACGATCTACACATTCCTAAAAACAGCAACAGTCTATACCGACAACTAACAATAGAAGAAAATTACTACCTACAAAAGGTTATAGTCGAAGAGAAAAATGTAATAAACGAAAACACAACACTTTGCAACAACGCAGTCTTTACCACTCTGAGAGAACTCAACAAGGACACAGAACAGAAAAAAACACACACGCAAAGGAACCACTTCCTCATCACACACAGATACATAAATAAGGAACAGAAGTCGTCGTAATTCGCGCTACAGTTTTCATAGCCTTTCTCGCCACATGCGATACGCTTCTCGCGACACGCGCGAACGGCAACATGGCATCATATTCTTGATCATGAACAAAGTGAGAAAGTTTCATTTTTCTGTGTATAGAATCAGCTACATACCATCCAACGAACGTGAGTACACGAATAGCTAAGTAACAGCTCAGTGCACAACAAATAACTGGATTCTACAATACAACCGCAACCCCAAGTATATAAGCTGACATACGACCTTCAACTTTTAGTACTTTCTTCACTAACAGGGCTCACACAGTTGCAGATGACATGATGTCCGCTGAGGAAAAACTGCCACAGAAAAAAACCGCACAGAAAATATGTCGCAAACAGCGACAATAATTGTCAAAGACATGCTGTAACGTACAATAAACAAGATGGTATGAAAGTATCCGTAGAAATCTATATTTCAAAAAATTAATAGTAAAAATGTAATAATGTGCCACTGTGTTTGTATAACTATGCCATGTTCTGAATGTTTTAGATTAATGGTGGATGATGCTGATATTTGTCGCCGAAATTAGATTGGGAGAATAAAAAATAAACGAATAACAAGGTGTTTTGTATCAAGGCGGACTCAGTTTCTGATATTGTTGCTTCTCTATGCAAACACTGACCAAATGGAAGAGTTCCCAGATAAAATTATTGTTCTCTGCTAGCTTTGTGCCGGAGATGGCTCCTTCGCCGTGCCTTACAACGTTGTGGATGCTGGTTCTTCCCTTGAACTTCTATAAACATCCACGGCTTCCCTTAAAAACTTCTTCCGCCGCTGACAATCCTTGCGTCTTCTTAAAGAGGTCGGCGAGAATCAGTATCGCCTTCTCACAAATGGCTCAAATGGCACCGAGCACTATGGGACTTAACATCTGAGGTCATCAGTCCCCTAGAACTTAGAACTACTGAAACCTAACTAACTTAGGGACAGCACACACATCCATGCCCGAGGCAGGATTCGAACCTGCGACCGTAGCGGTCTCGCGGTTCCATACTGAAGTGCTTAGAACCGCCCTGCCACACCACAATTCAGAAACCGCACGAGTCTTCAAGAAACATAGAGTCCAGAAGAGTAGGTTCAATGCGATGTGGAGGTCCAACAATAAGGCTTAGGTGTGACACATGATTTGATCGATGAAGCGTTTGATCCTTCAGTGAAAAAATACTTGCTTTAGGTGAATCTGCCTGTTTGTTATGAATAACGCTCCTGCCCATTCTCCACACGTAGAAGACCACCTCCCTGAATAATTTCAATTCATCAAGATCCAATTTCTGCCTTCCAGCACCACTCTGTTACTCTAGCCCATGGGTCCTCCGATTGTTTCACACTTTAAGAAGCTCCACACTGAAGCACTCTTCGAGCATTGCTTTGAGTTGACTGAATCTACCAATCTCGCTCTCAGATGGTTTTGGAAATATCACTTTAACATCGTTGCCTGCATGGAGATGATCGAAAAGGCGTGGGAAGGGGTTACCAAGAGAATTCTCACTTCTGCTTGAAAGACATTTTGACTGGGGTGCGTTGTCGAATGTGACTCTGAGGCATTCGAATCAGTACCAGTGGAGCCTGTAGTTAACGAGATTATGTGTTTGGCCAAGATCATGGGGCTAGATGTGGGTAACAATGATATCGATGAGCTTGTGGAAGATCACAGCCAAGAAAGGTCACAGAAGAGCTTATGTAGCTGTAGTGTGTTTCACAGCAGGAATTTGTGGTAAGGAGTTCTCAGAGAAGGAGAAGGGCGTGGTAAGAGTAAAGCAGAAACCTTCTGGGGCAATTAGATAAATTCTGAAAGCGTGGGAACCAGCTGCATGGTACACTGAAAATCATCACCCCAATAAAGCTGTGGCCACAAATTTATTTGACGATAATGCTGTGTCACATTTTCATTAAGTGTTGAAGCGTCGACAGAAAAAAAAAATGATGCTAGATAGCTTCCTAGTAAAAACCAATTAATTATGTATCGTGAATAATAAAGTACATAATACTGTATGTGTAATTTTCTTTGACTAAATGGCATGAATAAGATAAAACTTTTAGTACTTTTTATGCATGGAACGCATTGTCGTATTTTACCTGAATTTATATGGGACAAATTGTATTGCTTAACGAGTAGTTCGGACTATGAGTAAGATTCTGACAGGAATTACGCTCGCTATATGAGGTTCCACTGTATGTGAGTATCTTTTCAGTCTGTTTGGTGAGGACCACTCCTCTGACAACATGATGTGTGTGTTATTGTTCTAGATTGTATATGTCCAGGGCAGTGATAACATGGTTTTTATTTTAGTAGGAATATAATGTATTAACGTTCTATATTCAGTTTTATTGGGTCCTGCCTACTCGTCATGTATAGGGTGCGTAAAGGATGCTTCATTCTCGGAATGGTATACAACAATTCAAGGAAATAACGCCAGTAGTTTTATTTCAATAAAACAGATTGACAACACTTAACTTGTATTTACACCAAGTGTCGCAAGCGATGGGCAACATGCAGTATAAATCAGAGCCTATATGCAATGTTCAGGCAAGTCTGTCATACAGCTTGTGGGTCACTACTAACTGTTATTGTAGCTTTCTATGCTAGGCCGTGCTAATACTCCACGAATACGTTACACTTATGTCCGGCCGAGGCTGGCAAGAGCGGCGCTAATATTCACTTCTTGAAAAGGTCGCTCCTGGCGCGGCTATTGACTGTCATTTCCTCACCGCCTTCTCTGGTCTTTGCTTTCTTTCTCTTCGTTCCGGCGCCTTTGGTTACACCAGAAGAAATTTGCCGGTAGTTAAGGGTATAGCCAGTGCAGTTATGAGCACATAATAGCTAACATATGTGGTGAAAATACATGATATTTCTGTAATCTGATGGATTAACATTTGTTCTTAAGCAAGGAGCTCACTTAATTCTGCTGGAAATTAATGCAGCACCGGCTGTATCTTCAGTTTCTAGCAATGGATAGATTAACATATTTAAATACCTGTCAACCGAATCTCAAAGAGAAAGTAACAAGGTTTATGATGTCAGTTTAATTTCACCTTGACTGCAGCTTTTAATAAAGGAATTGGAATATCTGACGACCAACGATATTGCATTGTGTTTTAGTGCACTTGCACAGAACATAACACCGGAAATCAGTACAGAATAAGTTTAATATTTCGACTTATTTCACTGACATTAAATGCCAGAGTGACAATATTAGCTTACAAGTGAATCGTCTGGGTATCATGAATGGCATTCAACACATCACACAAGAACTTCTTGGGATGTGGCGTAAATATTACAGAGATTCTCAGATGCCAAGACGAGCTTAGACTGCATCCCTCATACATGTACACAGAGTTTGAAAACAGCCGAGTATACGACTCAAAGTACTTCAAATTTGTAATTGTCATACGGAAATTGTTTCCAGCCTAAATCTGCATTTTCTTTTATTTGTTTTTAACTTTTGGCTCAGTTATAATTTCATAATCTGCACCACTAGACAACATCTGCCCACGCCAAACTGAAAACTGTGCAGCTAGCGTTTGTGGCAGTCCATGTGAATGGTAGCTCATGGTGTCACTGCAGTATGTCACAAGCTGTGACATCATTTAAGCTGTGCATGTAATTCGGCTTTACACGTGCCATAATATCAAAGGTATAACAAAAACTGACAACTGCATCACCTGATGTCTGTTCCCATAAGAGTGGAGCAGTAGTAGGACAACAGAGGCATCAGTGCATTTTGTTTGTGCAGGTTGCCTACATTAGGGGCAGGTATGCACTCAGGGACAGCCCTATAGTTCTCCATTGATTGACAGACCATTAAACTATTGTTCTACTAAGATCCTTCCTTTTGACTGACAGGTCCTTAACCTATTGTTCTCCCACCCCTCCTCCCAAACCCCTTAGGATATCTCCAACCCATTTCCCCCCCCCCCTCCCTCCCTGCTGATGCAGGTACACTTTCAGATCTGAGATATTCGAATAGCCCCCTCTATTATAAATTTGGTTGACTACTTAGTTAAATCGATCAATTGATCCCCCTCTGGTAAACGCTCCATTCCCTCCCCTCATCCCACCTCACCACTACCTGGAAATTGGTGGCTCTGAAATGGAGAGGAAGGATCTCATGAAGGGAAATTCATGAGTGTATTATCTATTTAAAAAAAATCAGTTTGCTGGGGTTGGATCTCGCTTCCTCATCATTATCTGCTGTTTGGAAAGATGCAGGTCTCGTAAAAAGTAATTAAATCGATCGCCTTTTTTTCATTCTGACTGCACAAGGAAACACCTATCACACATAATTACACTGGCAAAAATCTTTCGATCGCGAACATGCAACGACCACATAAACTTTGTTCAGTTAGAGGAATATGTTGAAACAAGATGGTTTCATCACACACCAGATGGAAGTCTTCTGATGACCGAGAGGATTTCTGCTAATGATTACACGTAGACAGTACTCTTAGTATTACAAAGAAAATGCAGTTATTTTGATGCATTCTGAGAGAACAACGGAAAAATGGTCAAATGACACCCAGCAACATCTTCATCTCTCTCTCTAAAATGCATCATCAGTCTACCATTAATTTGTAACTCATTACAACTCCATCTCAAACGTATAAATTTCGTGTAAATACACCGAAATGTAAGGAAATTGAGGAAGTACTTGTCTGCTGGTCAGTGAAGAACAATTCTTGTACATGGGAACTAGTATGCGACAGCAAAAGGAAAACGAGAAAACGTTGACATGGAAGCTTTGGGAACCAGGGAAACAGTAACTTTTTCCTCGAGGTAGCATTCTACTGTATGTCTATTGAGGTAATAGTGATATGCATGAATTACCTGCTGTCTTTGTTACCTTTCTGGTAAAACAGAGTACCATCTGGCTCTAAACTTAAATTGCATATGTGTTGAAGGATGACAGGTAGTGGATGGAGTGACTGATGAAATGGAATTGTAAGAAGGTATGATATAATGGTAGGCTGATGCCACATTCTAGAGAGAGAGGAGGAGGAGGTTGTTGCAGGTCATTTGAACAGGTTTTTTTTTTTTTTTGTTCTCTCAGGATGCATCAGTTGTGTGACATAGCCTGCATTTGAATGATACATAATGGCGTGTTCTGTGTGTGTCTTAGAGCACATGTGAACATGTGAACATTAGCAGCAATCCTGTCCATGACCTGTGTGATGAAAATTGACCCTTCTGTTTCGACACATTCCTCAAAACAAACGAAAATTTATGTGATGTACTCCATTCTCCTGTCGCATCTTCGGTGTAAAATCAAGACTTCAGTTTCATAACTAAGGTGATTCCAAGTCAGCGACAGGTGTTTGTGAGGCACTGCAGTCCCCGTGTATACATCTGCTTGACAGATGCTCTGTTACAGAGTTACTTGCGGCATGACGTGCAATTTCACATGTAAAACGCCGTTGCTATGTGTTTATCTGTTTCCTTGTGAGAGGTGTTCTCTGTTACTAACCATCATTTTACGTAGGACTGATGTGGGCATAGAATAACTTCTGAACCAACATCAGAAGTGAAGAATGGATGCTATACATCTCAGGAAAGCTATATTGTGCATGTATCACACACAATTGATACTTTAAGGAAGTAGTTTTCTCATTTTACAGTGTGTTATCATAGTTTATTTTAGAAAAACCTGCAAGAAAGATGTATGTTAGGCCCTCGAAATATAATTCTTACATTGGAATATTAACGATCGGTCAAAAATTACAAGGATCTAACATTACAAGCTGTTTTAAGTGCAAAACCGTGTAGCCACAGGAAAGAGTTTGTATATGTTGTCTCTTACTGGTACCTTCTTGGTGCTGACCCCATACACTAGAACTAGACTATAGAATTGATACCATAGTTGATTTATGTGAAATTCTTCGAACTCCATCTGTCTGGAACTCCAACATGCATAAAAACCACCCATTTCTGGTTCATCTTATCTGTCTGCTATTACATCATAGCACTTTCATATATACACCGATGAGGAGTGCTAACCTCCTCAACATGAATGCATTTGGAGAAATCTTGTGCACTTGGATGGATGCGGAAATGCAGCTATGGAATCAGCATGCTCCATTCATTCATGAGTCAAGAAATGTAGCGGTTTATTTCTGGTCAGCTGCAGATTAAATGGGTGACAATGCTGCTGGGTGGGTTGGACAAACACAGAGCGAGGGGATCTTTCAGTCTCTAACCTTAGCGGTGGTGGTAATTAGTGATTAACGTCCCGTCGACAACGAGGTCATTAGAGACGGAGCGCAAGCTCGGGTTAGGGAAGGACTGGGAAGGAAATCGGCCGTGCCCTTTCAAAGGAACCATCCCGGCATTTGCCTGAAACGATTTAGGGAAATCACGGAAAACCTAAATCAGGACGGCCGGATACGGGATTGAACCGTCGTCCTCCCGAATGCGAGTCCAGTGTGCTAACCACTGCGCCACCTCGCTCGGTCTCTCTAACCTTAGCCTAAGAACTCGAGAATGCCCTGTGACTCCCATCGACATAGGGAAAGATCATAAATTACATACTATACAGGACGTGCTGGAAATATGTAGATCCTTGTCTGGTACACTCTCAATGGATGTACTGCACACTCATCTATCTACACACATCAGAAACAAGTTTTGCATCACCCTGGTTCCCAGAACTCATGAAGATAGACGTTGACTGTGGATATTGTATCACAGACACAGTCCCTTTGATTGTTCAGAGATGTCACTAAACCCACCCAAAGATGTAAACAACCATGCACGAGCAGTGTCTGTTAGGTGGAGGGGGTCTGACAGCTAATGATTTCCAGTCATTCCAGCAGGAAGGAGGTCCACGGCTCATGTTATCTGTAGTTCAGCCATCCCTAGATGGTCAATATCGTGATTTGATCACGTCCGCATTTTTACTTTGTGTCATGAAGGGCTCTCAACAAGGGAAGTCTCTTGGCATCTCTGAGTGAACCAAAGCGATGTTCGGATATGGAGGAGATACAGAGAGACCGGAACTGTTGATAACATGCCTCGCTCAGGCTGCCCAAGGGCTACTACCGTTACCTACATACTATGGCTCGGAGGATCCCTGACCGCAATGCCACCATGTTGTATAATGCTTTTCATGCAGCCAGAGGACGACGTGTTACGACTCAAGATGCTGCATGATGCGCAACTTCACTCCCAACGTCCATGGCGAGGTCCATCTTTGCAAGCAGGACACCATGCAGCATGGTACAGATGGGCCCAACAACATGCTGAATGGACCACACATCTGCCTTCAACCAGACAATAATCACGGACGTGTTTGGAGGCAACCCGGTCAGGCTGAATGCTTTAGACACACTGTTCAGCGAGTGCAGCAAGGTGGAGGTTCCCTGCTGTTTTGGGGTGGCATTATGTGGGGCCAATGTACGACGTTGATGGTCATGGAATGCGCCGTAATGGCTGTATGATACGCGAATGCCTTCCTCCGACTGATAGTGCAACCTTATCGGCAGCATATTGGTGAGTCATTCGTCTTCATGGACGAAAATTCGCGCCCCCATCGTGCACATGTTGTGAATGGGTTCCTTCAGGATAACGACATCGCTCGATTAGAGTGGCCAGCATGTTCCCCAGACATGAACCCTATCAAACATGCCTGGGATAGATTGAAAGGGCTCTTTATGGAGGACGTGACCCACCAACAACTCTGAGGGATCTACATCAAATCGCCGTTGAGGAGTGGGACAATCTAGACCAACAGTGCCTTGATCAACTTGTGTACAGTATACCACGACGAATACAGGCATGCATCAATGCAAGAGGTTGTGCTACTGAGTATTAGAGGTACCGCTGTGTACAGCAATCTAGACCACCACCTCTAAAGTCTCGCTGTATGATGGTGCAACACGCAATGTTTGGTTTTCATGATCAATAAAAAGGATGGAAATGATGTTTATGGTGATCTTTATTCCAGTTTTCGTTAGAGGCAGTGCTCCGACACCATCAGCTTTAGTAATTTGATGGGTAAATTAAGTAAGACCCAATCAAAATGCTCTGTTCGTTCACAAGATATCCTTTGTGCTGGGTCATAGTAGCCTCTACGGATTGGTTCGAAGAAGATGAGAGCAAGTTATCTATGAAAACTTCTGGGAGTAACGTGATGTCGTTTCTGTTCAAGTGTACAAAGACGTGTTGAAGCTGAGCATCCATCTGTGTCCCTCATCCGCCAGTGTGGCACTAGGATATCTCCCAACCAGCAGCTATAGGGCACCGAAAATTGCAGACACTTTTCTCTTCTGTAGGACAGTGATTCTAATTCTGTTCACGTAGTTGTTCTGATTTTCCCATCTGTGGTTAGACAGTGTTCTATTTCCTAAGAACAAGAATGTTTTTACAATTAACATTGTTTTCGAAAGCATTCACAGACATGATGAAGGCTCTTAGCGGTGAGAATGTTAACCATTTCTGAGATGTATGTTGAAAGCAGGACATTACAATATCTGGGAAGAGTAACACATGATGCATAGGGTGACTCATTAGGACCATAAGGAAAAATGCATTTGATGTTATGCTGGGCTATTATCATAAACAGGTCCTGTTAGGACAAGAATTTCATGCAAACTGGCTGAGATATCATGAAAGTTCCTACAACAGCAAAAGCGACTGTTAACTATTTCTATGACACTTTACAATTTCTGGGAAGGGATTGATGTGGAATGAATGGGCTGTCCCATTGGGATCGATAGGAAGAATACATCCTGTGTTACTCTGCGATATTTCTGTTAACAGTTTCTGGAAACATTGCATAAGATTTCTATAGCATGTCCAAAGGGAGACTTGGCTGTTATTTACATAGACATGAGATGTCAGTATAACACTGACAACCTTTTAGCTGGCTGCACTTCTGGGGTGAATTGGTAGGCAGAGATCTCTCACTTGGGAGTTAGGCCTCGTGCTGGACCACAGGTACAAAGGCTGTGCATCAGAAATAGTGGCTAAGTATACACATGTTTCGACAGGAATTTCACAGGTGTCAAGTATGAAAAGGATGCCGCTCCCTCATGCTTGTAGGACCTGAACAGATACCTGCACATAGCTCGGCAGATGACAATGGCATTGTCGCCTTGGAAGGGCTGCCAGTGCACCCTGACAATTGGCAGAGTGTGCGGTGGCATTCTCTGCAGACCAGTGGATGGTGTATTCTTCATGATCAAAAGATTTTTACTAGTGTAATTACATGTGATAGGTGTTTCATGACAGAATGCCAGTGCGATCAGTATGAAAAAAAGCAATCAATTAAATTACTTCTCACAAGATCTGCATCTTTCCATGCAGCTGAGAGTGATGAACAACAAAAATCCAACCCCTTAAAACTGATTTCTTTTATAAATAAACAAAATACCCTTGAATTTCCCTCCATGAGATCCTTCCCCTCCACCTCAGAGCTACCAGTTTCCAGCTAATGGAGGGGTGTGTAGAGGGAGGATGGGGGTTTACACAGAGTGAGGGGTTAATTAATTTATTAATATAATTAATTAGTCAATGAAATTGGTAACAGTCAGAGATGGCTATTTGAATAACACAGACCTGCAGGTGTAACTGTATCAGCGCGGAGGAGGGTCTTGGTAGCAGGTTTCCTGAGGGCTTGGGGGGGTAGGGGGAGCAAGGGGGGACAATAGATTAAGGACATCTCAATCAAAAGGAAGGTACTTAGCAGAACAATAGGTTAATGATATTTAAATCAAATGAGAACAATAGGTTTGCCACTGAGTGTATACCCGTCCCTGATGTAGGCAGTCCTCACTAAAAAAATTCACTGATACCCCATTGCCATACTGCTTGCAGAAATATTGTGTACAAGTCAGCATAAACGATTGTAGATAATCACACATGCACAACTTAACAATATTTACATTTTTGCTCGTGGACAATAAATGAAACAAAACAGAGAGAGGTATATGGGCAACCTGACTATGAAATATACATGCTTGAATGAAGACTAGGCTTGTGAAACCATCTGGTGTCAATGAAAAAATGATTATAATGTCAAGTTTAGCGTAGTTTGTGTTCTCTGTGTCATTTACCTTATTCAGGCCTTCTTTCAAACGTTTCTACCATATGCAGAAAAAAGTAGAGTGCTTGGAGAAATACGAAAAATGAACCCATCTGAAAAAAAGATCGTAACAAGGTAACGAAGTGATGTTAGAAAGAAATTACAAACAGAGTTTAACATAGAAGAGGTGCACTGATAAACAGTTTTGCAACATTCTGGATAACTATGTTCAACAGCTAGTTTCTTATATTCTACACCAGTTAAACTATGTGATCAAAAGGACGTAGACACCTGGTTGACAATGACTTACAAGTCCGTGGCGCCCTCCATCGGTTATGCTGGAATTCTGTATGGTGTTGGCCCACCCTTATCCTTGATGACAGCTTCCACTCTCGCAGGTATATGTTCATTTAGTTGCTGGAAGATTCCTTTGGGAATGGCAGCCTATTATTCACGGAGTACTGCACTGAGGAGAGGCGTCGATGTTAGCCTGGAACGAAGTCGGCGTTCCGAAACATCCTGAAGGTGCTCTATAGGATTCAGGACAAGCCTCTGTGTAGGCCACTCCAATACAGGGATGTTATTGTCGTGCAACCACTCCACCACTGGTTGTCCATTATGAACAGGTGCTCGATTGTGTTGAAAGATGCAATTGCCATCCCCGAATTGCTCTTCAACGGTGGGAAGCAGGCTGGTCAATCTAGGCCTTTGAAGTGATAGTGCCACGCCTCCATGAAAAACACGAGCACATCATAACACCACATCCTCCGAGTTTTACTGTTGGCACTACATATGATGGCTGATGACGATCAACGGGCATTCGCCAAACCCATACCTTGTCATCGGATCTCCATATTGTGTACCGTGATCCGTCACTCCACACAACGGTTTTCCACTGTTCAGCTGTTCTATGTTTACACTCCTTCCTCCAAGCAAGGCCTCGTTTGTCATTTACAGGCGTCATGTGTGGCTTATGAGCAGTCGCTCGACCATGAAATCCAAGTTTTCCCTCCTCCCACTTATCTATCATAGTACTTGCAGTGGATCCTGATGCAGTCTGGAATTCCTGTGTGACGGTCTGGATAGATGTCTGTGTATTACACATTATGGCCCTTTTGAACTTTCGGCGGTCTCTATCAGTCAACAGACGAGGTCGGTCTGTACGTTTTCCTATTGTACGTTTCTCTTCATGTTTCCACTTCACTGTCACATCGGAAACAGTGGACCTAGGGATGTTTAGGCTTGTGTAAATATCGCATATAGACGTATCACACAAGTGACACGCGATCACCTGACCATGGTGGAAGTCTGTGAATTCCGTGGAGCACTCCATTCTGTTCTCTCACAATGTCTAATGACTACTGATGTTGCTGATAAGAAGTACCTGGCAGTGGTTGGCAGGACAATGCACTTAACATGAAAATCATATTTTTTTGGGGGTGTCCAGATACTATTGATCACATAGCGTAGTTTTCTAACACCAGTCATCATGTTCAATCAGGGTTACCATCTGTTGTTGAGTAAGAAACGTATATTGGTTGTGAAAGGTAGGAAAAAGTATGTTGTATCAAAATAAAGTATTATTTGTATTGCTTAATTATTTTGTTTAAAAATATATTTTTATGGTTTTATCAATGTTTAGAAAATAACTAAACAGCTTTGAAGGTCCATTGAGACTATGTTTAAGTTAAGATAAATAAATAATTAGTTTTCATCGAAACTATCCATATGAATGCCAAAGAGATGTGAAACGACAGTAGAAATTAAATTAATTTGTGCATTTTTTAAAATCATCGTTACTTCATCTTATTAAATATGTGTGGCAATTTATATACAGTGGATAATTCTGCAAAACCTTCAGAACTATATATATTTGAGCATGTAGTCAGTTTGATAATGCAGTTCGCCTATAAAGATTATCCATATTTAAAAAGAGTTTTTGCAGTTTTAAATATCCAATTATATTTCAGAAATGTTCAAATTCAAATTCCTTTTTAAATTTGTAGTTCTTAGTGCAAGTAAACTCTTTGTGTGACGAAAATTAAACCATTGATTTAGGTACTCTAAAGCCTTGTCAATAAATACTTAAAAAATTGGCTGATTTTACAAGTCAATTCTACCAAAGACAACAGTTTATTTTGCTTGTTTCATGTTCAAAGAAGAGATATTGCTTTTCTATGTATCCACGATTTTAAATGCATCCAAATGCTCCTGGGCATTCTGCCCTTTTATTATACAAATTTAAAACATTTTTCAAAAATTCAAATAAATTTCCATTTTCTTCTAAACTTCCCAATGTAATGATAATGTATCTAAGGAGAGTAAAAGACAAAGACCCCTTGTTGCCACATAGCGTTTTACTTCATGAAAGTCTCCAACCACTTATTCTTAACTTAAAAAAAAATTCTTCTGTCTTTACAGCAAGGTGGGGAAAGTGAGTATAAATTTTCAACAATACAGTCTGTATGTACCATGATAAAAAACCTTATAGTCTGTCTTATACACTTGTGCACTAGTGTCCATGACAATTTCCATTAAGCTAATCTAGTTCCAAATCCTTCATGTTTGTAAATAAAGAATGGTTAACTGCAAAATCAGCATACATGTTGTCAGCAGTTAGCCAAGATATATTACAAAAAGGTAATTTGTATTTTTCCATTGACTTTTGAATTGCTACATGCTGTAAGCAAACACATTACTATTTCCACATAAATCTGTTAACTTCCACAATGAATTTTTCACTCTGCAGAGAAGTGTGCACTAAAATTAAACTTCCTGGCAGTTTAAAAATATGTGCTGTGTCAACACTCAAATCCATGACCTTTGTCTCTTTCGAGCAAGTATTCTACGATTTTAGGTTCCCAAGCATGACTCACAGCTCACCAGATCACAGCTGTACATTGATTAGTACCTCATCTCCTGCCTGCAAAATGCAATAAAATTTCTCCTGTGGAACTTACAGGACTAGCAGTCCTGGAAGAAAGGGTATTGTGGAGACTTGGCTTAGCAGCAGCTTAGGGATATTTTTCAGAATGAATTTTTCACTCCCCATTGGAGAGTGCTTTGGTAGAGCATTTGCCCATGAATGGCAAAGATCCCAGGTTCCAATCTCAGTCTGCCACACAGTCTTAATCAATGCAATAACTTAATTTTAGTTCCAGCGGTCTGAAGGCGCTGCAGTCATGGACTGTGCGGCTGATCCCGGCGGAGGTTCGAGTCCTCCCTCGGGCATAGGTGTGTGTGTGTTTGTCCTTAGGATAATTTAGGTTAAGTAGTGTGTAAGCCTAGGGACTGATGACCTTAGCAGTTAAGTCCCATAAGATTTCACATACATCTGAACATTATACATTTCATTCGCTTAAAAATTTGAATTACGTTTTCCGTGTGTACAGAGTTGGCTACTGAGTTTAGTGAAGTTTTCTTTAACTGTGATTCGCCGTTACATAAAACTATAAAATCTAATTTTATTGTGCTGAATTGGCCTCACATAAAACAAATTGAAACATCTAACACAAGAATTCGTCACACTACAATAGCGCCACAATTTCTAAATTGCTGTGGCTGGCAGCATTCGTCTCGTAACTACACTAAATTTTGCGACTAGCGCCGACATGTAACGTTAGTGGTAGTACGAGTATGGAGGCTGTCCGATAACTTTTCGTGAAATAAATAATCCACAGAGAGATGTTTACTGACTTCACACTTTATAGCAGACTCATATGAGATGCTTACTATTTCGAAAGAATATGAAAGTAATGTACTCTCTTTCTCAATTGAAAATTCAACAAGAAACTTCAATAGTGACAATACTGACATTAAATTATGTGAAATAAAGTAGTTTCACACACTTTATTGTTCTAATAAAGTGTAGGGGCAACTGCCCAAAATAACGTCCAAACTGTTGGATAGGCTACTTCCTTAAAAACAGAATAACAGTAAATTCCTGCAAAGAAGTAACTGGCAACCAAAGCAAAGTCAGCTTGTAAATTAATCGGTGTGAAACACATCTGTAAATCAGTTGCAAATAGTGACATTAAGAGTCACCCACCAACTGAACTCAACAATGAACGAAACTCTACGCTAGCGACAGTGATGCCGGCTGTTGGCTATAGTCTGATTCATGAGCGATGGTGGTTCGCACAGGTCGGGGCAAGGATGGCGAATGGACTGTTGCCGGTTCCAAGCGACAGCTGAGGTACATGCATACACGTGCTTTGCACATGAAGGAAGCATGCATCCTGCAAATTAAGTCTCTGGCTTGCCTATGTAGAGTTTTTTGCTTACCATTACCATCAGAAATGACAGCTTGCACCAGATGGAATAAAAATTCTCTAAACAACTCGCAACGATCACGTTTAATGCTCTCGTGGGCTCCGAATTTCAGAGCAGAGTGGTTAGAAAACCGGTGATTGTCCATTGGCTGTCAGAGAATGGCTTAAATCGACCACTTTCTGAGAAGTCTGCCGAAAATACAAGTGCCGGTTGTATAGCAACCCCTTACCTCTCGTCTCCCTCTCTCAGGCCTCGCCAGCCGGTGTGGCCGAGCGTTTCTAGGTGCTTCAGTCAGGAACCGCGAGACCGCTAAGGTCGCAGGTTCGAATCCTGCCATGGGCATGGATGAGTGTGATTTTCTTAGGTTAGTTAGGTTTAAGTAGTTCTAAGTTCTAGGGGACATGGCATCATATGTTAAGTCCCATAGTGCTCAGGGCCATTTGAACCATTTATCTCAGGCGTATCGTACGCGTAAATCCGACCCTGGTGTTGTGGAATTAATCTGCTCCCATTCAAATTGATATGCCTGTCAGATTTTCAATTTCACAGCGATTGAAAAAAGTGAAGGAAATAGTTTTGGTTCTTTTTCTCTGATGTTTAATGCGTTATTGTCTGTCAGCTACAGGAAGCAAAGATTACTTGTGCCGTTATTATTTTTTAAAATCGGAAAACGACATGCTGTTAATTCTTATACCGCGTCCTATGCGGAAATGTGTGAGTTTCTAGTTTCAATTGCTTGCAGAACAAACGAAGCTTGTGTGAAATGTACTCATCTTTGAAATTTCCTCATCCTGATTATTTACGAGCCAACGGCCTTGCCGCAATGGTAAAACCGCTTCCTGTCAGATCACTGAAGTTAACAACGGTAAGGGTTTAGTAGCTCTTGGATTACAGACCTTCCAGATCCACCGAGCGCTGTTGGCAAGCAGGGCACACTCAGACCTTGTGAGGCTAATTCAGAAGCTATTTGATCGAAAAGTAGCAGCTTTGGTCACGAAAGCTGGCAACTGCCGGGAGAGCGGTAAAATAACCATGAGCCACTCCATTCCCAGATCCAGTGACGTCTATCTCAGCTGATACGGCGATCGATCAGCACATTTGGGCCATCCGAGGTTTGTTTGGGCAGAGTTTAGCTTTAGATTTAATTATTTACGATACAGTTTTGTCTTCTATAGCTTTTTGTAACAAAGTAATAATTCGGTTTGATGTGTTTCAGCTGGGAAACAGAAACAGAAAATAAGTTCCGTATCTTAAAATTTGGTGAAGTTGTCCCTACCTCGTTGGTAGCTGTGTGTAAGCAGTGTTTGAAATGGTCCAAGGACTACCTAGCATAACATTTTTGGATACTCGGTTTGGTCCAGTGCTCTCAAGGTGAAGTGTCTGATGGAGGAATAGTATGTAAACACTATGAAACTACTTTAAAGACACAAAGTACAAGAACCTCTGTTGGTCTAGGCAACGCTTATTTACACACTGAACTCCGCAAGTGATTGATTGTCTTTGCTGCTGATATCTCGATAGTCTGGTAGTAGTTTTTGCACTTACAAATATTTAATCGGAAGACAATTTCTTTGTTCTGGGTTTTCGTTGAAGAAAGAACGTTCATATATTCATTTCTTGATCCGACATTGCTATGAAACAGCGAACTGTCCACTGAACTCACATTGTATCAAAGCTAGTATTGGTACTGACACGTAATATTTCTTCATAGCTGGATTCAGCAAATATCTTTTACATGCGTTTAATTGCTGCAAGTGATAATCAAATTTGTTTCATAAATGCAGGAAAATAATGGGCAGTTCCTCAAATGTATTAAATCCGTCCAAATTCCCAAAGGCCAAAACGCAAGATACTGCTTTTTGACAATTAAATTTACTGCTTAAATAACTGTAATTGGTGGAAGATCACTGCATCCATATTTACTCAGCCCTTGTGGGCCCTGGTGGTAAGAATCCTATTTTCCAATTATGTCACAAAGTTTTATCGAAGTTGACACCCTAACATTCTCGATGCTGCATAATGTATCAGGCCGCAGAGCATTCTTTGTAAGGAAGACAGAACAGGAGGGGAGCATCTGCCTCGCAGAGAAGTAAAAACTTTTGCTAACGAATAAAATATAAAATTCTCTCTGTAACCAGGGAGACCCCGGTTGCACTTCCGCGAATTACGCCACCGTATTCATTCTACCCCCTTCCATGCAAAAAGAAAAATAAAAAAACATAAAAAGAAAATTGCATATTTATGAAGTTATTTCTCTTTCCGCCACGGTTCATGCGCTCATTTTCCTCCCGCTTTTATTATTCTTCCCTTCTTTATTTAACGACTTTCCTCATCGTTCGTCGCCGGCAGGCGGCAGAAGAGCCAACTTTATCCCCGGGCTCCGTTCCTCTCCCCCCCCCCCTCCCCCTCCCTCCCGCTTGACTGCAACATTGCTCCCCCCTTTCCCCGACGCGTTACCTAGCCCTGAAAATGCTACAATTTTGCCCATAAAGTCGCATTTCCAGAGGCCAGAGTTGTCAACTGCGCACACGTTAACTGCTCGCTATATCGAAATTTATTACCCAGAATTTATACCCTCGCCAGCGTCCCCACGGCATGGGCTAATGCACTTCATGGCTACGCGCGAGCGCCCAGACGTTTATTATCGCAGAAAAAGATGGGTGCTCCGCCGCCATATTGTCCTCTCGCGCGCGCCAGCGAAATTAAGCCGTACGTCCCGCTTGTTTGGGGGCCCGGCGTAGCGGTAAACAAGACGAGGCTACTGTGCTGCCGGGATTACACGCGTGCCTCGTCGTCCACACACTTTAAGGGCCTTCCTGCTTTCTTTTACCCTTTCCGCATATGAAGAGTACGCGAGGACTGAGCTCTCGAGTTTCCTACGCGGAAGGTACTGTTTTACTCATCCTTCTTTTGTTCTGTTTTAACATTGGAAAGCCTTGTTTTCATAGAAATTTAACAGAAGGGAGAGGGAGAAAGCGAGATTTTGAAATCTGCCATTTTTTATAGCTGAGTCATTGAGTTTGTAGTCCTATAATGCCTCAAAATCCATAACTTTCAACTGAAAAATTTGGGGTGGTTTTAACCGTCATGTTTATTGATATGGATTGAAACAACAAGTTTACTGGCACCATTCCCAGCTTATTTTATTTCCGCTATGCGATCTAGGGGCTTAAACCTCAAGCATCCGGTGAATTTAAGTGAATTAATACATGTATGGGTTGCATTTGTGACTTACGTATTAATTTAATTAAGTGCGTCTGATGATGAAGGTTTAATATATATACAAGATTCAAGTATACTATTCATGTGTCACAGTAATTTACCAAATATAAATACTGAGTGGCTATTAAACATTATTTTCTTTAACATTTAGTTTTGATGGTCGATTGAAACAACTACACTGTTAGCAGTCACAATTTCTTTTCTTTCCACTACTCGTTTCAGAGGTTTAATCCTTCATCATCAGACGCACTTAATTAAATTAATACATAAGTCAAAAATGCAACCCATACATGTATTAATTCACTTAAATTCACTGGATGCTTGAGGTTTAAGCCTCTAGATCGCATAGCGGAAATAAAATAAGAAATGTAAGAAAAGTGCTATGAAAAGAGTGAGGGAAGCAGTGACGGGGGGGGGGGGGGGGGGGGGGGGGAGGAAAAAGAGAAATAGAAAGGGGAATTCGGTGAGAGCCAATGAGAATAATGGGAGACAGAGTTTATGACAATGATAATGAGGAAGAGTGAGAAATTGACAATGAGAAGAGACAGCAGCAGATCGTGCGGTAGCGTTCTCGCTTCCCACGCCCGGGTTCCCGGGTTCGATTCCCGGCGGGGTCAGGGATTTTCTCTACCTCGTGATGGCTGGGTGTTGTGTGATGTCCTTAGGTTAGTTAGGTTTAAGTAGTTCTAAGTTCTAGGGGACTGATGACCATAGATGTTAAGTCCCATAGTGCTCAGAGCCATGTGAACCTTTTTTTTTTTTTTTTTTAGACAGCAGCAATAGCAAGGAATGAATGAGTGAGATATTAGCAGTAAAAGGAGCAAGAAGTAGACAGTGACAGTGAGAGGACAACTATAGTAGAAGGGAGGGGGAGGGGGGAAAGAACGGAGGAGACTGTGGCTGTAACACGGGAGTTAATCACATGGAGTTGGGCTGAATGAGTAAATGATGAAGAGCAACTGTGAGTAAACCGGTTATAAGCGATTTATACAGCGATGGACTAGTGGGCGAGAGTGAGTTACAGTTAGGAGAGTTTATTAGAGTTTGAGGTGAAATGCATGTTAAAAATGTTTCCACTGGTTTCCTTCTTTTCCCTCCTGCAGGAGGGCATGTAACTCATATGAAAGGAAACGTATAATATAGTATAATATAGGTACATTACTTATGTGAAACTTAAATGATGCATAACTAATTTTACACCTCAGAACACATTTTAGGTGAGAACAAATTTTGCATGTAATTCATTACTGCGACAGAAAATTTTCTAGGTTTTTCAAAATCGGATTCTTAGGAATACATCCTAAAAACTACATCAGTTTGGTGTGCAAAGCTGTCTCTAAATCTGCGGCTTTTTGAAAAACTGGAGATGGCACTCCTGGATAAATACCTGGAGAATATACGAATAAGACTTTAGCAATATCCTTCAGTTATTTATTATGTAGAGTTCGCCTCATGTCGGATTTTACGTGTAGAACTGGGGTAACTATGAACCTCTGTGTCTTGGAAAAAGGTAAAGATATCAGGAAAATTTTTAAACTTATTCGACATAGGGATCTTAGGCAAATATCGTAAAAATTTCTGCCATTTTTTGTGCACAGCCCTCTTGGAATCCTTGACTGGGTTTTGATCCACTGGAGACTGCGAAAATATAAGAAAAAATCCTTTTTCTGGAGTTTTGAAGAACTATCGATAAACTCATGGTGGCTCCATAAGTCCTATCTAGCCTACCGTAGACCACATCAAATGAAAAAAAACCAGCTATGTGCCTAAACATGAGGAAGTGTGACCCTATACTGTAGTACGGTGACGCTGTTCCTTCTGTTGGGTATATAAATGATTCCTAGCACGATGAATGTCCAGAACACTTGACCCTGCCATTTTGTCAGCAATAGAACCAAGGTATGAGCACATGAATATCCCATTGGCAAGCGCGGCGTTTTGGTAGGTTCACATTCTGTTGCCTGTATGCCGATTATATCTTCTTATATTAATTTGATTAGTGATATCTTTTTTTGTTAGCGTTTGTTCTAGGTGTTGTCTACAAAGCTTTTATTTAGAATATTCTTTGACACTTGTTAGGGGACGAACCGCAAATAAGAGGGAGCTAGTGGTTTATGTACACTTTGTGATCAAAGGTATCCGGGCACCTGGCTGAAAATTCGTGGCGCCCTCCACTGGTAATGCTGGAATTCAGTGTGGTGTTGGCCCACCCTCAGCCTTAATGACAGCTTCCACTCTCGCAGGCAGATGATGGAAGGTTTCTTGGGGAATGGTAGCCTATTCTTCACGGAATGCTGCACTGAGAAAAGGCCTGGCACGAAGTCGGCGTTCCAAAACATCCCGAAGGTGTTCTACAAGATTCAGGTCAAGATTCTGTGCAGGTCATTCCATTACAGGGATGTTAATGACGTGTAACCACTCCACCATAGGCCGTGCATTATAAACAGGTGCTAGATCGTTTTGAAAGATGCAACTGCTATCCCGGAATTGCTCTTCAACAGTGGGAAGCAAGAAGGGGCTTAAAACATCAATGTAGGCCTGTGAGGTGGTAGTGCCATGCGAAACAAGTGGGGCAACGCCCCTCCATTAAAATGATGACCACAACATAACACCACCACCTCATAATTTTACTGTTGTCTCTACACACGCTGCCAGACGACGTTCACAGGGCATTCGCCATACCCACACCCTGCCGGATCGCCACATTGTGTATCGTGATTCGTCACTCCACACAACGTTTTCCCACTGTTCAGTTGTGCAATGTCTACGCTCCTTACACCAAGCGAGGCGACGTTTGCTTTTACCGGCGTGGTGTGTGGCTTATGAGCTACCGCTCGAACATGAAATTCACGTGTTCTCACCTCCCGCCTGTTATAGTACTTGCAGTGGATCCAGATGCACTTTGGAATTAGTGTGTGATGGTCTGGAGCGATGTCTGCCTATTACACACTACGATTGTCCTCAACCGTCGGCGGTCTCTATCAGTCAACAGTCGAGGTCGACCTGTACGCTTTTGTGTTGTACGTGTCCCTTAACGTTTCCACTTCAATATCACATCGGAAACAGTGGACACAGAGATGTTTAGGAGTGTGTAAATCTCGTGTACAGTCGTATGACACAATTGACATCCAGTCCCTGACCACGTTTGAAGTCCGTGAGTTCCGCGCAGTGCTCCATTCTGCTTTCTCACGATGTCTAATGGCTACTGAGGTCGCTGATATGGAGTACCTGGCAGGACGTGGCAGCACAATGCACCAAATATGAAAAAAAAATGTTTTTAGGGGCGTCTGTAAACTTTTGATCACATAGTTTATGATGAGGTTCTAGCGTATTTCTGTCGTACTGTTGGAGACGAATGCGCACCTTTGAAGGCAGAGTCACAGGTTAGTTACCATCAGTTTTAGGGTCTCAACTTTACCTCTATCTAAGTCACCAGATTTTTCATCTGTGAGACCCCACCCCCACGATTGATATATGTAACACGCTTCCCTTATTCACAGATACGCCAATCATGTGTCATGGAAGTCAACAAAAGCATTTGACACAATCAACAGTGTTTGAAATTTAGCAGTAGCTCATGCTGCAACGAGGGTGAGCATGCGCATATGCAAGCAAAGAACATTTAGAATGATCAAATGGCTCTGAGCACTATGGGACGTAACATCTATGGTCATCAGTCCCCTAGAACTTAGAACTACTGAAACCTAACTAACCTAAGGACATCACACAACACCCAGCCATCACGAGGCAGAGAAAACCCCTGACCCCGCCGGGAATCAAACCCGGGAACCCGGGCGTGGGAAGCGAGAACGCTACCACACGACCACGAGGTGCGGACTAAGAATGATCAAAACATTAATTTACCCATGTTGTTGTAACCTTTTTGCTGTTTTGTCTTTTGTTCTTAAAAATGGTTCAAATGGCTCTAAGAACTATGGGACTTAACATCTGCCGGCCGTTGTGGCAGAGCGGTTCTAGGCGCTTCAGTCCGGAACCGCGCTGCTGCTACGGTCGCAGGTTCGAATCCTGCCTGGGGCATGGATGTGTGTGATGTCCTTAGGTTGGTTCGGTTTAAATAGTTCCAAGTTCTAGTGGACTGATGACCTCAGATGTTAAGTCCCATAGTGCTCAGAGCCATTATTGAATTTAGCATCTGAGGTCATCAGTCCCCTAGACTTAGAACTATTTAAATCTAACTAACCTAAGGACATCACACACATCCATGCCCAAGGCAGAATTCGAACCTGCGACTGTAAAAGCAGCGCGGTTCCGGACAGAAGCACCTAAAACCGCTCTGTCACAACGGCCGGTTCTTGTTCTTATTTTGGAGTAAATATATTTATCACGTCTTATATAATAAATACTTTACATTCAAAAATTCGCGTCTGAGCATAATAATGGATGTACGTCAACATTACTGTCTCTTGAATTTTTTTAAACTTCAGTGTAATACATGAAGTTCAACAAACATGTGTTGAAGGCCTCATGTGCTAGCCAAGTGGTGAAATATGTGTCCAGCATTCGTTTAGATACATTTGATAAACCTCCTAAGACCACACTAAAAGTCCACTGTAGAAACGTCTCTTAACGCCCTAGAATCGATCCAGTAGAGTCCTCATGTTTCCAGTTTGACCCATTGTAAGGTGTCAGGAAAATTCAACACCTTCCATGAAAACCCTGACATGATAACCAAATCCAGTAGTATGTCACATAGCTCCGAATAAATAGCGACATTAAATTAACCAAAGTAATACGAGTAACGAGTGAGCACAGACTAACACAAGAATGCCTAAATGCATGTCATACCTTCCCACCGTGAGACAGACGCAGTTCCGGGGGGAGAAACGAGAAGCCGAGAGCAGAACCGCAGAACCGTGTTAAGCTAGAAGGCCTTATGATAAGGGACGGACAGGACACCCACGTCGCCAACTAACCATTAGGACAACTCCAGCTGCAAGTTTTTAACGTGAGACTTTTTTGCTTCTCTGTTACGTCCGGACCATCCCCCAGTCCACGTTAAAACCTAGAGCCCTCCAGAAGAACAGTATAGATATTACGATAACACAAAAAGGGCCACACCACCCGCAAGTTTTAGCGTGAGACTTTTTCGCGTCTCTGTTACGTCCGGACCAACCCCCCAGCCCATGTTAAAAGATAGAGCCCTACAGAAGAACAGTATAGATCTTACGATAACGCTAAAAGGACCACACCAGCTGCAAGTTTTAGCGTGAGACTTTTTCGCGTCTCTGTTACGTTGCAAACTTTAAAAACATTGCCCCACCACGAAAAGTATAACGTTTCTCATTGGATAGACAGAATTTTTGTAGGCGGGGCTTGAGGTTAATATTGAGACCCTGATTGGTTAGATGAAAACACAGGCCGATAGTTTTTTTTAAAATCAACTTCGGTAAATTATAGTGAGGAGTAGTGAAGAGAGAGTAGCTTGCGAGACGGTGAGGTGAGCGGAGCTGTGCTGCCCGCCGCCTCCTGACGAACACCGACAAGGTAATGAACGCACGCGATGCCGCATAACAGCGCATAAAGCTTCACTCAGAACTGCAGAAGTCTCATCTGTTTGCGTAATACTAGTGTCGATCGTCAATTAAAGCTCATGGTGTTCACATTTGCCACTTAAAGTAAAAATCTGAAACGCAATGATTTTTCTGTTATATAGTTATTGAGAAGCCATATCAGCCACTGTAATTTACGACAAGTTAGATAAGTAATTAAAGATAATTGATGGTCACAGTAGACCATTTTGATAGTTTTCTCTTTGGTGAAACTTAATTTAAACCTAGATTATAGATGTGATATGACAAGGTCATCGTTCGATCCATTGTAGAACTTGGGAACCCATTCAGGGAATATTCGTTCACATTTTTGTTGAGCGCAGGTGGTTTTTACCATCCTGTATTATAACATTTCCTTTTATCAATATTGCAATTTATAAACAATGTTTTGTGAGTAGAATAAAATTTCCAATGGTATAAACTGCTTCTTCGACGTTATTTTACCAGCTAACTAAAAGTAGGAAAGCCCTGAACCCCTTCCACTAAATTTAGTTAGTATTTAGATTCTTTTACAGGGAGTGCAGTGGAGCTGACGCTGAAATCATTAGGTATTTCGTTATTTCATCGCTAGTCTCACTGAACTCTTCTGAATTCTACATGTCATGTGTGGTCTGGGGTCTCCATACCAGCAACAGGGCCTAGTTTCAAACTAGTCAATTCCCTAAAAAACACGCTCAGAGCGTCGTTGCGCTTAAGTGGTAGGGACACACGATATAGAACAAACAGAAACCACGCAGAATGTTAGACCGTTGTTGAGGTCACAAACCGGGGTGTCGCTGATCTTATGTAGCCCCATGTCAAGTTACAGAAGGTCTCAACTACAACTAAAAACTTTTCAGATATTTATCAAAGTTTCGTACTCTTTGGTTTCCACATCCATCGCAGGAAACAATATATTTTCGATATGACTGGTGCATTTTGGTCCGGTCCGCAGATGGAGCGTAGAAATGTTGGCTGGTGCATTTGGGACCGAGGATTAAGCACAGAAAGGCACACTTGCTGCATAAAATGAGTGTCTTTCAGATTCTACGACAGACACGTGTGATACGTGAAGCTCAGTGTAACCTTACGAAACAACCATGGGCCCATGCTGTCGACTGTCCACGAAAACAGATATACGACTATGGTGCTTAACTTCAGTAAGAGGTGTAGTCCTTCTGAACACTGTATACTACAGCCATCTTTATATTTGCATTCACGTTATAGATCACAAACTGTTTTAATATATCAGGTCGTTAATTTCGGTTCGGAGTAACCATCTTCAGGCCTAAATATACAGTTTGTTAATCCTGTTGAGCTGACATATAAAAATAGTTTGGTCACAAAACTGAGCCAAATAATCTTCGTCATATAAATTTAAAATTGTGAATACCGTATGCACAGTGTAAAATGTATGAAGAATCGTCATGGTGTCAGCATGTATAATATAACTGTGATACTGTACTTACAATTTAAAATATATGCCACAGAGTTTGTTTGGCTCATTTTTGTGAATGTACCCTGTGAGCAGTGTCCTGAAAACTGGCGGCTGCTTCCGCGCTCTGGGATTTGAAGATGTCCTTACCTACAGCTCGATAAGTAAAACTGGGCATAAAGTGATAAAGAAAAGTTTGGAGATTGTTTGGCGTTTTTGTACAAAGGTTCGTAGCTGTGTTCATTGTGGGACGAAGCTAAAACCACAGCCAGTCCCAAGGAAACGACGCAATTTTCTATGCAGAACATGATAAGCAAACAAACTAATATTTTTTAGCAGTTTTGACTTCCACAGTATTTCCGCCCACTTTTGGTAACGTTATACCAGGACAGACTAAACATATATTTCAGATAAATCACAGGGAATGTTTTCTAGAAATACATGATAGGATAAGGAGATTAGCGTTTAACGTCCCGTCGACAACGAGGTCATTAGAGACACAGCGCAAGCTCGGATTAGGGAAGGGTGGAGGAGCAAATCGGCCGTACCCTTTGAAAGAAACTATCCTGACATTTGCCTGAAGCGATATAAGGAAGTCACGAGGAAGCGAAAAGATATGATAATTTTCCAGCTAGTGTGTTACGTAGGCATGATATGAAACCAGTCACATTTTGAATTTAATAGGGTTTATTGTGCGACTAACTAGTTGCGAACTAAAACAATCTCATCATCACATGAAGGTGTTACTGGAATATTATTTTCTTGGGCACGTGCAGCAACACGCTCGGGTCGTGGAGATCGCACTGGATTTTTGCATCCATGATAAACTCATTCCAGTAATGTACATTTTAGTTCGCCTCCGTAATTGAATTTTGAGAGTGACTGACTGCCATGCAGAGAACCCGGGTTCGATTCCCAATACTGCCAGTGTTATTCCTTTCTGGGAGGAGTGGTACGGACTGCACCTAGCCTTGATGAGGCCCACTGAGGAGCTATCGACTAATTAGTAGTGGTTCCAAGAGCAAGAAACCCGACAACGATCGGGAGAGCGGTGTGCTGACCACATACCCCTTCCTACAGCATCCAATGTCGCCATTGGCAGAGGACGGCACGGCGGTCGATCGAGCCCGATTGGCTCGTCCACGGCCAGAGCGCCAGCTTACATATTCTGTAAAACTTAGTGCACTTTCAAATTAATTGGAGACATTGAAATATATCGAAAACTATACATCGGGCTAAAAAAAAGTTAGAATTTCTTTGTGTTGCAGGGGGACATCGAACAATACCACACTCGACCAGCCATCCAATCCCGTGCGTAGACGGCGGGTGGTAACTTTGAAATCTTAAATGGGAACCCCCGTTTCTTATTGCCGATAGCGACTATACGGCAAGATCTACATACGTTTTGTCTGAAGTATTTTCTTCTTTTCGCCACAGATGACCGAAGGAATAGAAATGGGTACACAATCGCAATTTACGACTTGGTACTTGATGGCCTCTGAATATCCAATGGCACGTGGGACCCCACTTCCATGCTGCGAGGGTAGGACAGGCCAGTATTTCATAACTCCTAATTGGAAAGTCCACTCGCAACGTTGTATTTCTCTGACATATCGAACAGGACACTATTCGGAGCGCCACTGCGGCTACGTCCCGAACCTCGACCGGGCTCACGTGTCGTGCAGACGAGGAACAGGTAGCAGCACTAAACGTTACAACACTTATGCAGTGTTTATTGCCTGCACACATATCATTTGGAGAACAGACGTGCAAGTCGGCGATGAATGTTGCCATCGTTGAAGAAAAAACTGAAATGATCCTGATTTACAGGGAATGGTGAAGAAATGTTGAGCCTGATGTTGCCTTTTATATCGACCGTTTTCTAGAGGAAGCTCGCTCTCGTTCGTTCTTTCACAAGCTTGTTAACGCCTCTATGTCTGATGGCAGCGTACAGACCTGCAAAAGAAAACGAAGCAAACGCATTACAGGAGAAGTTAATGCAATAGCCGTACTGGCGGCGGTGCACAACAACCCATGGATATGCGGCTGGCAATTAGACCGCGATTCCGGTTTGTGCGCAGATAGCATTTTCACAATATTGCATCGTCATACACTTTAGGCACCATTTCAAACTTTTTTCGAAACTTGTACTCTCTGAGACGACACCAAAATGATGCAGGTAAAGAACATTATTGATTACTACAGTTTCGCTGTTCATGAAGTAAACCTGCCGCATCAAACATCACGTTTTAATTTATTATTTCTTTAGTACTAACTGTATTAACAACGCATTTTGCAACAGTGTTCACATATAGAATGAACTCACCCTCAAAATTATATCACTGTGCGACATATGGTTCAGGAACTATGACATCATAAGCATTAAAATGCGTGAAAAACAGCTTTTGTCTAGAAGCGAAGTGCACATTATCCCGAAGTTACTAATCCATTGTTTGATGAGGAGAGCACATAACGACTTCCAACAAACTTTCAACATAATTTCAAACCTTTTCTAAAGTGTTTGTCGCTGCCATGCTTTAACACGTTAAAACATATGTACGGCAGCCATAACTAAGAAACAGTTTTATACACCGGAACTCGAGTCCACTTGTATATTGCATTAGCTAATGGAGCCCCATATCTCAAACATGGGGAATACCTCCACCTGTGTGCGGCTGATCACGGCGGAGGGTCGAGTCCTCCCTCGGGCATGGGTGTGTGTGATGTTCTTAGGTTAGTTACGTTTAAGTAGTTCTAAGTTCTAGGGGACTGACGGCCTTAGAAGTTAAGTCCCATAGTGCTCAGAGCCATTTGAACCAAGATCGACATCCGCTTTATCCGTTGCATAATGAAATAATTTGTTAATGATCATTTGTAACTTTGTTTTCGGACCAAGCCTTTAGTTTCTGGGCTAAAAGCTCTGCAGGATATTTGAGGGAAGTGAATCTGGTGTATATTAATGAAAAGAGGCCGATCTTAGGCAATGTTTGTCGCAATTATAATGAAATCAAAGTAAGACAATGCTCATATTCCCACTTAGGCGTAGAGCCTAATCTCAAGGTAGGTACAGGAACCTTTCGTGTGGCAACACTGCTCTAGAATAATATTACAACTTTACAATTGGTTGAGCGTTGTGGAGCACCGATCCTCAGTGATGGAGACACTAGGTTCCTTGAAATCAGTTGGCAATGGAACCCAGTAATCAAAGAACAGAATGAGCATCACCATTCCAGCTCCACCTTTCCTGTTCTTGAACTTCTTGAGACGAGAGGACGATGGATGACACCACTGCATCGTCGACGTTTTCGACTTCAATTCGTGGAACCAGCTTTCGTAGCGTGCAACCACGCGGTCAAGGAATGTGTTGTGTTCAGCATTGATTGAAACACATCAGGTGCTTCACGCAAACAGTTATCCGGTTTACTTTTTGCCCGCCTTTCAACGCCCGGGGGATCCACTGGTTGCAGACGTTACGGTAGTCTAACTCCAGCAGGATAAAGTGTTGCTCGCTACCGAAACTGATTTCGAGTTCCTTAATCGCATCATCAATCGCCCACTTGTGAGGCTGGCCTTCCTGATTGACCGGCGTCTTGTGCCGAATCGCGACCAGTACGAAACTTGGTGCACCATTCTACAAGGGTAGCTTTTGCCAGATTCTTCATTCTCAGATGGATGTCTAGTGGTTTTTGTCCTTCGGCTTCCAAGAACAAAATAACAGCACGTTAGTCCTGATTGGATGCATTTGGTAACAACGAGTCACGTTTCCGCATTTACCGTACACAGGTTCAAATGACTCTAGGCACTATGGGACTTAACATCTGAGGTCTTCAGACCTTTAGACTTAGAACTACTTAAACCAAACTAACCAAAGGACATCACACACATCCAAACAAGAGGCAGGATTCGAACCTGTGACCGTAGCAGCAACACGGTTCCGGACTGAAGCGCCTAGAACCGCTCTGTCACAGCGGCTGGCCTTTACCGTACACACGTCGTAAAAACACGAATTCCACAGTAACCAGTTGCCTACATGTCAGCCCACATTGAAGTCGCGTTACGTTGCATTTACGCTGCCGCAACGCCCTCGAAAGGAAACTTTTTGATCGCTCCATGTATATGTATATTTGAGTTGTGTACTTGGCTCACGGACGCCACAACTCATGTAATATTATGTGGATGGATTTTTCGAGACATTAAAATTAAGATAAGTGAACGCATACGCATTTCTGTTTTGTATCTACATTAAAATACGAAAGAATGGGCTTCTCACGCCCGGGTTCCCGGGTTCAATTCCCGGTGGGGTCAAGGATTTTCTCTGCCTCGTGATGGCTGGTTGTTGTGTGCCGTCCTTAGGTTAGTTAGGTTTAAGTAGTTCTAAGTTCTAGGGAACTGATGACCATAGATGTTAAGTCCTATAGTGCTCAGAGCCATTTGAACCATTTTTTGAACGAAAGAATGGTATAGGCATGCGTATTCAAATACAGGGATATGCAGTATACGGCGCTGCGGCCGGCACCGCCTATGTAAGACAAGTGTCTGGCGCAGTTTTTAGATCGGTTACTGCTGCTACAATGGCTAGTTATCAAGATTTATGTGAATGAACGTGATGTTAGAGTCGGCACACGACCGATGGGACACAGAATCTGCGAGGTAGCGACGAAGTGGGGATGTTCCCGTATGACCATTGCACAAGTGTACTGTAAATATCAGAAATCCGGTAAAACATCAAATCTCCGGCATCGCTGCGGCCAGAAAAGATCCTGCAAGAACAGGACCAATGACGACTGAAGAGAATCGTTCAAAGTGACAGAATTGCAACTCTTCCGCAAATTTCTGCAGATTCCAATGCGAGCCATCAACAAGTGTCACCGAGCGAACCATTCAACGAAACATCATCGATATGGGTTTTCGGAGCAGAAGGCCCACTCGTGTAACCTCGATGACTGCACGACAGAAAGCTCTACGCCTTGCCTCGGCTCGCCAACACCGACGATGCACTGTTGATGACTGGAAACATGTTGCCTGGTCGGACGAGTCTCGCTTCAGATTGTAGCGAGAGGGTGGCCGTGTTCGGGTATGGAGACAACCTCATGAATCCATGGACCCTGCATGTCGGCAAGGGACTGTTGTAGCTGGGGCTCTGTAATGATGCTCGGCGTGTGCAGTTGGGGGGATGTGGGGCCTCTGATACGTCAGATACGACTGTGAGAGGTGACACGCACGAAAGCATCCTGTCTGATCACCACCATACATTCATGTCCGTTGTATATTAAGACGGACTTGGGCAAATTCCAGCAGGACAATGCGTCACCCCACACGTCCAGAATTGCTACAGAGTCGCTCCAGGAACACTCTTCCGAGTATAATCACTTCCGTGGGCTACCAAACTCCCCTGACATAAACATTATTGAGCATATCTGGGAAGCCTTCAAACGTGCTGTTCAGAAGAGATCTGCACCTCCTTGTACTCTTACGGATTTATGGACAGCCCGGCAGGATTCATAGTGTCAGTTCCCTCCAACACTAATTGAGACATCACTCGAAAGCATGCCACGTCGTGTTGCGGCACTTTAGCGTGATCGTGGGGGCGCTACACGATTTTAGGCAGGTGTAACAGTTTCTTTGCCTTTTCATTGTAGTTAACCGAATTTAATCATTGTTCAAAGATGTCTGTTTCTGTTCAAATTAGTTTTTATTGTTAACATAGTGGGGTTCCGCGAGTTTGTAATCTAAGCAACTGCAAGACAAAAAAATCAAAAAGTAACTGACGCAACATATTATCTGCACAGGCTATATCGATTATTCCGGTGATGAAACTCGGAATGGCTGTGATTTACATTTCCAGCCTACCATTATTTTCATTCAGATTTATTCGTATGCCTATTAATTATGCATATTTAATTGAAGAATTTTGAGAAAATAACATGAGCCATTATGTTATATTTCGTGGGCGCTACGTATGGAATAAATTTTGTGACGGAACATGGGTTTGTGAACGTTCCAGAGACGGTAATCCTCAAATGCAATACTTATTTGTAGAAAAATAAGAAATTAAATTAAGGCTGTTTTAATACTATGCAATTAATAGTGAACGTTTGTGATTATGGTTCAAACGTCTCTGAGCACTATGCGACTTAACTTCTGAGGTCATCAGTCGCCTAGAACTTAGAACTAATTAAACCTAACTAACCTAAGGACATCACACACATCCATGCTCGAGGCAGGATTCGAACCTGCGACCGTAGCGGTCACGCGGTTCCCGACTGAAGCGCCTAGTACCGCAAGGCCACACCGGCCGGCTTGTGATTATGTCTCATATTGCATAATGCATTTCAGTATAAGCATAATTATTGTTATTAATCAACTGATCATCCGTTCAAACGTACAATACAACACTTGGTGAGGCAGCTACAGGTCACAAGTTTGGAGTCGGTCTGAAATAGGGAACAATTGACACGAAGTGTTCCGAATGATGTCAGCTTTTAACGATCATTACTTAGAGGTCGACGGCCGAGTTACGGCGCCCTTACTAATCTTGTCCGTTGACGACTCGGTACATGACAATTGATTATAAGATAGCTGCATATGCGGCCCGAGATGCCAGCCCACAATGTCAGTATTGGCTCTTGAGCGAGAAGGTTTGCTGTCTATTTACTAGTTCGAGTAGATGGTTAAAACTGTAGAGGAAGACGGAAATTAGAACATCCAGCAAATAAGTGAGGACGTGGGTTGGATGTGTTACTCTGAGATGTGATGGTTGGCACCAATGCAAATTGTTGGTTGGCCGCGTCAAACCGGTGACAAGACTGAGGGAAAAATCTTGGTAATGAGGAGAGAGATGGGTAGGATTTGAACTGCCGACTTCTCGATTTCATATTCAATGTTCTATAGTTGCACGTAAGTAAGAAGCCGCATACATGATGTTTTCCGTGCAGAGAAAGACGAAGAATACAGGCCCAACGAATGCTCCTTCTTTGTCCTACTCCATGTGCTCCAGCCAGTGTCTGTCCTGATAAGAGGTAACTGCCTACGCAAGGATAAGCACCCCATTTCGCAACTGTTTCTGTTTATGACTCTCCCTAGAATACTTCATATACTCGGAAAAGTATCACTGTCGCTTCTTAACGTAATACGTATACCGTAATGAACTATTATACTGTCCAAGTGCCTTCACCACAGACACGAATCCAAGGTTTGGTTGTCTGTGCCTGTGGAGTTGGGGGACATAGCTTTTTACTATGTCTCCTGAATGCTACCCTCATCCCAGTATAAAGTACTGTACCAACCGCATTTAACGTGCCAAAGATGCCTGGGGTTTTAATAAAAATTAAAATAAAAGGCGTAAACATTTCAATATGATCATAATAACTGGTTTACGTTAGCGCTTAGTTGGTTGGTACAATGCATCTGTTTTTGTGTGTGAGCAGTTTTATTACCCTCATGACATCTGTTTGGATCTGCTCCTGGTTTACTATACCTAAACTAACGTAATAATCAACGCTAAATGTTCTCTCCGAACCCTAAAGGGCGCACGACCCACAGACGCAGCAGAATGACATCATTTGGTAGTATGTCACATGATACAGTAGCGTCTTGCCACTGTGTATTGCTACACGATGTGCCTTATTACATGCACATCACTGTAACCACTTTGCCACCTCGCTCAGTTAACTCTCCTGGATTAAGATAATCGTTTTTCTTTTTGTGGAGGCATTGTTATCCATGTACGATTTTATACTTACTTGTTGTTATCAAACACAGCCTACTGGCAGCTAGTTAGTTAGTTAGTTGGTTGCGTGTTCCATTGATCAATCGCACAGTACGGTAGCCGTTATGATGTAGAACGTGTCAATTGCACAAGCAATGCACATATGAAACAAGATTTTTAATATATATATATATATATATAGTTAAAGATTAATATTTCATATTTCTATTATTTACCCCATTCCCTTAAATGGCACAAAATGCATATACTATATTTATATATTTATTTATATGTATTCAAGAATTCATCTATGGTATAGAAAGAGTTGTCAAGGATATATGAATTCAATTTAGTTTTAAAGCTATTACTACTGTCTGTCAGACTTTTATTTAATCTGGAAACTTATCGAAAATTATTATAGCAGCATATTTTACCCCTTTGTGTGCCAAAGATAGGTTGAGTAAAATATAGTGTGAGTCTTCCTTTTTTCTGTTATTATAATCATGAATATCACTGTTGTTTTTAAACTGATTCATGTTGTTGGGAACAAATTTCATTAGTGAGTAAATGTACTGTGAGGCTGTTGTAAGAATTCCCAATCTTTTAAAGAGATGCCAGCAAGAGTTGCGACTATGAAGCCCATACATTATTCTAACCACTTCCTTTTGAGCAGTGAATACTTTTTGTCTAAATGTTGAGTTACCGCAGACTATTATTTCGTATGATATCAGAGAGTGAAAGTATGCGAAGAACTGGGTGATCAAAATATCAGTATAAATTTGAAAACTTAATAAACCACGGAATAATGTAGATAGAGAGGTAAAAATTGACACACATGCTTGGAATGACATGGGGTTTTATTAAAACAAAAAAAAACAAAAAAAACAAAAAAAAAGTATTGCTAGACGCGTGAAAGATCTCTTGCGCGCGTCGTTTGGTGATGATCGTGTGCTCAGCCGCCACTTCCGTCATGCTTGGCCTCCCAGGTCCCCAGACCTCAGTCCGTGCGATTATTGGCTTTGGGGTTACCTGAAGTCGCAAGTGTATCGTGATCGACCGACATCTCTACAGATGATGAAAGATAACATCCGACACCAATTCCTCACCATAACTCTGGACATGCTTTATAGTGCTTTTCACAACATTATTCCCTGACTACAGCTATTGTTGAGGAATGATGGTGGAGATATTGAGCATTTCCTGTAAAGAACATGATCTTTGCTTTGTCTTACTTAGTTATGCTAATTATTGCTTTTCTGATCAGATGAAGCGCCATCTGTCGGACGTTTTTTGAAATTTTGTATTTTTTTGGCTCTAATAAAACCCCATGTGATTCCAAGCATGTGTGTCAATTTGTACCTCTCTATCTACATTATTCCGTGATTTAGTCAGTTTTCAAATATATACTGACTTTTTGATCACTCGGTATGTTAACTTAACTAATTTCTATACCCTCCAATTTGGCAATTATTCTGATGGCAAAAGTTGCTGAACCTAGTCGCTTTAGAAGATCAAAAATATGAATTTTTAGTGAAGATTCTCATCTGTATGTACACCCAAAAACTTAGTATGCTCTACCCTGCCTACTAACTTCTGTTGATGTGTTATATATATTGAAGGAACTGTACTTTTTTAAGCAGAAAATTGGATGTTCTGTTTATTCAAAGTTTAGAGGAAGCCCAATTGGAGAAAACCAATTATTGACTTTTCCAAAGACCTTCTTTCTATCATTTTCATTTGGAGTTTCTTTTACTGGATTAATAATGATGCTTGTACATTGTTAGCCTGCCAACCTAAGAAAGAGAAGGGGAGGGAAGGGGAGGGGGACGAAATCTAATAACAGATACTGAAACCTCCCCTTAGAAAAATTAGTGAATTACTTTGCTGATAAACCTCATACGTTATTTAATTTTCAGTCAGTTGAGCAGAACTGAACATACTGAGACATTTCTCTCTTAACTTAATCTGGTCAACACTAAACTGACACACAATATTTTCAGCGCAACGCAGTCTGACTTTCAAAAATCCCTACAAAAGAATGGCCCTGACTGTCAATAACCTATACCTTTCATGAATCACTTACGTCACAAAAATTTAGTTACTTGAACTACTGCAATACAGCGAGCGCCAATACTGTCAGCTAAATGAAAGATTCTAACTACTGAAGGCACTAACTACTGATAGGCATAGTTAGCAAATGAAAGATTTTGATAGAGAACAAACAATGTAATTACCTTAATAGTGTTAAAAGTCGATTCATGACATCCAGTCTTACAAATTTACTCTTTCTGGCGGACACACGTCCGGATCATCCGCTTTCAAAACTCCGGTATCTCACTCCCCACATCCACCACTGCTGGCGGCTCACCTCCAACTGCGCAACGCTACCCGCTGTTCACATCCAACTGCCCAACAATAGCGAATATTTCAACAGTGAGTCCAACCAGCTACAGACTGCACACCGCACAGTCAGTGATTTTCATACCGAGCGCTACCTGGCGTCACCAACATAAAAACCTAAACAGCCTACTTACAGTACCAAATTACAATACATCGGAATGTTTCTGCAATGGCTTGAGTTTCGACAGCATTCGTTCCCTGGAGTACCTCCAACAACAGATTCCCTCCGAGTACCCCAGCTCTCTTTCGTATCAGCGGCTGTCGCCGGTACGTGTCAGTGAGGGCGACGGGCAGCGCGCTTCGGCAGCGACACCGCACTCCTAGGGGCCCCGCGGAAGCGTGAGCAGCGCAGATGGCTCCCCAGGCGGCTGATTGCGGGCGCCGGGTGGACGGGCCGCCTCTCCAGTCCCCGGGGGCGGCGCGTGAGGAGGCGGAGGCGTCACGCCGGGACCAGCCGACCGACAGCCCGGCGTCAGCCGCAGGACAGGGCGTGCTCGCCCGTCGCCGCTGGGGATTACCGCCACGCCGAGGTGCGGCCGGGGCGGCTGCACCGGCAGCGTCGTCCCAAGGGCTGCTGTTTACCTGTCCACACGTCCTGGTCTCGACGTGAGCACACGTGCTCCAATAGTCGGAAAATGTCTCGGGCTCGCTGTGAAAGCCTGTGCTTTTTTTTCGAAAAACGTGCTCTTCATACTCAACGTAATCCCTTTTTAAGTCTACAGGGTGCTACAAAAAGGTACGGCCAAGCTTTCAGGAAACATTCCTCACACACAAATAAAAAAAAGATGTTATGTAGACATGTGTCCGGAAACGCTTCATTCCCATGTTAGAGGTCATTTTAGTTTCGACAGTATGTACTGTACTTTCTCGATTCACCACCAGTGGGCCCAATTGAGGGAAGGTAATGTTGACTTCGGTGCTTGTGTTGACATGCGACTCATTGCTCTACAGTACTAGCGTCAAGCACATCAGTACGTAGTATAACAGGTTAGTGTTCGTCACGAACGTGATTTTGCAGTTAGTGTAATGTTTACAAATGCGGAGTTGGCAGATGCCAATTGATGTATGGATTAGCACGGGGCAATAACCGTGGCGCAGTACGTTTGTATCGAGACAGATTTCCACAACGAAGGTGTCCCGACAGGAAGACATTCGAAGCAATTGATCGGCGTCTTAGGGAACACGGGACATTCCAACCTATGATTCGCGATTGGGAAAGATCTAGAACGACGAGTACACCAGCAATGGACGAGGCAATTCTTCGTGCAGCTGACGATAACCCTAATGACAGCGTCAGAGAAGTTGCTGCTGTACAAGTTAACGTTGGCCACGTCACTGTATGGAGAGTGCTACGGGAGAACCAGTTGTTTCCGTACCATGTACAGCGTGTGCAGGCACTATCAGCAGCTGATTGGCCTCCACGGTACACTTCTGCAGGAGAGCTTCTGTAAAGTTTGGAAGGCAGGAGACGGATACTGGCAGAAGTAAAGCTGTGAGTACCGGGCGTGAGTCGTGCTCCGGTAGCTCAGATGGTAGAGCACTTGCCCGCGAAAGGCAAAGGTCCCGAGTTCGAGTCTCGGTCGGGCACACAGTTTTAATCTGCCAGGAAGTTTCAATGTAGAGACTCTTCGTGCTCGTATTGGGGACGGCTGTGATACAATATGCCATTCTCCAGGGCTGCATCAGCGTATCAGGTATTCCATGCGACGGCGGGTGGATGCATGTATCCCCGCTAACGGAGGACATTTTGAACATTTCCTGTAACAAAGTGTTTGATGTTACGCTGGTACGTTCTGTTTATGTGTGTTTCCGTTCGTTCATTAATATGATTTGAAGAGAAGTAATAAAATGAGCTCTAACATGGAAAGTAAGCGTTTCCGGACATATGTCCACATAACATATTTTCTTTCTTTGTGCGTGAGGAATGTTTCCTGAAAGTTTCGCCATACCTTTTTGTAACACCCTGTATAAGTTTCCTCTATTCAGGTAGCAGCCCGAATCCATGTAGTACGATTTTAGAAAGTCTGTAAAATCAGTAGCAAAATCTCGAAAGTATTTTACTTCGCATAGTACTGTTGGAACTAGTGTGCACTTTATTTCCTCAGACATTTGAAGTGACTTGGCCGGTGACGGATCTGTTGCTTCATGTGGACTCCGAATCGCAGTATGAATCGGCATATCGCGCAATAACATACTGCATAGGCGATAAGTGACTACTGCTACTGTACCTCTTTAGTGGACTCAAACTGTCTTCTAGACACAAATTTATTCCCGCGCGGGATTAGCCGAGCGGTCTAGGGTGCTGCAGTCATGGACTGTGCGGCTGGTCCCGGCGGAGGTTCGAGTCCTCCCTTGGGCATGGGTGTGTGTTTGTCCTTAGGATAATTTAGGGTAAGTAGTGTGTAAGCTTAGATACTGATGACCTCAGCAGATTTCACACACATTTGAACATTTGAATTTTTGAACACAAATTTATTTACATCTGGGTAAAGATGACTGTGGTGTATGGAGGTTTGGATAATCTGGGGGGCTTGCGCAGGTAGCCGAAGTGGTTTAGGCAACCACTCGCGATAAGTGGGAAATCTGGGTTCGAGCTCCGGTCCGTCACAGACTTTCATGTGTCACGACTATCAAGTGTATCAACACGTATTATAGCTGACATCAAAGAATTCGTCATGCATGGCTGAAAGAACAGACATTGCAAATTAAATAATTACGTTTTCTGTTTCAGCATTACACTGCTTTTTCCTGTAAAAGTAAACACCAATCCATCGTTGTTCGGAGAACATCCTCGTTGTTTGATAGATCTGTCAGCTCGACGCCGCGACCTGATACTCCTTCAACGACATGTGAAATACGTCAGCAATCACATGCTGGAGACATCACATTCGGGAGATGATATTCGTGCAGTGATCTGGGAGCATAAATAGTTTAGCCCCTCTCTGGCCATTACAGACTTGTGTGTTCTGAGTCTTCACTACTAGCTTTCTCTCTTACTGGTCTCTCTCCAGCGCGATTCCTTCTCACCTTCAGAATCAGAGGGCGTTTGTATCACCTCCCCTATCGTGTGTTAACCAGTTTCGTTTCGTTTCCCTTTGGCCACCTGAAATTTCACTAGTTGTTCATCCAGTGTTTATGTCAAAGATATGTACAGAACAGGCTATTCCCGTACATTCTATTAGTTTTCGGTGTCAACTCCTTGCATGGAGCAACTCAATTCAGCCTATGTTCTAAATCTCCATAAACGGTAACTGTTATACTGATCCGCTCCATAGATCTTGTACAGGATCAAGTGTATAAATAATCTGGGCTTCAGCTCAGCAGCACCCGTTAACATGAGTACTTCACAATGGATGGTTGCGGCAGGCGTAATTGTGACTTCGCCTATTTTCACATTAAGATATCTCTTTGATATCCTGGAAAACAGAAGCTTCTTAGATGGTGGTAGCATTTATTGCCGCTAAAATGCATAATTTTATTTCATTTGACATGGAGTTTGTTGTAGCAGTGGCTCGTCCCGGCGGAGGTTCGAGTTCTCCCTTGGGCATGGGTGTGTGTGTTTGTCCTTACGATAATTTAGGTTAAGTAGTGTGTAAGCTTAGGGACTGATGACCTTAGCAGTTAAGTCCCATAAGATTTCACACACTTTTTTTTTTTCTAGCAGTATTAGACCTCAAACAGTGAAGCTTCTGCACATGCCCAATACTGAAGACTGGAGCTGATAATTCTTTAATGCTGTTGTTTGTTTTCCGAGTGAGCGTCATGTACTTGGTTTTCATTTTGTCTGCAGCAGGGCCTCTGAGTATTTGGTTCACTTTGCCTCACTAACTGTTCTCTCTAGTAAGATTCTACATCTAACTGATATGTAGACAGCAAATGCAAGTGTCCGTGCTAACTTTGTGTTTGTACACCTACATATCTGAATTTTCCATATTGTCGCTTAAAGTATCAGATTAAAAGCATTAAATAAATGTCATCTGCCTGTCAGACTTTTTTTACTGATGATAAATTACATACTTTATTCTTCATCTACTTGCATTGCAACAGTGTAACCAAGAAAGATTCCTTGAATGAATGAGATGTAATTTGGTGGTAAACCGAGAAATAACAAACAATTTAGCATTTCTGCTCTGTTAATACCATCAAAAGCCTATTTTAAGGTTGCACAGAAGGTGTGAATCTCAGTATTTAATTCAAATGTCTATTGACGGCCCCGATAGCCCGGCACGGTAACTTAGCGTGTTCGGTCAGAGGGTTAGCTGCCCTCTGAAGTCAAAGAACTGAGTTAATGGATCAACGAAGAACTGAAACGGTTCTTTTTCGACGTTCGCCCCTAGCAGATAAAACGAACGAAAAACGAGCAAAATAGGATCAATTAAAAAAATAGCTGAATGGTCAGCGTGACAGATTGCCATCCTACGGGCCCGAGTTCGATTCTCGGCTGAGTTGGAGATTTTTGTCCGCTCAAGGACTGGGTGTTGTGTTGTCTTCAACATCATTTCATCCCCATCCGGAATGCACGTCGCCCATTGTGGCGTCGAATGTAATAAGACCTGCACCAAGGCGGCCGGACCTGCCCAGCCCGGGGTCTCCCGGCGAATGACGCCAAACGCTAATTTCCATTTCCATATATCTATTCAAGTATTTGTCTCAGGACAAATATTAGCCCTATTGCTGTCTTATTTGGATGAAAACCACACTTATATACTCCCAAATATACTCCCAAATTCTCTTAAGCCTGGGGTAGATATTACTAGTAAAAAATTTGTATTTCACATTCAAAAGAGCAATTGCTGGTTATGTACAGCAGGTAGACTTCTGTGATTTCTAATGTACATCGTGTACAGGTTATGCAGACCTCGCATGATATGGGAAGAGTGTAGCTGATACGATCCACGTTATAGCTATGACTCCACTCGGGAGTGTTTTCTGACGTTGAACGTTTTCATGGAGTGGAGTTTGTTTATGTTGTAGTATTTTCTGGCTCTGGATGTCTTCATGGAGTGAGAGTTGTTTATCCCTGTAATACAGAAAATGGGGGAGGGGAGAACAGTACAGTGTATCAATAGCCAATAGCTGTTCGGCCATAAAACTCCAGCTAGGGTCGTGGTACGTCGTCGGGGGCCGTAGCAGGTATTACATATCTGATAACAGTGTTTACTGGCGAGTGTTATTGCAGTTGTTTGCGCCATAAAGGGAGGCCACCCCCGCCGTCTGGCTCATTCACTGGCGCCCTCCTTCAATATTTACCGGAACGGCCAGGGGTCAGTCGGCGACAAGATGGGGTCACCGGACAGCACAATAAACCCGTGAAAAATCTGTCATCCATAAATCGCGTCCGGACCTCTCACTGGGGAGCCGTGCCCCTGCCGCCCTTACATATGTATATATCGGGCATGTCGAGTCTCCAGGGGGAAAAAGTGAAGGCGTCGAGGGCAATTCTATGGCGCTTTATGCAATCAATTTGGCCATTATCCCGGCCGCTTGGGGGGTGGGCGGGGGGGGGGGGGGGGGGCGCTCGCATCCCCAGGCGCCTTCAGCCCCAGCCCCGCGCCAGCACAGCTCCGGAATTGTCATCATCATTTGGTCGGGGCACTTGCACGCGACAATTCCCCCACGCTGCCGCAGTCCTCGCGACCGGAATAAAGAAGGAAGAGGATACGCCCGCTCATAACTCGATGAAGGGAGCGTGGAAAAGCGAGCATGCGAGGCTGCGCGCTCGACTGCGAGTAAACGAATTAGGGAGTCGGCGACATCTGTCGCGCCACACGCCGCACCCCGCGGCACTTCATTTCTGTGAGGTGGCAAAGATGTGGCTACTTGGCACGAGTCACAACACCGCCTGCCCCCTTCCTTATGTTAGTTAGCATGCACTAGAAAATGTTCTAATGACGTGATACTTCAAAAATTACGTATTACAGTTTCTACAACACATATGAACGGATTTTAATTATTCAGTTACTAGTGGTTCTATGCAAGAGTATATTTACTTATAATTTATGCGCAGGAAATACATGTTTCAAAATTCTACTGTCTTCCAGACCAGTCACGGCCATTATGTGTAAATACACTACTGGCCATTAAAATTGCTACACCACGAAGATGACGTGCTACAGACGCGAAATTTAACCGATAGGAAGAAGACGCTGTGATATGCAAATGATTACCTTTTCAGAGTATTCGCACAAGGTTGGCGCCGGTGGCGACACTTACAACGTGATGACATGAGGAAAGTTTCCAACCGATTTCTCATACACAAACAGCACTCGACCGGCGTTGCCTGGTAAAAAAGTTGTTGTGATGCCTCGTGTAATGAGAAGAAATGCGTACCATCACGTTTCCGACTTTGATAAAGGTCGGATTGTAGCCTATCGCGATTGCGGTTTATCGTATCGCGACATTGCTGCTCGCGTTGGTCGAGATCCAATGACTGTTAGCAGAATATGGAATCGGTGGGTTTAGGAGAGTAATACGGAACGCCGTGCTGGATCCCAACGGCCTCGTATCACTAGCAGTCGAGATGACAGGCATTTTATCCGCATGGCTGTAACGGGTCGTGCAGCCACGTCTCGATCCTTGAGTCAACAGATGAGGACATTTGCACAACATCAACCATCAGCACGAACAGTTAGACGACGTTTGCAGCAGAATGGACTATTAGATCGGAGACCATGACTGCGGTTAGCCGTGATGCTGCATCACAGACAGGAGTGCCTGCGATGGTGTACTCAACGACGAACCTGGGTGCACGAATGGCAAAACGTCATTTTTTCGGATGAATACGGGTTCTGTTCACAGCATCATAATGGTCGTATCTGCGTTTGGCGACATCGCGGTGAACACACATTGGAAGCGTGTATTCGTCATCGCCACACTGGCGTACCACCTGGCGTGATAGTATGGGGTGCCATTAGTCACATGTCACGGTCACCTCTTGTTCGCACTGACGGCTCTGTGAACAGTGGACCTTACATTTCAGATGTGTTACGACCCGTGTTTCTACCCTTCATTCGATCTCTGCGAAACCCTACATTTCAGCAGGATAATGCACGACAACATGTTGCAGGTCCTGTGCGGGCCTTTCTGGATACAGAAAATGTTCGACTGCTGCACTGGCCACCACATTTTCCAGATCTCTCACCAACTGAAAACTTCTGAACAATGGTGGCGGGGCAACTGGCTCGTCACAATACGTCAGTCACTACTCTTGATGTACTGTGGTATCGTGTTGAAGCTGCATGGGCAGCTGTACCTGTAGACACCATCCAAGCTCTGTTTGACTCAATGCCCAGGCGTATCGAGGCCGTTATTACGGCCAGAGGTGGTTGTCTGAGTACTGATTTTTTATGGTCTATGCACCCAAATTGCGTGAAAATGTAATCACATGTCAATTCTAGCATAATATATTTGTCCAATGAACACTCGTTTGCCAGCCGGTGTGGCCAAGCGGTTCTAGGCGCTTCAGGCTGGAACCGCGCGACCGCTACGCTCGCAGGTTCGAATCCTGCCTTGGGCATGGATATGTGTGATGTCCTTAGGTTAGTTAGTTTTAAGTAGTTCTAATTTCTAGGGGACTGATGACCTCAGCTGTTAGGTCCCATAGTGCTCAGAGCCATTTAAATCATCTGAATGCCCGTTTATCATCTGCATTTCTTCTTGGTGTAGCAATTTTAATGGCCAGTAGTGTAGCTGCCAGCGTTGAGGAAGTTTAAGCGCCAGTTGCATTGATAGTTTGAATGGAGTTTTCTGTCACCCGACGAATCTCTATGACAGTTCTGAAGCAAGTGCTACGAAGAGCTTCCTTACATTTATGAATTGTTATTATTTTTATCCTTAGGATAATTTAGGTTAAGTAGTGTGTAAGCTTAAGTCCTGGAGTGTGGTGACTATTACAGCAGTTCCTATCCCCATCGATCGAGAAAATCAGTCACAACTTGGCGCAATACGCGCCCGATAATTGTCCTGGAAAATTATGGGAGTGCACTGCATGGAGCGTCACGTCACTCTAAGGTCGTCGCTGTCTCTGTTCCAGAAAGGAACAGCTTCGAAAAAGAATTGCGACACTTACTGCAGGACCCGCCCATCAATTCTAAGATAGTGCTCGGTTGCATATTCTGAACGTTTGTTTGATCGATTGGGCCGGGAAGTGCTGTACCATCCGCGCGGGATTAGCCGACCGGTCTTGGGCGCTGCGCTCATGGACTGTGCAGCTGGTCCTGGCGGAGGTTCGAGTCCTCCCTCGGGCATGAGTGTGTGTGTTTGTCCTTAGGATAATTTAGGTTAAATAGTGTGTAAGGTTAGGGACTGATGACCTTAGCAGTTAAGTCCCATAAGATTTCACACACATTTGAATAAGTGCTGTACCTTCCATCACACTCCAAGGAATTAAGCCGTTTAATTCGAAAATTGAAGGGTACGCTTCATGGCCTTCGCTTTAGAATTATTAGAGATTCAGGGCAATAAACCGCAACATTCATATCATCTATACAACTAGTGGTGCTAAGCGCTATCCTATGATACCCACACACACTTTGAACGACAGGAAAACTTTGAGGCATGTATTTGTACTGTATAAATTGTAAATAAATAAATAGTTCCAATTCCTGCACATAACTAGCAAACCACCCTGGCTTCGCATCGTAAGCACTAAGTATCTAAGGCTGGAAGACTTGTCTATAATATGTAGACATACAGAAACCTTACTCTTGATTCACTTTATCTATTACTGAAAACCGTATCAAAATTCCTACAGTAGTTCCTGAAGTTAACCACACAAAGACAGGAAAACGCGGAGGGGAAGTTTATATTATGTGTAGATATACACAAATCCTCATCATGAAAGAGCCTATCAGTTAGCGAAAACCGTATCAAATTTCCTACAGGAGTACTAAGATTAGCCTTGACATACAGACAGAAAAACGCGGCGGATGACTTTACGTATTTATATATTTTGTCAAGCTTCGCTCTTGTCTGGAGCTGGGGCAACTGTTTACCGCTTTTCCCACCAGATACCGCCTCCTCAAAAATGGTTCAAATGGCACTAAGCACTGTGAGACTTAACAGCTGAGGTCATCAGTCTCCTAGACTTATAACTACTTAAATCTAACAAACCTAAGAACATCACATATATCCACGCCCGAGGCAGGATTCGAACCTGCGACAGTAGGAGCCACGTGGTTCCAGACTGTAGCGCCTAGAACCGCTAGGCCACTCCGGCCGGCGTTTCCTTCTTCGACAGGCCGGACGGTGTGGCCGTGCGGTTCTAGGCGCTTCAGTCTGGAACCACGTGACCGCTACGGTCGCAGGTTCGAATCCTGCCTCGGGCATGGAGGTGTGTGTGTGGTCCTTAGGTTAGTTAGGTTTAAGTAGTTCTGAGTTCAGGGGGACTGATGACCACAGATGTTAAGTCTCATAGTGCTCAGAGCCATTTGAACCATTTGAACCTTCTTCAACATATTTCTCAGCAGAAATCTGCAGAGGCAATGAATGTTCTCCTACAGCGTCTTCGATGGGAATTGTTTGATCACCCACAATACTGCCCGTAATTGGCTCCATCTGAATTTCATTTCTGCTCACATGGACCGCTGGCTATTACGACAACATTTTGCCACAGAGAACGAGCTGCAGATCAGTGTAGAGAACTGGCGGAAAGCAGTGGCGGCTGCCTTCTGTGATGAGGGTATTGGAAAGTGCGTACAACGCTACGACAAATGTTCAAGTCGGAGGGGCGACTGTGTAGATAACTAGCTGGAAGCTGTAGCTAGTTGTTCTATATAAGATATTTTTGATTTTTACAGTAGTTTCCATTTCGTGGCCGATCGGAACTTACTTTGCTAATACCCCTTGTACATTTGTATGTGTCAGTGACATACGCTGTAAAATTGGTACATTTGCGTTGAATGATACTTTGCCGTCACCTCTGTGAAGCAGACTGGACAACCTGGGCGAAAATCGGAGGCACGTGGTGACAATGTGCTATCCAACTGGGAGAATACGATTAGCTTTATTGTAATTTAGCAACTGAAATATCATCTCCGTTTATTTCTTGTGAGTAATAACAAGTTACTATTCGTAAAAAGTCATAGTCACATTGAGTCTGATCGCAGGAATGCAGATAATAAAGATGATCACAAAGACTCAGCAACCTACAGATTCCTTCCAAATTCTTCAAAAACTCTTCCACGATTATATGGGAGTCACAGATTCAGTAGAAAGGATGTTACAGCATTTGTATTATCTATGGTCTCATTGTTCCAGTTATGTGTGAAGTTCTTTTACTAGAGGCAGAATATTAGTTCTTCTATGGGACAAATTACATTAGCGGCTTTGGGGATACAGATACAGACACTTTTTTGTCTGTGGTTGTGCTCTCGCAAATGAATGGCAGAAACACACTCACTGTTAGTTTCAATTTGCCAGTAGATTCTCTTCAGTCTCGAAATACCACCGAATCTCCCTCATGAAGCAGCGAAATTAGTGGAGACATAAACTTATCTACAGGCTCAGGGTGTAAACTGAGATGGAATTATTTTGCCTCTTCTTAAGTGTGAGCGATGCCTCCATTGAAACCATTTGAGTAAATGATCTAGTCTGCAAACGTAATTCCGTTAAGCTGCCTTACGAGCAATAATTAAATGAAACTTCCTGCAGATTAAAACTGTGTGCTGGACAGGATCTCGAAACTGGAGCATTTGTCTTTCGAAGGAAAGTGTTCTAGAGAACTTTGCCTTTTGCGGGCGTGTTCCAGAGCACTTGTCAGCGAAAGACAAGGATCCATTTTTGAGTCCCAGTCCGGCACACACATTCAATCTTCCAGAAACTTTCAAATCAGTGCACAGTGAAAATTACTTTTGGCAACGATTAAATGTTACATTACTTGCTGAAGGTTGCATTACCTTGAGATTTCGTACCGTTTTACGAACAATGGACTGGGACGACGTTAGAGATCAGTATAAAATAAGTCCCATGGAATCCACATATGAGAATACAAAAATGTAATTCTGTGCCTGCAAGATTGGCAGAAGACAAATTACCACAGAAAGTAATGTGATCCATGTAAATTTTTGCACACGTCTATTTTCCACGCTGTCTTGAAAGTTGGCGCCAGTTTGCTTTAACTATGCCACCTGTTTAAGAATTTGTCGTTTTTTGGGAGGTAGTATGCATACTTCTGTTTGAAAGCAGCAACATATTACCGTTGCGGAGATATGATTCTGCAGTACTTACTGCATATAAGAATTCTTTGCCACAGTCTAATAGGTGACTTACACAATGAGAGAAACTATATGGAAGTGAGAGGGAAGGGGTTGTTTTATCGTCATAAACACCACACATACAAAAATACTGGTTAAGACAGAAGGAGAAAATATGTTTTGGTAGAACTAACATTTATTTTAGTCACCCAGTAACACCTAAAACCGTATTCAAAGTGTTGCTTATTAACGTACTCTTCTGATGAGACAGCCAAGGGTACCCATTGACAAGAGCATTAATTTAAATAAATTATATTACATATTCCTTATAAACCGAGGAACAGAATATTCTGGAAAGGGAGGTCCCAAATGTGACCCTTTTCTGTACGCTGATGGCTGTGACGCACTGCAGCTGGTAACTATGCATTCCCCTGCGGTACTCACCCAGCCAGCCGTCAGCAAACGGGAGCTTAATGAAATATCGCAGCAGAGGGGAGCGTTTTAAAACGGCCTCCCGGGAGCGACTTAAAGCATATGGGGCACATTTTAAAATGCGATTATGTGCAGTCGTATGTTCTCCCTGGTCGCCTGCTACCCCAGCTATTCAAAGTCACCGCGCTCTGTCGCGCCCGCCGCATGAATCAGACCTCACAATCATTGGGCAATACTGGCAGTTGGTGTGTAAACGCAGAAAGTCCTTGCTCATCCTCAAGTGTCACCTCGGCGGTTGTGCAAAGCATGTCTAATCGAATGCTGAGTTAAAGAAAGCACGTACAAAAAGAATGAATTTCTTTATCGTACCCTTTTTTTGTTACTTATATTTCGATTATTTTGTTGTCACACTCCATCTCAGCTTGCCTTACATAATTTCTTTTACCTCTACATACTTGTCGCGGATCCCTAAAGACGCTAAGCCGAAAATTATTGAAAATTTTATGTCCAAATAAGCTATGGACATCAAATGTTTGCCGTGTGCTGTAAGTTATATTTTAAGAGGCTTCTCAACTCACTGTAAGTATCTCTAAACAAACCGTTTTCAACGTACCATCTGCCAAATAATACTACCCCTGCGTTCCAAGTTACAAAGGTAAGATGACTGTCGAGGCTGTTGAAAGTACAAACTTTACGTAGTTCTTTTTATTTTTCATCTCTCACGACCACTGTAAATTTATCAGGTATACGTGGCAAATACAATAAATTAAATGAAGTTATCAAATAATCAATAATGAAGTGCATTAATTAAAAGTAAGAATAAGAATAATTACAGAAGCAGTAATATGCGTTAGCAAGAAACGAAAAGCAGTTTATCAGGGTAGGTTTTAAGTTAACATGAAGTCATTAGGAATAGTAATGGAATTCTTGTATAGTTCTTTGAGGAAATCATTGGAAAGGAAATGAAGATGACCATCTTACCTAGCGTATTCTGTATGGAACTACTGACGAAATAGTTCTTTCTTCTGACTCAACTGTCAGTCATAGCACGTTAGTGTTAATGCAAACACAGAGTGATAGTGAATCTCGTCTAAAAACGATCTCTTTTATTGTCTGAACCCTTGAAGATAAAGCAGAGTACTTGAGTTTCGATCTAGTGTGGAGTCAGGATTTTTTTCACTGAAGGTATGGGAATCCCACTTGGGAATACAATCTACGACAAAGAAACGATGCACCACGAATGACTTATGCAAATGAGACTGAAATCGGCAATGTGATATACATGTATGGACAAAGAAATGATGACAATTTCAGAAAAATTGGATGATTTATTCAAGAGAAAGAGCTTCGCCAATTCAGCAAGTCAATAATGCGCTGGTCTATCTTTGGCCCTTATACGGGTGTTATTCGACTTGGCTTTTATTGGTGGAGTTGCTAGATGTCCTCCTGAGGAATATCAAGCCAAATTCTGTCCAACCGGTGCGTTAGATCGTCAAAATCCCGAGGTGGTTGGAAGGCACTGCCCAAATACTCAAAACTTTCTCATTTGGGAAGAGATCCGACGACCTAGCTGGCCAAGGTTGGGTTTGGAAAGCGCGAAGACAAGCAATAGAATCTCTGCTTGCATAAGAGCTAGAGGTGGAGCACCGAGCTACTGACTTTCTGAATTTGTGTAACTCTTTCTTTTGAATAAATCATCCGGTTTTTATGAAACTGTAATCATTTGTTTTTCTGGACCTGTGCATCACATCTACCGATTTTCGTCCCTCTCGAATAACTCCTTTATGCGGTGTCCTTCTATTTATTTATTTATTTATTTATTTATTTTTAGTGCGTTTGGAAAGCGAGTTTCCAGTTCCAGCAGTTGCCTTGACAACTAAGGGAACCTACTGAGCTCGTATGGAATTTCTGACTCGATATAGATTTATTGACCTAATAAAAGACTAAGATTGATTATATATGCAACGCCTAAGTTGGACATTAATACAAAAACTCAGTGGGCACTTCAATACATAGATAGCCCTAGGAGCATTATTATAAATTAATTTTCAGCTACATTATATCAGCTTAGTATAGGAATCACACCATTGGAACGGATTGAGCATATGAGAGGGGATTCAGTTTGATCATATACTGGATATCAGTAAAAGATGGGGTCGATAATTACTTCGATAATTACTCAGAAAGGCACTTTATTTCCTGTTAGAGCATAAGATTGCCAGGGATGTTCACACAGGGCGAACAGAATGGTGTTAGCACATGAACACTGTTTATTAGCAATGGTAATACAATCATAATTAAATGATATCTTTACACATATAGTACAACAGCGTCATGGTCTTGGGGAAGCTACTACAGCCGTTGGAGGCCTTTGTGTGCACAGCAGGTTTTAAGTGGGTTGAAACTGGACAAGGAGAAGAGGGTTAATTCATAGATAGTCTCATATCGAATATAAGTTCGGATGATAATGATGGTAAACTACCACAATTAAACCAACTAGTGTATATATAGTACATATAGTGAGAAAAGGTTATGTTACTGGTCAGATAACATTTTAGCAAAAGCTTATTAAAGGTTATAAACAGAAAGCGAGATTGAATACCTTAAGCATGTTGGTAGTCTTTCTACCCGTTATTTTACGTACTACAAAATGGCTCTCAGTATTGCTTGTTGGGTAGAAAGTGATCGATACATGGCACGGGCTACCAACTAAAGCTGCACTAAACATTGGAAGAAAATATTTAACTCACATGAAATCTTCAAAGAAAGGAGCTCGCGAAATGACGAAATTAGAATGTGCTACTCGTTATGCTTAAACACTTTAGAATGATTTCAAACTGATCACAGAATCACATCTCATACTCACATACAAAGGATCGTGGACCAATAAACTGGTTAACATATTCAAAAATAGCACCAATTCCGGAATAACAGTTCCCATAACTCTTGTAAGCAAATATGCGTGTGAATTGAGAACTGAATAATATAGGGGTCACTATATTGCACGAAGTATCGAAACACGTGGTTGCATTTTGTCTTGGATAAAGGCCTACAACCTAAACCGCTCTCAACATGGAATGCTTAAGAGAAGAGAACCAAAAAAAAAAAAAATTAATCGCAAACTTCTCTATCGCATTACACTAGTGACTGAAGCAGAAATGCAACAAACTGTTACCCAACTCCAAAATAAAGCAAACAGTCTCCGTGGAGCTACAACCTGATACTTACGGGTCCCACAACAAGAGCGTCGGACCGATCTTAGTTTTCGCTGATCCATTTTTTCTGGAAAGTCGAGGGGGGAACGGAACTGCCACCTAGTTCCAACCCTGTTTAGAAGTGCTTCAGTGCAAACAGTACATCAACTCCAAGAGGAGGCCAGTGATTGGCGCTGTCAGTGTCAATGTCGTCATTTACCACTGTACTTTAAACGTAAGATTAAGTACTATAGTACAGCCAAATTAATCTTTAGAGCTGTCAGCCAACTGCAAAGGCAATCTTTAATGATGTCAGCCAACTTTAAACGGTGCATTCTGATGTTGCTCTTGTTCATTTGAAGAGCAAAACTATTCACAATAAAAAAAATACAAAGTGCGACTTGTGGCTCTTTTCGAAAACTGAGGAGATCTTCGGTTTGCCTCATTTCACTGCTATACCTGACTACAAGAGTACTTTACAATGAAATGAACACCCCTAGCTACATACAGGCGTTGATATAAGTCAACGGAGACGGTTGAAAATGTGTGCCCTGACAGGGACTCGAACCCGGGATCTCCTGCTTACATGGCAGACGCTCTATCCATCTTTTTTTTCTTTGCATTTTGCTGATTCCCGTAAGAGATTCCCTAGGTGCATACAGGCGTTGATATACGACAACGGCGACAGTTGAAAATGTGTGTCCCCACCTGGACTCGAACCCAGGATCTTCTGCTTATATGGCAGAAGCTCTATCCATCTGAGCCACCGAGGACACAGAGGCTAGTGCCACTGCAGGGACTTATCTCTGACACGCCTGCCGTGAGACCCACATTCCTAACTTATTGTCCCGCACTATATTCATGGTGCCCCTGCCCATTATACTCATTACTCGCGGCTTTACTGCGGATTCCCGTAAGAATTCGGGCACTGTTTGTGCACCCACACAGAAGAAGATGGTCAAATGGCCGGTGAGCCTATATATCAGAGAGCTAACCACTGTAGGTACTATTCAAGTTTCGGCAATCGAACAGTATTCTGTTAGATTGTCATATATATATATATATATATATATATATATATATATGCACGCCTGTATGCAGCTAGGGATAGTCATTTCATTGTAATGTCATCCTAACTAGCTGCATGATCACCGGTATGTGTTCTACAGGACATGTTGAAAGAACAGATACCATCTTCACACACACACACACACACACACACACACACACACACACACTATATATATATATATGACAATCGAACAGAATACTGTTCGATTGCCAAAGCTTGAACAGTACCTACAATGGTTAGCTCTCTGATTCCCCACGGAATTTTCAGATCAGACTCATTTATTCATGTAATCACTCAGAACGGTAGACAGGATAGGATGTGCATTAACCGGACCCCATTACTTGATAAAAACATTTTCCTACTCATTCCTCCATCAGAGGCTTGTCACCGAAGCAAAAGAGTAAGATTTTATGTGACTTATGTGTCCTGAACACGCTCAGATATGTTAAATGTCAGCTCATACGAAATGGGACTGACGGTACTGTTCGAAGTAAGTGTGTTTATGTACACTACCGGCCATTATTATTGCTACATCATGACGATGACGTGCTACAGACGCGAAATTCAACCGACAGGAAGAAGATGCTGTGATGTGCAAATGAATAGCTTTTCAGAGCATTCACACAAGGTTGGCGCCGGTGGCGACAACTAAAACGTGCTGACATGAGGAAACTTTCCAACCGATTTCTCATACATAAACAGCAGTTGGCCGGCGTTGCCTGGTCAAACATTGTTGTGATGCCTCGTGTAAGGAGGAGATATACGTATCATCACGTTTCGAACTTTGATAAAAGTCGGATTGCAGCCTATCGCGATTGCGGTTTATCGTATTGCGACATTGCTCCTCGCGTTGGTCGAGATCCAATGACTGTTAGCAGAATATGGAATCGGTGAGTTCAGGAGGGTAATACGGCATGCCGTGCTAGCTCCCAACGGCCTCGTATCACTAGCAGTTGAGATGACAGGCATCTTATCCGCATGGCTGTAACGGATCGTGCAGCCACGTCTCGATCCATGAGTCAACAGATGGGGACGTTTGCAAGACAACAACCATGTGAACTAACAGTTCGACGACGTCTCCAGCAGCATGGACTATCAGATCGGAGACCATGGCTGCGGTTACCCTTGACACTGCATCGCAGACAGGAGCGCCTGCGATGGTGTACTCAACGACGAATCTGGGTGCACGAATGGCAAAACGTCATTTTTTCGGATGAATCCAGGTTCTGTTTACAGCATCATGACGGTCGCAACCGTGTTTGGCGACATCGTGGTGAATGCACATTGGAAGTGTGTATTCGTCATCGCCATACTGACGTATCACCCGGCATGATGGTATGGGGTGCCATTGGTTTGAACAGTCGACATTACATTTCAGATGTGTTACGACGCGTGGCTCTACCCTTCATTCGATCCTTGCGGAACCCTACATTTCAGCAGGATAATGCACGATCGCATGTTGCAGGTCCTGTACGGGCTTTTCTGGATACAGAAAATGTTCGGCTGCTGCCCTGGCCAGCTCATTCTTCAGATCTCTCACCAGTTGAAAACGTCTAGTCAATGGTGGACGAGCAACTGGCTCGTCACAGTACGCCAGTCACTACTCTTGATGAACTGTGGTATCGTGTTGAAGCTGCACGGGCACGCTGCATGGTACACGCTATCCAAGCTCTTTGTGACTCAATGCGCAGGCGTATCAAGGCTGTTATTACGGCCAGGGGTGGTAGTTCTGGGTACTGATTTTTCAGCGTGGAAATGTAATCATATGTCAGTTCTAGTATAATATATTTGTCCAATGAGTACCCGTTTATCATCTGCATTTCTTCTTGGTGTAGACATACACTCCTGGAAATGGAAAAAAGAACACATTGACACCGGTGTGTCAGACCCACCATACTTGCTCCGGACACTGCGAGAGGGCTGTACAAGCAATGATCACACGCACGGCACAGCGGACACACCAGGAACCGCGGTGTTGGCCGTCGAATGGCGCTAGCTGCGCAGCATTTGTGCACCGCCGTCGTCAGTGTCAGCCAGTTTGCCGTGGCATACGGAGCTCCATCGCAGTCTTTAACACTGGTAGCATGCCGCGACAGCGTGGACGTGAACCGTATGTGCAGTTGACAGACTTTGAACGAGGGTGTATAGTGGGCATGCGGGAGGCCGGGTGGACGTACCGCCGAATTGCTCAACACGTGGGGCGTGAGGTCTCCACAGTACATGGATGTTGTTGCCAGTGGTCGGCGGAAGGTGCACGTGCCCGTCGACCTGGAACCGGACCGCAGCGACGCACGGATGCACGCCAAGACCGTAGGATCCTACGCAGTGCCGTAGGGGACAGCACCGCCACTTCCCAGCAAATTAGGGACACTGTTGCTCCTGGGGTATCGGCGAGGACCATTCGCAACCGTCTCCATGTAGCTGGGCTACGGGCCCGCACACCGTTAGGCCGTCTTCCGCTCACGCCCCAACATCGTGCAGCCCGCCTCCAGTGGTGTCGCGAAAGGCGTGAATGGAGGGACGAATGGAGACGTGTCGTCTTCAGCGATGAGAGTCGCTTCTGCCTTGGTGCCAATGACGGTCGTATGCGTGTTTGGCGCCGTGCAGGTGAGCGCTACAATCAGGACTGCATAGGACCGAGGCACACAGGGCCAACACCCGGCATCATGGTGTGGGGAGCGATCTCCTACACTGGCCGTACACCTCTGGTGATCGTCGAGGGGACACTGAATAGTGCACGGTACATCCAAACCGTCATCGAACCCATCGTTCTACCATTCCTAGACCAGCAAGGGAACTTGCTGTTCCAACAGGACAATGCACGTCCGCATGTATCCCGTGCCACCCAACGTGCTCTAGAACGTGTAAGTCAACTACCCTGGCCAGGAAGATCTCCGGATCTGTCTCCCATTGAGAATGTTTGGGACTGGATGAAGCGTCGTCTCACGCGGTCTGCACGTCCAGCACGAACGTTGGTCCAACTGAGGTGCCAGTTGGAAATGGCATCGCAAGCCGTTCCACAGGACTACATACAGCATCTCTACGATCGTCTCCATGGGAGAATAGCAGCCTGCATTGCTGCGAAAGGTGGATATATACTGTACTAGTGCCGATATTGTGCATGCTCTGTTGCCTATGTCTATGTGCCTGTGGTTCTGTCAGTGTGATCATGTGATGTATCTGACCCCAGGAATGTGTCAATAAAGTTTCCCCTTCCTGGGACAATGAATTCACGATGTTCTTATTTTAATTTCCAGGAGTGTATTAATGGCCAGTAGTGTATATACAGAGTAAAGTCGATGCCGATACCATAGGCATCCGCTACGTTGAGGGGAGGGGGGGGGGGGGGGGAGGGAGTACAGGCTCTTTATTCGTTGCAAAATTCTCACGCGCTTTTAGATACGATCATTTTTATCGTAGCACATAGTACATTTAGCTTTCCAAGAGCGACGAGAAATGTTATGACTTTAGAACCAACTTTATTACTTGGATCTGCTTCCTTTTTAGGATGGTCGAGAGGAAATTACACTGTGAAACTGGGAAGCCCTACGCTAATAAAAGTCGATTAAAAAGGCCAATTTTAGATTATTTTGGGAGGTATTCGTCTTTTAGAATATTGGCACGAGTTACATTTGATCCGAACAACACGAAAAATAGATATTTATATAGATTTTATTAAACTTTCACTATACCAGAAACTTTGAAGAATAGAAGACATGTCACTAACTGAATACATCCATTAACATAATGTGATGTGAAGTTTTTTTATCCAAAACAAGTGTTATAGATGACATCAAAATTCAGTAATTTTTTAAAGTTTACATCTTGTTTCTCTGTTTTGAAGAGTATTATTTATTGACAATTCTGCTGATTGTGTTCCTTAATAATCAAAAGGATTTACTTAGGTTTCCTCACTTCCTGTATTTCGTATTTTTAATTTTCATAATCTAATTACCATTATTCGTGTATGAATAAAAATTTATTTTCTGAAGGTTTTGTAGCGCTCATTTTTAACCTCTTTTTGATGTGCTGGACATAATTATGGGGAATATTTTATAATATTACAACGAAAAAGTGGAATCTGTATTCGTTTTCACAGTACAAAAATCTGTACTTTGGCTATATTAACGAAGTATGCTTACCTTTTGTGTATCAAAGTAATCTACCTTCAAAAAATACCCCGATGAAACTATCAGCAGCTTGACATTAATACGTTACATATAGTTTCTTTCAAAAACTAAATCAGTTGTGGCAGGTATGACTGTTCTGCCATCTTGTCCGCTGTTGGATCAATTTCTGCAGACACCCATGGCTGCTTATTGTGAATGTAGTAACAGAATGCTGCTATTGATTCAGCAAAAATATACACAGTAGCAGATTTTCCTGCTATTGTTTTTTCAACATAACCATTGCACATTATGATTATTAACTACTTGTCTAATATGAGGACTCTAATACAGTGGTATCTAAAGATGAGGGGCGTTCTGTGCGTAATGCAACACATTTCTTTGTGAAAAAGTTGGTTTTATTCACATTTCCAATACACCATATTATTTCCCATTCTTATGGCAAATAAATCCCATTTTTTAACATAATATTTGTTCAATGAAACGGCCTTGCACCACCTTACTGAGAGTGACTTTATACCAGCACGATACCACTCTAATGGTCGACGCCAGTTCCAGCGTCGTGCTGCGTCAATAACTGCATCAAAAATTGTCACGAACTGCACAAGCAATTCCGTGCAGTTGGTACTTTGTTTGATTGTGACCCATTGATCACCTCGAATGAGAGTGTCCCCACGTTCCAACACTGCAGGAGTCACAGCTGTGCGCGGCCGGCCGGCACACGGGAGATCGGACAGGTTCGCGCGGCCTTGTTGCGATGATGACAGACGTCTCGTCTAACAACTGATCGTTCATTTGTTCACTGACAGGTCTCCGTAGACATTCTGCAAGTGCCCAAGAATATCTGTGATGCACTGGTTTCCGCCAAACGAAACTCAGTGACAGCCTTCTGCCTAAACACACCTTAATTACAGACGCCATTTTGAAGGCTATGTGTAGCACTGTCACCAATCAGAACTTCAAAAAACTATAGGGTCTGAAGCCGGAATATTTCACTATGTCCCACAACATATTCCACAGTTCTTCCACCGAAATTGGTCGTGAAATAAAGGTGTTGCGTTACTTATTGAATGTCTCTCGTAACTTCGCTGGCAGTCTACGATAGTGTCACTATAACTGATAGTAATAAGTGCAGGCCCTGTTAATGTTCCTCGTTCTCCGCCAATAGCGACTGCAAGATAGAAGGTAGTTTTCGGAGTACTTTACTAAACTGTCTACAGGCACTGAAACGAACTTTCTAATTACTGGGCGTAACTGTATGTGTTTCCTTGTTCTCCGTCAATAGCGACTATCAAGATGGAAGGTAGTTTTTGGAGTACTGTACTATGCTGTCTGCAGGCACTGAAACGAACTTTCTAATTACTGAGTGGAGCTGTATATATATATATATATATATATATATATATATATATATATATATATATATATATATATATATGTGTGTGTGTGTGTGTGTATATGTGTGTGTGTGTGTGTGTGTGTGTGAGTCCATAGTGCGCTGTCACCTGTTGGCGGAAAAATTTCCATGCCCGCAGTACGAGGCAAAACAGTGCAGTCCATGGTTGACAGCGGTCCCCATGTCAGTGGCCCACGCTATCGAAAACAGTACACAGCGCCTCGAGAAAGTGGTGCAGAAGTAGGAAGTGGGCCGGGATTGTTAGCGCCATCAAGTTTAATGCACAGAACTGAGAGGTGCCGGGCGAGTTGTTGCGGCCTCTCGTTGTATTTGTTATGCAGTTCTTGCATCAAGCAAGACACAACACTCCTGCCGTTGCATATTTCGCATAGTGACCATCAAAATGATAAAAGAGCACTACCGCATGAACAGAGCTGCAGAATCTTTTTTCCATCACTGAGTACGTAAGTGGAATAGGAAAGGAAATCGATATTATTGGTATGATGTACCATATGCCGTGTAATGCGCAGAGGCTTGCGAAGTCTGCCATAAGGATCCTCTTTTTTTTTCTCCTTTATTGAATTTCTATTAACCCCAAAGGGGGCGGGCTGGCAGCAGCTTAGTACACTGCTCTTCAGCCTACAGAATGTTTGAAACATAAGAAACAATATAAGCATGCGATAAAACGTTGACGTAAATTGTAAAATGGTGGAAAATTGTGGAAAGTCAAGACATAAAACAAAGAGTGGTCGATGCAAAATACACAGGAAGCAGACAGGTAAAATAGTAGACAGACAATTAAAAAACACGGTGACAGTCTGGTTTCTGTTCGAACTGTTCGAAAGATATATAAAAATCACATGGGACAGCATGATGTCCGTTCGCAACATTTTGGAAAAGACACACAACACTTCAGAATCACTGGAAACACTGCACTAAAAAGTCAGCACGAAGATGACACACCACACCCAAGGGCAGATGGCAGGGGGTGGGGGGAGCGACCTGGAGAGATGAGGGAGAAAAAAGGGGGAGGAGAGGAAAAACGAAAGGGAGGAGAACCGACGGAGGGAGAGGACTCATAAGGGGGCAGTGCAGATGCGAGAGGGAATGGGCAAAGGCAGAGGAGGGAAATGCAAAAGGACTCGGGGATGAGAAGGGAGGCAGAGAGAGGGTATGTGGGGAAAAAACAGGATGGAAGGGGGGGAGAGGGAGCCCAGGAAAAGGACAGAGGAAGGGAGGGGGAGGTGAGGATCAGAGTTAATAGGATGGATGAATGGAGGTAGAGTGGGCATTATGTGGGAGGGGGAGTTGACAGAAACCACCTTGAGAAAGGAGATGAATGGTGTAGAGAATGGAGGGTAGGGAGGACACAACACTGAGGATGAGGTGCGGCAGAGGGTGGCAGTTGGAGAGGAGAGAAGCAACCAGGGGATTAGGTCCCCCTCAACAGAAAGTGTAGAGTATGAAGATATGTTCAAGGAATAGGAGCAGATAGGGGAAAGGAATCAGGTCATAGAGGATCTGCATGGAGGATGGGAGGCATATACAGAAGGCGAGGTGGAGAGCATGGTGCCTGAGGATCTGGAGGGACTTATAGAATTTGGGGAGGGAGGCAGATACCCAAGTGGGACTGGCATAATAGAGGATGGGACAGATTAAGGGTTTTTAGGTATGGAGGATGGTAGAGGGGTTCAGCCCACATGTCCGGCCATGGACATAGAGGAGTTTGAGGAGTCAGAGGCAGTTGTGGGCTTTGGATTGGATAGAGCACAGATGAGGGATCCATGTGAGGTGACAGTCAATGGTGAGATCAAGGTAGGTGAGTGTGAGGGAGGGGCAGACAGGATGGGTGCAGATGGTAAGGGAGAAATCAAGGAGCTGGAAGGAGCAAGTGGTACTACCTATGATGATTACTTGGGTCTTAGAAGGATTGATGTTCAGGAGCCACTGGCTACACCATGCGTCAAAAACGTCAAGGTGAATCTGGAGAAGGCGTTGGGACCGTTGGAGGGTAGGAGCGAGGGCAAGGAATGTGGTGTCATTGGCATTCTGTAGGGGGTGTACTAAGGGGGGGGGGGGAGGTTGGGGCATATCTGCCATGCACAGGAGGCAGAGGAGAGGGGAGAGGACAGAGCCCTGGGGCACACCTGCAGAGGGGTACCAAGGTGCGGGAATCGGCGTTATGGATGGTAATGTAGGAGAGGCAGTGGAAAAGGAAGGAGGCAATCAGACAGATGTAGCTGACAGGTAGGGCGTAGGTCTGGAGTTTAAACAGGAGACTGGGATGCCAGACATGGTCGTAGGCCTTTTTCAGGTCGAGGGTAACAAAAATGGCGGAGCGACGGGAGTTAAGCTGGAGGGAGAGAAGATGAGTGAGGCATAGTAGTTGGTCATCGGCAGAGTCGAAAGCGACATTGGGTGTTGGGGAGGAGGTGCTTTCGATGGAGGTGGTAACGGAGGCGCCGGGTAAGGATGGATTCCAAGAGCTTGCTGAACAACGAGGTGAGTCACAGAGGGCGATAGGAAGAGGCATCGGATATGGGAGGTTTTCCAAAGGTCGGGGTAGAAGCTGGTGGCAAGGATTACGTTGTAGAGGGTGGCAAGGACTGCAAGGAAGGAGGGAGGGCAGTAATTTGAGGGGCTGGTAGGTAACGCAGTCATGGCCGGGAGCAGTGTTGTGTTTAGTGCGGAGTGTGAGGCTGATGGCCTGTGTAGTGATGGGAGTGTTAAGTTGAGATTGTGGTGTGTAGCCCACGTACTGGAAGCTAGGACAAAGGGGAGGAACAGAGGTATCCGTATGGTCGATGGCGTCAGGGAAGAGGGAATAATCAAATTATGGATCATCTGAGATAGAAAAAACATCGGATAGGTGAGAGGCAAAGTGGTTGGCCTTACTGAGGTTGTCAGGAAAGGGACGGTCATCAAGGAGGAGAGGGTACTGGGGGGTGGGGCGGTTCCCAGTAAGGCAGTGGAAAGCAGACCAATACTAGGATCCTCTATTCTTTGTCGGATTTATATCTTAGAAAACAGAGCAGGGAACGATAATTCAGTATGTAGGAGGAGCATGGAGAACGCCGTAACTTGTTTCAGAAACAAACAGATCGGCTAATTGCAACAGCGCGGAAGTGTTGCGGCGAATATCATTGTGGAGCAATATCGCGCACCCTACACTGCTGCCTGAGCAGTTCCGTCGAGCTCCGCGAGTGGGGCGTCCTCTCTCGGCATAATGCTGACGCAGGGCGCCGCTGCCGCCGCTCATTCAGAATTGAATTGTCCTTTAGCCGACTTTAGTTGTTACCGTCGCTCAGCCGGGCGCGCACCCCTTTCGTCGGCGTCTGCTCCTCGCTGGCTGCGCTACTTACATCGCACAGCCGGCAGCCTCCCCCTCTCCTAAAGGCTCAACTGCGACTGCATGCATATTTGATAACCGTTCCGCGCCTGCGTACCCCCTCTCCCTTCCCCTGCCACTCCGTTCCCCCCCTCCTCTCCTCTGGAGGCGAGAGGAGCACCGCTGCCAACAAATTAAGGTCTCCGGAGACCATCGAAATTGGAAGTGATATTGTGTTAAGTTAGTTCCACCCCGACGTGTACGCACATATCGGGCGCGCCTGTCTCGGTGCCGGCTTATAAAAGGGTCTCCGCCTCCCTCCCCCTCCCTCTGTGCGCCGCAACCCCACCCCAGCTCTCGGCGCTGTATATAACCTGCAGCGGCCGCTGTTGTGCGGAATATTGACATATTCAAATGACACTTCCCCGGCTCGCGAGGCTATTATTGTTCCGCCCCTCTCCGGCGCCCGCATTGTGCTCGGAGTCGCTCCTGCAGCTGTTCGCCGTGGAAGACGAGCCTGGAGGCGGTGGCACCGCTCACCGGCCGTTATTTCATCGCTTGGCGTCGCCCTATCCTGCCCCGAGCTTCTTCTCCTCAGCTTCTATACTCCGTTCTCCGCATGAAAATTAAGCCAGGCTCGGGCCCCGCTACCTACTTCCCCCGCCCCCCTCCACCCCTTGTGCCCTTCCCGATGAAAGGATCCCGCCAGACGCGTCACCTGAGCCGCCTACAATTTATCGGCCTCCCAGGAACGAAACTGCTGCCTCTACACCGGTATAAATCTCAACACGGACCGATGCCGCGTGTCGCTCGCCTCCGATGCCGACCTGCACGCAAATGAATCCGCCTGCTCCTCACACCGCCGGCCTTCCTCGTTCATCTCGACGTCACGGTGCTCACTGCCTCTAAATATTTATGTGGACTCTGGATTCAATATGAACTGGGGCGCGGGAGCGCGTCGGCACTCGTCGTTGTGGCACAAAAGGCAGAGTACGGCTGGAACTCATTTCAAGTCCCTACACGATTCAAAGGACAGGTACTATTGTTGTTGTGATATTTGCTGTCTGCTGGTTCGTAAGTTTAGTTCGTTTGTAACACCCCCTTGAAAAATTATGAATGACCGTGCTGCTAAACTTCTACGTTATTTCATTTTCAAACAGCTGAGCAAAACTCAACGTACTCAAACAGTTTTCTCTTTACTTATTCTAATCATCTGACTTTCAATAATACCTACAAAAGAATGACCCTGACTAACAATAACCTATACCTTTCATGAATCACTTACCTCGCAAAAATCTTCGTTACTCGAACTACTTCAATACAGCGAGTGCCAATACTGCCAGCTAAAAAAAAGTTTCTAACTACTGAAGGCACTAACTACTGATAACCATAGTTAGCAAATGAAAGATTTTGATAGAGAACAAACAATGTATTTACCTTAATAATGTTCAAAAGTCATCATATATATCTATCAATTCATGACAACCATCTTTACAAATTTCCTTTTTCTGGCGGACACACGTCCAGATCGTCCGCTTATAGCAACCTCTCAAAACTCTGTTGATTGGCTACTCCATGGAGTGCTGTGTGCACCACGACCATATGTGTTATAATAAAGGAAGGTCAGCGTTGGTCGTACTATTGATGTTTTATTTATAGCAGAATCGATTTTCGATCACATAGTGATCATATTCGGTGCTGTACATATGAAACTCAGACACTGGTATCAAGTTATCAATAACCGAAACAGATCGCTTCTCAGTTTTGGTTATTAATAACTTGATACCAGTGTTTGAGTTTAATGTGTACAGCACCGAAGATGATCACTATGTGATCGAGAATCGACTCTGCTATCAATAAAACATCAATAGTACGACCAACGCTGACCTTCCTTTTAATATCTCAAAACTCTGTGATCTCTCTCGCCACATGCACCACTGCTGGCTGCCCACCTCCAACTGCCCAACGCTACGCGCTGTTCACATCCAACTGCCCAACGCTACACTAGTGAATACTCCAACAATGAGTCCAACCAGCCACAGACTGCACACAGAGCAGTCAGATATTTTCATACAGAGCACGACGTGGTGTTACTAACATAAAAACCTAAACAGCCTACTTACACCTTGAAGGTAAATACGATCCACAGTAAATTTATTGCTGTGGGTACGTACGCTATTTGATTAAAAGTATCCGGACACCTGTTAGTTGACATTAATATAAGGTGTGTCCACTCTTTGCCTTTATGACTGTTTATGACGGTTTCACTGAGGTGTCTGTGGAGGAATATAACCCATTTCTCATAAAGAGCCGAAAGCAGAGTAGTGATGATGTACACTAGGGTCTGGAGAGAAGTCGACATTCTAATTCATGCCAAGGTGTTCCATTGGGTACAGACAGGACTCTGTGGAGGCCCGTTCATTTCAGGAATGTTACTGTTTACAATGATTGTCCCACAGATACTTCTTTGTGACTGTGCACTCTCATGCTGAAATAGTCATCGTCTCCGAACTACTCCTCTATTGCTCGCAGTACACAATATTGTGAACTGTGTTCGTATCTTCCTGCATTTGGCGTTTTCTTCAGCATGGTAATGGGACCACATCAAACACCTCCACATAGAACACCACATCCTCTGCATTTCACTGTTGGCACTACACATGACGGCCGTAGCGTTCTTCAGGCACTAACATAGCCCATATCCTTCGGTTGCATTTTTACCATAGGGTACAGCTAGATTCATCATTCCAAATCACTTGTTTCTAGTCATCCTGTGTCCAATGATGTCACTCTTTACATCAATTCAAGTGGCGCTAAGTGCTGCCTATAAACATGTATGGCTTACAAGGAATTATTCGACCACTCTATCCCATTCTTTTTAACTTCCTACGCACGGTCGTTTGCTGGCTGGTCTGATGATAGAAATCTGAAGCCTCTGCCAATTTCATATGATTTTTTACGTTCATCCTCCGCCACGCTCGTCGGTCTCAGTCTGTCAGTACTTTGAATCTGGTTTGTCTTGTTCCTTTGCGTTCTCACTTCACAGTCGCATCACCAACAGTCAACCAGCGAACTTTTAGAAGGGCTGAAATATCCATGATGGATTTGTTGCTCAGGTGATATCTAATGGCTAGTCCACGTTCGAAGTCACTGAGCTCTGCTGACCGACCCAGCTGTTGTTACTGCTTCGCTACAGCACAATATTGTCCCGCCTCCTATACTGGCTGGTCCACCTCTCATGACCACACGTGCTCATAAAATAAGGATAACGCTGATATATGTTGAAACAACGCTCTGTTGAGCGATTTGAGGGTTTAATTTACCTCGGTGTATGACCATTCAATGCATTTGACCTACGTCGTCGCACGGTGGCTCTGGCAGCAGTCCACATACGCAGAGGTGTGTTAGTGCATGTCAGAGCACTGTGCAGCGAGTAAGTGTGCAGACGTTTTCAGACGTGCTAATGGTGACCGTGTGTTGAAAATGGCTCAAAGAACACATATTGATGACGTTGTGAGGGGTAGAATACTAGAGCGACTGGAGGCTGGTCAAACACAGCAAGTTGTATCACGGGCCGTCCGTGTGCCACAAAGTATGATCTTAAGGTTATGGCAGTGTCCGCCCCCGGTAGCTGACTGGTCAGCGCGACGGACTGTCAATCCTAAAGGCCCGGGTTCGATTTTCGGCTGAGTCGGAAATTTTCAGCTCTCAGGGACTGGGTGTTGTGTTGTCCTAATCATCATCATTTCATCCCCATTGACGCGCAAGTCGCCGAAGTGGCGTCAAATCGAAAGACTTGCACCAGACGAGCGGTTTACCCGATGAGAGGCCCTCGTCACACGACATTTCCAGTGTTTCCATCAGATAGGAAAGGTGTCTAAGCGCTACGGGACGGGACGTCCATAGTGTACAACACCACAAGGAGACCGATATCTCACCATCAGTGCCCGCAGATGACCACGGAGTACTGCAGGTAGCCTTGCTCGGGACCTTAACCGTAGCCACTGGAGCAGTTGTCTCCAGACACACAGCCGACAGACGACTGAACAGACATTGGCTATTCGCCCAGAGGCCTGCATGGCGCATAACACTGATCCTGGTCATAGGAGAGCCCGTAAAGCCTGGTGTCAAGAACACAGTACATGGTAATTGGAACAGTGGTTCCAGGTTATGTTCACGGATGAGTCCAGGTGTAGTCTGAACAGTGATTTTCGCCGGGTTTTCATCTGGCGTGAACCAGGAACCAGATACCAACCCCTTAATGTCTTTGAAAAGGACCTGTATGGAGGTCGTGGTTTGATGGTGTGGGGTGGGATTATGATTGGTTCACGTACACCCCCACTAATCTTTGACAGAGGAACTGTAACAAGCCAGGTATATAGGGAAGTCATTTTGCACCAGTGTTTTCGCCTTTTCAGGGGTACCGTGGGTCCCACCTTCCTCCTGATGGATGATAACGCACGGGCCCATCAAGCTGCAATCGTGGACGAGTACCTTGAAACAGAAGATATCATTCGAATGAAGTGGCCTGCCTGTTCTCCTGTGCTAAACCCCATCGAGCACGTCTGGCATGCTCTCGGTTGACGTATCCCTGCACGTCTTCCAACCCCTACGACACTTCAGGACCTCCGACAGGCAGTAGTGCAAGAGTGGGAGGCTATGCCCCAGCAGCTGCTCGACCACCTGATCCAGAGTATGCCAACCCGTTGTGCGGTCTGTGTATGTGTGCATGGTGATCATATCCCGTATTGATGTCGAGGTACATGCACAGGAAACAGTGGTGTTTCGTAGCACATGTGTTTCGGGGCGGTTTTCTCAACTTATCACCAATACCGTGGACTTACAGATCTGTGACATGTGTGTTCGCTATGTGCCTATGCTATTAGCGCCAGTTTTGTGTAGTGCCACTTTGTGTGGCACCATATTCTGCGATTATCCTTAATTTATGAGCATGAGTGTATACAACGGGTCATTCCGCATTACGTACTGGTGTCCAGACCCTTTTGACCAGATAGTGTAGAACATTTCCTTTAGGATGTAGTATTCCATGGCTACTGGTTTGCAGGTCACAATTGTACAATTGTATTCCTTTGGTTACTTCGGAGTTTTCTTTGGTGGAAAGGTGTGGAACGGGGGATCTTCAACCACATAAGGCCAACTAAGAAACTGTTTGAAATAATAAGTGAAGGGCCTGAGACGGAAGCGCTGAAGGTAGGTTAAGTAGGAAAACCAAAACCTGACTACAAGTAACCATACATCTGTTGTGATGTTTTAGGCCAAGCAAGTAACACACATTCTTTTGCGTTCGGAGACCTTTTTGAATGTGTATCTTCCTTAGTTCTCCTTTGATTTTTCTAAAAAGACCGGTAGATACAAGTGAGTTAACTATTACCTGGTCTGACGGCAGTCTCAACCTCGAAAGGTTATGCGATCTCGGTCGCAAATTTGATTTTAAACACAGTGTTTATGTGAGTCTGTTGTGCCACGTTCTGGGATCGTCATCTACCCGAAATTCTTAGAGAATGTTAAAGACTACCACTCGATAAAATATGAGGGTTTGTTATAAAATTTTAATTGTCCTGAAAAAAAATTGAACTGCGTTCATGTTCACTCTTTAACGTGACGCACTTTACTCAAAAGTAGATGACTTGGTGGGAACTGTGGTTGTAGTAGTTTGCATTTCGGCTGATGTGGGAACGTTCGACTTCGAAAATCACCTTGACAAGAATCAGCTCGGCCCCCCCAAAGCCCTTGCATCGTTGAATACACTGGTACCCGCCAGATCACCAAATTTACGCTACGTCGGGCGAGGCCAGTACTTTGATGGCTAACCTCTCGGGTAGGCTACGCACTGCTGGCTGCTGAGGTCATCAGTTCCTAGACTTACACACTACTTAAACTAGCTTATGCTAGGGAGGACTCGAACCTAAGGCGGGAAGGGCCGCGCAATCAGTGACATGGCGAACCGGACCGCGCGGTCACTCTGCGCGGCTGTCAACTTTCCCTACGACTGTCGTGCATAGGGAAGGAAGGGCAGTGGCGTAAAGTTCTTGTTCAGTAAGCTCTGCGCCAATGTCCCATATTGAACTCCAAGCCTCTCCGCAGTGTGGAGTGAGGACACGTGACACGCTTGATGGTCATCCGTCAGTCGGATGGGGACGTTGAGCTCGGCAGTCTTCTTCATGATATTCGAGACGAGGAAGTTATTTTCAAATAGTTCAAATGGCTCTGAGCACTATGGGACTTAACTTCTGAGGTCATCAGTCTCCTAGAACTTAGAACTACTGAAACCTAACTAACCTAAGGACATCACACAGATCCATGCCCGAGGCAGGATTAGAACCTGCGACCGTAGCGGCGCGCGGTTCCAGACTGTAGCGCCTAGAACCGCTTAGTCACCCCGGCCGGCGGACGATATGTGCTAGCACCGAGTTTCATCCGTGTCCTTTTGTCATCATCATACGACGCATACATGGCATTGTAGGGTGGACGAGAAGCCTCCATACCACTGTCACCATTGTTTAATATCAAATGCTATTATGCACATTGGTAGCTCAGATACTTCTTATCAGTTCTTGGAATCAACTGTTGGACTTCATCTTTACTTATTTTCACAGTCGAAGTCAAGTTTGAATATTTAGCCATGCTGGATGTGAACGGCCATAGGACACTATTGTGCAGCGCTTACTTGAAAGTGTGTTGCTGCACGAAAAAAAAAAAGTTCAAATGTGTGTGAAATCTTATGGGACTTAACTGCTAAGGTCATCAGTCCCTAAGATTACACACTACTTAACCTAAATTATCCTAGGGACAAACACACCCAACCATGCTCGAGGGAGGACTCGAACCTCCGCCGGAACCAGCTGCACAGTCCATGACTGCAGCGCATGAGACCGCTTAGCTAATCCCGCGCGGCGTTGCACGAACGACAACACACATAGCAGACAGGGAGACTGATTATGGGAGCATTCCAGGAAAGATTTAATAAGACTCCATCACTAAAAGAAACACTTCTGAATTGGAAAGAATGCTTTTGCTGTTCGCAGACAGTACGCAGAGTGAAAGGAGGAAGACACGAGGAGAAACAGGTACAGGAATCTCTGCTTCGATTGACCAATATCTATGAAGTCTACACGTAAACGTACTTCGAAACTCGAATACCGGGAATAACAACGCGATATCGTATGAAAAAAGACCCTAAGGTCAGATATTTTCGACCGAAGTTCTTAAACGAGTGATCGGATACAAACCGGAACGAGCACGTTTTTAACTTGCCCCACTTTGTTAACTTATCTTCCAAATGCTGTGAACCGTATCAAAGTTATGTTCTCAGATTAATGCGCTGTTCATCGCAGCTCACATATTAGAAAAATTGTCGTTTGGGGCAAAGAGAAACCACGTTATAGCTCCAAGCTAGAAAGGAACCTACTTCACTTAATGATATGGACAGCAATGACACCAAATCTGCTTGGCCAGTACTTTTTTGAAGGGACTGTGAATCATGCAGATTATTTACACTTGGTACAAACATCATTAATAACACAGCTTCATGAAAGAGGCCTCGCAGAACGCATATGCTTGGAGCAAGGTGAAGCGCCTCCTCCCGACGCTTCCTCATCGCGCTACTACCTAAATCACAGTCCCGGACGGTGGATAGTTAGGGTTCATGAGCTCCCTTGGAATCGCCAACAAGAAGCCCTGGTTTCACAACACCTGTCAACTTGTGGGGAGTCATAAGGTTCATGTATCTGCACGTAGTTATGCTACAAACGAAAGACTGGGCAGTGCTGTTGAGAATGCATTTCGCACTATAACACCGGACACGCTCAAAAATATATCAAGATGAACGTGGAAGAGTGAGGAAATATGTTCGCAGTATTATGTGGACCACCAATATATTGGACACATATTATGTCATTAAGCACTTGCACTGAAACAAATCAAATCAATAAACATTCGATATTATGGAGTATGGGGCTTCTTGACCACCGTGTACATTACACAAAGTCCCATTAAATTCATCCACATGTTTCAAATCAATTAAGACACAACTCTCACTTCGGGAGGGAAAGATGCCGGTATGCGCGAAGGATAGGAATAACTTTTCCACTTAGTTGGCTAAACCTGTTTATCATGGGCTCCCAAGCAACCATGCCATACGACTTTACTTTCCATGTCGTCACCATTCTGAAAATATCTGTAATGTAATCGTTTCTTCATCCAAGGAAAGAAGCACTCATTGGAACCATATAAGGGAAACACGACAGGGGAAGCATGTGCGACTACATCACGTGTAGAACAAGCTGGCGATTTGCGTGGAGCAAAAACACACCACTGCACTGCATTCTGCAATGTTTCATCAACCACAACCTTGTCAGAAGATTTTGGTAGTTTGCACCTTCGGTGATTTGTTTCTTGCAAGTATAAGGGGCGCTCTGTCAGTTACGAAACACGTTTTTGCTGAAATCAGGTAAGTTTCACTCAGGATAGCAATCGGCTATATTATTTCCCACATTTTTGGCTGCACAACCCTATTTTACAACATAATCTACGTTCTGCAGAGCGACGGCGTTAAGCCACCTTACTGGGAAGGCCTGTATATCCGCATGGTGCCACTCTTGTCGTTGACGTCTGAGCCAAACTCTTGCTCCGCCAAGGAACTCCGCATCATCCACGTACTGCTTCCTGCGAGGTGCTTCCTTCACTGAGCCAAAAGAGACGGAAATCGGAAGATACGAGATGCGAGCTGTAGGGTGGACGACGGAGAAAAATTCAATGAAGTTTTGTGAGCACAGTCGTGTGAGGCCTTGCGCTTTCATGGAGAAAGAGAAGTTCGTTGGCGTTTCTGTGTCTACGAACATTCTTAAGTCAGCTATTCAACTTTCTGAGGATAGCATACAACACTTCAGAGTTGATCGTTGCATCTTGAGGGAAGACATCAAACAGAATAACCCCTTCAGAGTCCCAGCAGACCGTCGCCATGACTTTAACGGCTGAGGGTGCGGCTTCGAACTTTTTCTTCGGAGCAGAGGTGCTACGACGCCGCTTCATGTAATGCCGTTTTGATTCCGGTTCGAAGTGATGAACCCAAGTGTCATCACCTGTGGCGATGTTCGACAAAAAAACTCACGATCAGTCTCGTAACGTGCAAGGAGTTCCGCGCAGCTGGCCCTTCACTGCTCTTGATGATCCTCTGTTAGACGGCAAGGAATCCAGCGGACACACGTTTTTGAGCACCCCAATTGGTGGACGAGTATGTCAGCACTACCAACATCTGGGGTCATCAGTCCCCTAGAACTTAGAACTACTTAAACCTAACTAACCTAAGGACATCACACAGATCCATGCCAGAAACAATATTCGAACCTGAGACCGTAGCGGTTGCGCGGTTCCAGACTGAAGCTCCTAGAACCGCTCGGCCACAAGGCCGGCGAGAAGCGAGGTATTCGATTGTGACCCGTCGATCACCTCGAATGATATTGTCCGCACGTGCCACCATTGCAGAAATCACAGCTGTGTGCGGTCGGTTGGCAGGCGAGAGATAGGACAGGTTTGTGCGACCTTGTTGTTATTATGATCACCATGATTTTGCTCACTGCCGGGTCTCCGCACTTATTCTGCAAGCGCCTATGAATGTGTCCAATGCTCTAGTTTTATGCCAACAGAAACTCATGACTGATCTCTGCTTGGTACGCCATTTTGAAGGGTACTTAATAGCGTCGCCATCTGTCGGAACTTCATCAAAGTAAAGCGACTGAACTGAAAATATTCCACGATATTCCGCAAAAAATTCCGGATTTTCTTAATCGAAAATTAGCGAGAAGAAATGTGTTGTACATCGCAAGTTGCTGAAAAGCTGTCCATGACTGAATTTCACTTCTTCCACTACCGCTTCTATTGGTCTTCGAGCACTGAGGCTCGAATGGCGATTCCTGGTTCTTTTCAAAGAAATGGTCTTCTGCTACGTTCTTCGTCATTGTGGCTAGGGTTATCCACACGGAAGCAACGACGCCACCTAACCAGTGAATCATGTGATGGTGCATTATTGCCGTACATATCGAATTTTGGAGGAAAAACGTGACCTGTATGGAGATATATCGACTTTGTATGATCCACTGAGACACTTAAAGTACTTCAGATTTATTTTCAAAGACACTGTCGAAAAGTAGGTTGAGCGGTCCTCTTATATACGTTTTTGCAGGCGTAATTCATGGAAGCTATTATGTCCTTTCGAGTAAGAATTACAATAAATATTCGTAATGCTGAGAATAATTTATAAAAGCGAAACCAAATAGGAAATTTTGAACTACACGAAGAAAGCTGATAGACTGAATACAAGTAAACACATCGACATGGAAAGGGACCGTTAATTTCAGGCAGTTTTCTGTATTAGCGGAAAGTGTCTTTTATGTTACATCAGGACCAAATTTTACTACACTGAAATCAAGGTTATGATGAGCAAAGGTTCTTCCTTTGAAGCAGTTTATTAAGTTCAGACTGAGTGTCCACAAACGGAGGACTGAACTGAATAATGTCACAATGTTAATCATACTTTTAAACATTTTCAGTTCTACGTTCTCCATGTTTCAAACGTCATTTTCATTCAGTTTTATTACTATGTTCGTAATGTTATGGGCCGATTCAATTTATTTTTATATTGTGATGTAATGTGTATTCTTTCCTATTTTTAATGGCAGTAGCTTTGGAATTAAGACTGTCTTTATGGCAAAACTTAGCACACGTTATTTAAGTTTTACCAAATGTTGAATTTGTACGGATAAGATACGTGTACTGTGGTTCTTCACGCTCTCAGGTACAAGATGAACCTGAGTGAGATATTTCAGTTGTGCAATTGTGGGTCTGAGAGTGAGCGGGACTGTGAGCCACTAGAGCACTCAGTCTGCTACAATTATTCTCCAGACAATCAAACGCTCTTGAAGCATTGAAGGTAGCATTTGGGTGGAAAACTTACTTGTTTAAAGCTGTCCTTGATAAACTGAATCGATGTATTTGATTACTACCAATTTTTCAGTACACTCAGCAAATAATTTGAATGTTCGTGTATTGTGCAGGTCAGTGTTGGTACATAAAACTAGTCGGCTTCGTTATTATAGGAATCTCTATTGGTGACACGCAAGGCTCTAGCAAGGTGCATTATGCTTCAAGAGAAATAATTAAAGATACATCTGCTTCTTTACTCGTCAGCGTACGATGTGTGACGGAGTGTACTTTTGGTACCACCAGTTGATCTTACTTTCCCTTATGCGCTCGCGAAAGCAGCATGGGAAGAATGACTGTTGGTAAACCTCCGTTTTATCTCTAGGTCATTTCACGACACGTATGTGGGAGGAAGTAAAATGCTACACCACTCTTCTTAGAATCTACTCTTTTGAAATTTCAATAACAAACCTCTCCTCGATGCACAACGCCTCTGTTTTAGCATCTCTCGTTGAACCTTTTAAGGGATTTCCGTAACGCTCTCGCCCCGTCTGAACGGCCCCATGTAGAATTCCCCCCTTCTTCGTTGGCTCTTGTCAATCTCTTGTATTAATTCAACCTGGTAAGGGTCCCAGATTAATGAAGAATACTCAAAAATCGATCAGACAAGCGTTCTGTAAGCCACTTCTTTCGTGGATTAATTACATTACCTTAAGACTCTTTCTATGAAACTCAGCCTAGCATCTGCTTTTCCTGGTGTTTGCTTTATGTTGTTATTCCAGTTTTGCTCGCTCGTCATGGTTATCCTAGGTGTTTTAGGGCAGTTACTCTTTTCAACGATTTGTAACTGTGCTTTGGTGGCAGAAGAAAATAAAAAGTGACTATGTTTCTTTCTGAAATTCGTGCAGTGAATTTCGATGAGACTGTCCCTTCAGCTAACATACCTGTTGCTTCAAAATACATCCAAAATCAAGTATTAAATAGAAAGGAAATTGTGACAAGTGGTTGCAATCACCTGACCTAGTTATCATGATGATAATTTGTTAATCATCTGTACTGAATGTTATTTAGGCCTTTCTTTAAGCAGGGCAGCTTTCATTAATAATCGGTAAACAGAACTCCGAAGGCACCTCAGCTGCCTGAAAACATAGGTTTCATACAAGTGACATTCGACGATCATTCTCCATTCTGGCTGCAGAAAGTGAAGCAATCGCAAGGGGATGAAGGAAACGAAACTTCACGGGTTGAGAGGGATGTGGTTCTACTTCATATTTTGGTTAACGTCTATGTAGCTCCCCTTTAAAAGGTGACGTGATGCAATTGTAACATACACAAGGAGTGTTCAAATCAAAAAGAATGAGACGTAACAACCAAACCGGTCGAAATCTGCCTATACCGCTTTGGGATAACGTAGTGACACATGGAGGCAATGGAAGCATTCATCGTAACCTGCCTCTAATAAATTCAAAGCTGTGCCCTTAGCAGGCAAGTTTATGCTCATCGTCTATTTCGGCGCCCGAGATCCCAGATATTCATTGAATTCCTCGAGCACGGAAAAACCATTAACACTGACACATGAAAAAAAAGTGTAAAATCTTGTGGGACTTAACTGCTATGGTTATCAGTCTCTAAGCTTACACACTAATTAACTTAAATTGTACTAAGGACAAACACACACACCCATGCCCGAAGGAGGGCTCGAGCCTCCGCCGGGATCAGCCGCACAGTCCATGACTGCAGCGCCTGAGACCGCTCGGATAAACGAGCGCAGCAAGACACGCACTTTCGGACACACTGTAGCCTATGCAAGTCTGTCAAGAGCAAACGGTCTGGGATGTTTACGGAATCACTCTGCGATAATGTACGTCCACGTGTCTCCAAGATCACACAAGTGTAATGGTGAAGTTCACGTGCGAGCAGTTTGAGCACCCGCGGCACATGACGGCCTGAGACTTCCATGTGTTTGCTCCTCTGTAAAAAAAAAAAAAAAAAAAAAAAAAAAAAAAGGCATCTCAGAGGGAAGCGATTCAAATCGGGTGACAGACTGAAGGGCACAGTATGGTGAAACAGCGTGACCTGTGCTCAGGCATGTAGTGATTACTTTTAAATAAAGACCTCAGTTATAACCCGAACCTTTTCTTCTGAACACTGCTCATTTTCTATCTATGAGATTGACTGAAATACATGAGCAATCTCGTGGAAAAATCTTAAATATTTATAATGACCTTGAATTTAAATATCTTCAGGCGCGTTAATACAATGTACTCTGTGAAGACGGGGCGACGCACTCCGGTACGGCTACTCATAATTTTTATCTCTCACTGCCACTTACTGAAATCACGCCACAGGTACGGAAATTTTTGTAATCACAGCCTTCGTTCGGTTAAACAAAGACTTCAACAACAAATTACAGAAGGCATTAGTAATTGCATAAGGGAATGCACACTACGAGAAGAAATGCTAGAAATTCAATATGTTACCTTTTTCGATATATTCTTGACTGCAGCAGCTAGTGTCTCAAGCGTATGTAATTTATAACTGAAAAAAATTACTGTTTCTCACTGCAAATCTAGCCACGGTTAGCGCAAGAAGGAAAATGAATATGCTACAAGGGTTCTGTGTTTTCACGCTAGGCAGAATAAATAAAATTCTGTCAACGAGTCTCACTCGATATCAAATCTCAGATAAGTCGAAAATAGCAATTCTAATGACATAAAATACTATTTAATTGAGTTCTGACATTACGGAGTATGTGGTGTTATTGCAGTGATTACAAAATCGAGTCCAATTTACAAAGAACTTAGCATTATAGATCCACTTGTCAATATGGCGTCGCACCCCGCCTGTCCTGAATACACGCACTGAGAAGATTAGGAAGGGTATTATAAAGCCGTTGTATACTCTCTGAGGCAAACTGGGCTACAACTGTTCCATCAGGTCTGTGATATCCTGGACGTTGACGTCCGAGGTGTTGCCAAATATTTGAAACAGGAAGTGATCTGTGGATCTTGCTGGTGACGCGCGTAAGTCAGTATCACGCCAATCTTTCATAGAGGCACGTTCAAGGAGTGGATGAGCATTGCCCTGTTGAAAAAGGGCTCCAGGAATTTATCAAATGGCTCTAGGCACTATGGCACTTAACATCAGAGGTCTTCAGTCCCCTAGACTTAGAACTACTTAAACCTAACTAAATTACGGACATCACACACAGCCATGCCCGAGGCAGGATTAGAACCTGCCACGGTAGCAGCAGTACGGTTCCTCACTGAAGCGCCTAGAACCGCTCGGGCACAGAGGCCAGCAGGAATTTATCGCATGAGAGATAATACATGAGGACGCAGGAAGTCCGTGACGTACCGTTGTGCCACTAGAGTTACTTCAGTGTCTGCCAGCCGTGAACTGAAGTCATACCCGATGGTTCCCCTGACCATGACGTCAAGAGTAACACCGCTGTGCCTATCCAAAACATTGGAAGAATGGGACCTCTCCGCAGGTCGCCAAAGTACTCGCTAACGATACTCGTCCTGGATAGCACCGCGATTCATCACTGAACGCAATTGGACGTGATTAATCGGCAACCGATGCTTCCCTATCATGCCACCACTCCAAACGCAGCTACTTGTGATGGGGTCATAAAGGCAGCCAACGCATAGGACAGTAATTCCATTGTGCGGCTGCTGCTAGTGACCGACCAGTGGTACAGGATGGTACAATGTTGCAGGAAGCCTATTATTTTATCTCAGATTCCAGCCACGTATGTGAAGTGGCTACAAGCTACAGCGTGCTCGGTGCATATCGCGGAAATCCTCCCTTGTGTTGGTCAGAACATGATGAACCAGAACCTTGACAAATAGTACACTTGATCTCACATTCGCCGGCCGGGGTGGTCGAGCTGTTCTAGGCGCTATAGTCTGGAACCGCGCGACCGCTACGGTCGCAGTTTCGAATGCTGCCTCGGGCGTGGATGTGTGTGATGTCCTTAGGTTAGTTAGGTTTAAGTGGTTGTAAGTTCTAAGGGACTGATGACCTCAAAATTTGAGTCCCATGGTGTTCAGAGCCATTTGAACCATTTTTTTTCAAAACACAATATATCAGCTCCTTACGTCGCATTCACACGACAAATGCCGGTAATTGTGATACTGAATAATTCTCAGATGACACGTGATGTGGTTAAATTTAGTTACCCGGTACTTTCATCCATTTAAGATCGATTGCAAGCTATCCATCTATTCCTAATCGATTACTCTCAAAAAACTCCCTAAAACTTTACCTAACAAAAGTTGGTTCGGGTATACCATAACAGACATTTTCGGCCACTGATGAAATTATCCCTTTCCGCATCGATATTTTTATGGTGTTTACTTTAGAAATTACGTTCATGTGGTTCAACTTTTCGTATTAGGTTTCTATTTTCGACATTACTTCAAGCTTTACTGACGTATTAGGAAGTCAGAACCACCTGTTAATCGCAGTGCTATATGTATATTTATATCTGAAATGATTGAAGAAAACGAAAGGACTGGTAGTGTTGGTCATAACAGGCATATTTCACATAGCAACCCCTGTTCGCATCCGAGAGCGTACGGCGCTAGGCGTCGGTGAACAGCGTCGTACACCTCCAAGAGGGTAGGCACACAATATGCTATCCGAGCCGTCATGGTAGAAGGTCTGCAAGACTATGATTTCAGAGTATTTGTGACATCAAGGTAAAAGAGATGTCGGGTTGAAAATTTATGACCTTTATTTGCAAACGCTGTAGTCGACATAGTTTCGGATATTCCTGGCGGCACTGCACTACTTGTTTCCGCCTCTTATTCGGGTGCGAACGTGTTGGATTTGACTGTGCAAATGCCTGTTTGATAGTTGTTGGCCGGCCGCGGTGGTCTAGCGGTTCTAGGCGCTCAGTCCGGAACCGCGCGACTGCTACGGTCGCAGGTTCGAATCCTGCCTCGGGCATGGATGTGTGTGGTGTCCTTAGGTTAGTTAGGTTTAAGTAGTTCTAAGTTCTAGGGGACTGATGACCACAGATGTTAAGTCCCATAGTGCTCAGAACCATTTGAACCATTTTTGATAGTTGTTGCACAGAGGTCAGCACCTGCGCACATTGCGGAGTCGATTCGCCCTGCGACAGTTTGTCATCAAACGGGGACACTATTGTGTTTGTTGCTGTATGGAGCGGACAGGAAATGGAGCGGTATTCTTGAAAGCAAAGGGCAGACATGCATTGTGCTTACGTGGCGGCAGATGGAAGTGCTGACGGTTTCTAACGTTTGTACGTTCGGCGGTTTCCCAATCGTCGAGTTCCATGTCCACACACAGCTACTGCCATCCATAGATCCCCACGAGAAACAGCTTCCCTTGAGGTACGTTTTCCACTGGCCGGTTCTCGTAATGGCACATGCGCATTTAAGGTCTGCTTCACAATCCGGTCCATTCTTTTTCTGTTACAGGTGCGAAGGCCTGACAGACACGGTCTTCTATGCACAATGCGTACACAAGAGCTTGAAGAGGAGGCGTTAGTACTGCTGGAAAACACATCCTCAATAAACTCATGACGTGTTGCACGGGTGCACGGGAAACGGGTGTAAGCCATTCCACAATTTGGGCGTATGTACCTGAGATGATTGGCACTGCTACAGCGTTCAGAAGGTTCACGTCCTTAAGCCAGACGATTTTCCACGTCGAACTGAATTCAGCCAGCGATTTTTGATAAGGTGTGCCATTCAACCGGACTTAAAGAACCTTGTACTTTTTACGGGTGAGGCGAGGGCTACGCGGGAGGATACGTTCAACAGCCTCAACCAGCACCAGCGGGCACGGGAAAATCCGTACGCTGCATTTGTTCGTGGGCACCAAGATCGGTTCGCTGTCAACATTTGCCCCGGCTCGGTGGGCGATAATCTGGTCGGTCCATACATGTTCTCTCTGCGACCTAACGCAAATATATATATATATATATATATATATATATATATATATATATATATATATATATATATATATAGGGTGTTACAAAAAGGTACGGCCAAACTTTCAGGAAACATTCCTCACACACAAAGAAATAAAATGCTATGTGGACATGTGTCCGGAAACGCTTACACTCCATGTTACAGCTCATTTTATTACTTCTCTTCAAATCACATTAATCATGGAATGGAAACACACAGCAACAGAACGTACCAGCGTGACTTCAATCACTTTGTTACAGGAAATGTTCAAAATGTCCTCCTCGGCGAGGATACATGCACCCACCCTCCGTCGCATGGAATCCCTGACGCGCTGATGCAGCCCTGGAGAATGGCGTATTGTATCACAGCCGTCCACAATACGAGCACGAAGAGTCTCTACATTTGGTACCGGGGTTGCATAGACAAGAGATTTCAAATGCCCCCATAAATGAAAGTCAAGAGGGTTGAGGTCAGGGGAGCGTGGAGGCCATGGAATTGGTCCGCCTCTACCAATCCATCGGTCACCGAATCTGTTGTTGAGAAGCGTAAGAACACTTCGACTGAAATGTGCAGGAGCTCCATCGTGCATGAACCACATGTTGTGTCGTACTTGTAAAGGCACATGTTCTAGCAGCACAGGTAGAGTATCCCGTATGAATTCATGGCGGTGAATCGAGGAAGTACAGTAGATACTGACGAAACTAAAATGAGCTTTCCCAGAGTTATTGGTACATCTTCCACTCAAGGTTCGACAGCAGATGTGGTTCCCACACTATTATGAACTTGCACACTGCACACATGGAATGTGAATGCTTTTGGACGAAAACTTTGGTGAGAACCCCCATTTCAGCTAGGTTCAGTTAATATGTTATAAACTCTGTTTGTATGCGAAGGAAAGTCTCCATTTTTGAGGGACACGGCATCGACTCGTGCAGCAAGCAGACACTTGTACAGCTACAGATCTACACAATTTTCAAGACGGCGCCATACTGTTTTCGCCTAATGTAGAGGTACCATCACTGATGCAGCAAGATCGTTGAGCGCATCTAATTTGTTCTGTTGTTTATTCCTGGAAACCAAATAAACAAAAATTCTGCAATGTTTTTGTTTGTTACCCGTAAAGTTAAACAACACCTCAAGCAAAAAATGGTTCCGTGTGCCTGCAGCCGAGGACAACCAACGACCACAAGATACGCTTCCACAAGATTTTGGATTTGCTGTTCTACATTAGTAGTGGCAGCTCGTGTTAACGCCATATATAATAAACATAGGTAGCTCTAAACACGCTAATATTCAAACGAAGAAAGTACCTATGTCTTTTCTTCCTGTGAGGAACCACCATACAAATTACAGTTCTGACAACCTAAAACCAGTCCATCACTTAGTTTCTCAAAGTCTTACGACGACGAGTTTTGAAATTTTCTGTTAGATGAAATTTGTGATGATCCTGCGCTAGGATTTAGACTGCTGTCTCTCGAGAACAATATTTTTACCGACTGACATGCTCCACCTTGGCAGGCTTGAAAGTATGCATTTTATTAACTCCCAGTTCAACCGATTTACCGACTCAAAGCTCGTCTTTCCTGGTCGCTCTCTCCTGCTTTCCAAACTCTGCAGTGACTTTCTTGCATCGTGATAATTTCACTCTGAAGTCTGCCGTTGCACTCAGAGAATATCACTGTGTATCCACTCTAATCTATTCTACGGAGCACAGAGCCGTATAGTTTGAGAACGATCGATGACTTGCTGGTGATGTGTCATTCGGTTTTCTGTAGAATATACGAAAATAATTGTTGACTGCCGGTCCTGTCTATGAAAGAAAGAACACACACGTTTTGATCCTACAGACATTATGAATCAAGACACAAGGAAGAGACTGAGCTTGTATGCTAGTGGGTGTTGATTTAAATCAGTGTGGAAAGTTTATTTTTTTTTTTGCCAGACTGTGATTCGAACACAGGTCTCCTGCTTACTAGGCAGATGTGCTGACCCCTACATCATCTGGACACAGTGTTCAGCGCAGATGTACGGACTACCCAAGTGTGCCTACTATACACCCAAATTCACAACTTACCCGCGCGCTTCTGATGTGCCCTTTGTCCATTAACCTCATTACTCAGGACATTTCACCGATTCGCATAAGAGTTCAATCGTGATGTGCATCTCTACTGATATGATTAATTGATCGTCCTCATCTTAATTGTATGTGGGGTGCCTGTTGTTTCGGACATGCTGCATTGGTTTGAGGAATATAACAGTTAACTCACAATGATGTCTTGCCCATCAAATTCGCCTGATATGAACGAGATGGAACGTATCTGGTACGCTATAGGCACCAGCTTAGCGCCCAAAAACGGTCTGTTCACAATTTATAGGAAATTTCATGAAATATGCGTAGACATCACCCACAATCGCTGCTGTATTTCATTCCAAAAGTGGACCAATGCTCTATGAGTGAGATGGTCCTCATATTCTGGGTCACCATTGTTACTGGCGTTGTTTTTTGATGTTGTGAGGGATTTTAAGTAAAGGTCATATAGTGATGGTTTACTTACCTCGCAGAGTGTTTCTCCTCAAACATAACAAGAGAACATTCTCAAGAGTCAATACACGATCTGTGCGGCTAGTCCCGGCGGAGGTTCGAGTCCTCCCTCGAACATGGGTGTGTGTGTTTGTCCTTAGGATAATTTAGGTTAAGTAGTGTGTAAGCTGAGGGACTGTTGACCTTAGCAGTGAAGTCCCGTATGATTTCACACACATTTAAACATTTTTTGAAACTTGGCGTGTGTGCAGAGGAAGCAGAATAGTGCAATACATTATTTTCTTTGCAGTGCTCAATTTCACTTTTAAGGCGTATAACAGACTACGAAAGTTAATTTGGGATTTTAGGTTTAGAGCCGGCCGTAGTGGCCGTGCGGTTCTAGGCACTGCAGTCTGGAGCCGCGAGACCGCTACGGTCGCAGGTTCGAATCCTGCCTCGGGCGTGGATGTGTGTGATGTCCTTAGGTTCGTTAGGTTTAACAAGTTCTAAGTTCTAGGGGACTAATGACCTCAGAAGTTGAGTCCCATAGGGCTCAGAGCCATTTGAACCTTTTTTTTAGGTTTAGAGGGAATATCTTAGAAACGATGATGTATAAAAAATGTTTTTCATATAACAACTGATGTATAATCAATGTTCTTGAAAATTGTAGACTCAGCTTTTGTAATAATCTGAAGTTTTACAAAAGACCCCACTATCATCAATTAATTTTGGAAAACGAAAACTTTTGTTACAACACTCTTTTCCAGGGCTTGTCAATGTACTGAAATATATTAGATACAAGTGTCATGATATTTAGTGAGTCATCAGTGACAATTTGAAATCCTAATTGAATTTGTTTTATATTGTCTTCTCCGTGTATATTACGTCAAGAAATTGCTTTCATTTTATGTACAAGTGGTAAAAAAAAGTCTTAAATATCTCTTTACAGATTATTATTATTGTAATTATTTTCTGTATAATAACGAGTTAGTTATTATTTTGAATTAAAAAATATACTTCTATGGAACGTTAAACTAAAACAAAAATGACATGGATGTTAAACGTAAAATAACAATTTGAAACATAAATAGGAAGAAAATAAGTAATTATAATAGTAATAAATGTTTAGATATTTTAATTAGGTGTCCTGATAACACTCCAACAATGCATTGTGTACAGCTAATTTTCCACAAATTTCAGAAACCAGCTATATTACACAGAGACGTATGTGGCTTGAGAGCTTCTTTAACTTGTGTTGTAACAGAAGCTTTCATTTTTCAAAATTAATAGTAGTGATGAGGTGCTTCGCAAAATGACGAATTATTACAGAAGTTGTTTATACATTTCTCAACTATTATTTGAAGAACATATTTTATATATCATCGTTTCGAAGATATTCCGTCTCAACGTAAAATACCAAATTCGGGTGTGCTGTACCCTTTAGCAGTGAAGCTGGGCACAAACAAAAAAATATCTGTTCCACTATTTTGTCCCCTTTGCACACTCGTCAAGTTTCATCAAGATAGTTTATTCACATATGGTTCAAATGGCTCTGAGCACTACCGGACTTAACATTTGAGGTCATCTGTCTCCTATACTTAGAACTATTTAAACCTAACTAACCTAAGAACATCACACACATCCATGCCCGAGGCAGGATTCGAACCTGCGACCGTAGCAGCAGCGCGGTTCCGGACTGAAGGATAGTTTATTGACGCTTGAAAATGTTCCCTCGTAAGTAGTGGTGTATTTTTTTTTTCCTTTTGTCTACAGTCGACGCATTATTTAGCTTCCGTATCGATTAACATAATATTCAGTCGATATAGAAATAGCCCTCCCTTTAAGTTACACTGGATTTGAGAACAATATTCCCCCGGTAATACTTCGCAAGTTCCAATTTATTCCTTTGTTACGGGTACGTGCGCCGCGACGAAACCATTATTTACAGCTGTCGCTGAGTTTAATAGTCGGGAATAGAGATATAGTGCGAATGGCGTCGTATGCTGATGTGCGCAGGCGGGCGCTTACTGCCGCCTAAGTTCTCGGCTCATTTATCAGGCGGGCCCTGGGCTTAGGAGCGCGTGACGGCAGCAGCAGAGCGCGCGCCCGCCGCGTCATCGCAGTCGCCGTGGCAGGGCGCGCGCGAAATGAGCCAAACGGCTGCTGCTGCTGCTGCTGCTGCTGCTGCCTCCGTAATGACGCATGGCGCCTGCCACAATACGGGCCGGCTGCAGGAAGCGCCGCCGGAAGATGACGGAAGGCGCTGTCACAATACTCGAAACGGCCGCGCGTCCGGTCCGGTCCGGTCCTCTCCTGTTGGGAAGGGACCCTCCTAACTGGGAGGGCGGGCGAAGTCGATCTCGGGAGGGATCCGTCCTCCTGCTGCTGCTGAAAGGGGCGAATTACTCATGTTCGGAAACTCCAGGCCTCCCTTCCTCTATGAGGCTAATTCCGGCTCCTCCGATTGTGTCATTCTGGATTATACCGTGCCATATATGGGTAGGCGATACTTAGGCAGCGAAAGTAACCGACGAGGATCTTTCACCCTGAGATACATTATCTGATACGTATCCGCATGCGAGGTAATTTGCGCAGTGGACTGTGGTTAATCCTTTCCACGATCAATTTAGCAAGTGTTTTGTAACTTGCACCACCCTACATCGACTTCCTGAAACAGAGAGCCAGAAATAATCCGTACATACCATAAAAATGTCCGTGTGTGTGTGCGTGTGTGTGTGTGTGTGTGTGTGTGTGTGTGTGTGTGTGTGTGTGTGTGTGCCGGCCTGAGTGGCCGTGCGTTTCTAGGCGCTACAGTCTGGAACCGCGAGACCGCTACGGTCGCAGGTTCGAATCCTGCCTCGGGCATGGATGTGTGTGATGTCCTTAGGTTAGTTAGGTTTAAGTAGTTCTAAGTTCTAGGGGACTGATGACCTCAGACGTTGAGTCCCATAGTGCTCAGAGCCATTTGAACCATTTGTGTGTGTGATCCACATCGCCTCCTAAACCGCTAGATCGATTTCAACCGAACGTGGTATCTACACCCATAGGATCTACATTAGGCCAATTTAGTCGCCGAGACATTAAGATGAGTTCGTTTACTTTTTTTATATTAATTGGTGGTGGAGAGCATTTCTCTACGTCAGAACGTACACAGACAATACAAAGAAGAGGAAACGCACGTTTTCGAAAGATTATACAAATGTTTTAATCATATTTTTAACTTTTCTTTAAAAAATTTTAAATTATTGTACGTTGTTTCAATTCATGGTCCACTCAAAAAAGGTTATGTAAATGTTATTTCTTTAAAAATTGTCTTACTATTAAAAAGTATATACGTATGGTGATAAAATAACCTCTTAGTGCATATGCACACTTTTTACTTTTACCAACCAGGTTTCTCCAAACTGCGATATAAGGCTTTAACAGGTTAAAAATTACTTTAGTTGTGACAGCGAACGAATAGATCTGTAATGACAGGTTACTCTGTAACTGAAATATATGATATGTATGCATTTTAATTCATTCCAAAATTTTTTTGTAAAATAAGATAGTTCTATCAGTAACTATATTAATCTCTCTTGTTAATTATATTTTTAACTTTATCTAACAGATCTGAAGATAGGCATCTACTCTGGAACTGATTATTGAAAATAAAAAAATAGCGATCAAAGAGTGAAATGCCATATTTTTATTCAAAGAACGATCGCGACTATCCCAGTAAGACAATAATATCTAGTTTTGATTTAAAAAATTCACAATCTGCGTTACAAATTGATTGTAGAACATCTATTTTTGAGAAATGATCTGATAAAAAAGTAAAAAATGCAGAGTTCTGTTGCCTTGTTTGCTGAATGTGTAAAAGAGTTTAACACGAGCATTAGATATGTGATTGTTACGGTAAACCAGGTTTCATTCCGTCACCGACACAAAATATACCATGAACTGAGGAGCTATCCTGCGAGAATGCCCATGGTATTCAATTCTCGAAGAAAATACACCCTTCCACAAGCAGACAAGTTTCTATTTCGTTGTAGAATAACTAAAAGCCACTCCAATAGCAAGCCATGTTCTTCTCGCGTGCTGTACAATCCTTTCGTCCGTAATTGTAAATTATCAGAACAATTCCAGGAGCATACAGCACTCAGAGTGTGTTTGACAATACGGGTACATACAACGTAAATCATATACTACTTACTTATTAATGCGAAATGTATCGACCTTGAAGATGATGTCTTCCTCACAGCCTGCCGCCACTGAGTGAGCCCTTGAGCTATGTGCTTTCAGCCCATTTCCATCCTCTTTTTGTCGTAGATCTTACTCAGTTTCTTTCAGCCAGAGCTTCTTGGATCTGTCAAACGTTCCTTTCTTCGCGTCTTCTCACCAGTATTGCTTTGGTTCTTCGATGTTTAGACATGCGGGTCACATGCTCTTCCCATCGAATTTTTGTTGCCTGTATTTTGACAATGTTTGTTTTACGCTCCAACGCTTATAATTGGTGATTCTTTTTTCTTCAGTCGTCCGCATCTGCACTGCGCAAAAGATCTTTCTGAGTAATTTTTACTTAAGAGCTAACAGTTTCTCACCGTCCGGCCTTGTCGCATTCAAGATGTAATGCCACTGCCGGTATTATTGCATTGTATATCGTGACTTGGTTTTTCCTGTATAGCCTGTGTGATGTCATTGTCTGTTTCGTATTGAAGTTTGTCCTGGCTGGATTAATAATTCGCAATTTTATTTCCATTTTTACGCCATACTAGTTAAACCAGGTGCCTAGACACACCGCCAGACTCAGGTTTCGATCTAGCAACTGCTCCTTCTCAGTGTTGAATTTCTGGGTGACTTTGCATGCATATTGAACTATTTCCTTCTCTGCTGCAACATATTGGTATTAGACTTTTCCAGGGCTGAAATGTCATCAGAAAATGATAACACATGTGCTCTTCTATTCAGATTGGTACCCTTCTCATGCCTATCATTTTTTGCGTGAATTTTTCTATAATATGTAGAGAAATGTGTTCGAAATACACTGAAGAGCCAAAGAAACTAGTATAGGCATGCGTATTCAAATACAGAGATATGTAAACAGGCAGAATACGGCGCAGCGGTCGGCAACGCCTATGTGAGATAACAAATGTCTGGAGCAGTTCTTAGATCGGTTACTGTTGCTACGATGGCAGATTATCAAGATTTAAGTGAGTCTGAACGTGGTGTTATACTCGTCACACAAGAGACGTGACGCAGCACCTCCGAGGTAGCAATGAAGTGGGGATTTTCCCGTGCGACCATTTCACGAGTGTACAGTGAATATCACGAATCCGATAAAACATCAAATCTCCGACAAGGCAGCGGCCGGAAAAAAACCCTGCAAGAACGAAACCAACGACGACTGAAGTGCAACCCTTCCTCAAATTGCTGCAGATTTCAATACTGGGCTGTCAACAAGTGTCATCCTGTGAACCATTGCACGAAACGTTATCGATATCGTTATGGGCTTTGGGAACCGAAAGCCCACTCGTGTACCCTTAATGACTCCATCAACCCTGAGCCCGTCAACATCGACATTGGACTGTTGATGACTGAAAACATGTTGCCTGTTCGGACGAGTTTCGTTTAAAATTGTATCGAGCGGATGGACGTGTACGGGTATGGAGACAACCTCATGAATCGATGGACCCTGAGTGTCAGCAGGGTATGGTTCAAACTGGTGGAGGCTCTGTAAAGGTGTGGACGTGTGCAGGTGGAGTGATATGGAACCTTGATACGTGAAGATACGACTCTGACAGGTGAGACGTACGTAACCATCCCGTCTGATCACCTGCATCCATTCATGTCCATTGTGAATTCCGACGGGCTTGAGCAACTCCAGCAGGACATTGCGTCACCCTATACGCCAAGAATACTGGGAACTCTGTACTGAGTTTAAATACTTCCGATGACCACCAAGCTCCCCAGACATAAGCATTATTGAGCATATCTGGGACGTCTTGCACCATGCAGTTCAGAAGAGATCTCCACCTCCTCGTACTCTTGCGGGTTTATGGACAATCCTGCAGGATTCATAGTGTCAGTTCTTTCTAGCTGTACGTCAGACATTAGTCGAGTCCATACCAAGTCGCGTTGCATTGCTTCTGCGTGCTCGCTGGTGCACTACACGTGTGAGGCCGGTGTACCAGTTTCTTTGGATCTTCACTGTAGTATCATATTGTAGCAAACAGTTTGTATGTCGCTCTCACTGGAAGTATTTCTCTAATATATCAGCTTTACTTTTGTCTTTGCTGCCCACGCCCTCACCATTCTCAAAAGCTTCATTAGGACAACTTGTGATATCAAATTATCTTTGATACTTTGCGCTACGAAGATGGCACCTCATAAGAGAACAACTGTTCCTAGCAGTGGACAGAATTGTGCTACAGTGTTTCGAAGAACATCACACTTAACTAACGATGATGTTTTGGCCATTCAAAACGGCTCTGAGCACTATGGGACTTAACATTTATGGTCATTAGTCCCCTAGAACTTAGAACTACTTAAACCTAACTAACCTAAGGACATCACACAACACCCAGCCATCACGAGGCAGAGAAAATCCATGACCCCGCCGGGAATCAAACCCGGGAATCCGGGCGTGGGAAGCGAGAACGCTACCGCACGACCACGAGATGCGGGCTGTTTTGGCCATTTATTAACCTGATCAGAACACCACGAAACACACCTGAATTTATGGCTGACCCTCTTGGCATCACCTTCACGAGAATGACGTGATCACAATCCAGGAAGACTGTCACCATGACTTTGCCGGCAGAGGTGGTTGTCTTGAGTTTCTTCTTTTGTGATGAATGAGGATGCTGCCACTCCATGGATTGCCTTTTTTGTTTCCCGGCGCAAAGTGGCACACCCAGTTTCCGTTCTCGTGACAGAAAAGCCTTTCCGTCGGTTTCAAAACGCTTCAACAATTCAAATGAAATGACCATTCTTTGAATCTTGTGGTTCGCTGTGAGCATTCGTGGAAACCACCGTGAGCACCTCTTTGAATATCCGAGAGTCTCGATCATTGCAGACGGGCTTCCAATGCTGACCGTCCACTGTAGAGCCAATTGTCGAATTGTGATGCGTCGGTGGGCACGAATAATGGCATCCGCATGATTCAGCATGTCTGGAGCAGTTTCTGTGACTGGACGTCCCGAGCGTGGCTGATCATGGAGCACTGTTTCTGCATTTCCTGAGGCTGTAACTTTCTTTATCCATCGCCCAATTGTGCTCCTGTCAACTGTAGCATTGCCATACACTACACGAAAATGTTTGTGGATGTACCCCACGGTTCTTACTCTGCACACAAGAATTCAATAACAGCACGCTGGCTGTAACGTGAGTCGTATGAAGGCGCCATTTTGACGCTGTACTACGGCTCCATCATATGCCAGAACGTTTCGAAACATCACCGGCGCACAGAACAAACATCTAATGTGAAGCACCAACAAGGACGTTTGTCTATGTATATTAATGGCTTTTTAAATTGAACGACCCTCGTAGAATAACTGCTGTTCTACGTTCCACACAAGACTCAAATCATTATTAAGCAGGTGGTCATAATATTTTGGCTCATTACATTACGTTACATTACATTGATCGTTTTCCATGGATCCCTTGGAGAGGAGTCTCTGGGATGTAGAAAGAGTCAAAGCTTTTTTTCTTTTACCACAGTCCACAGCCCAATATTTTATATACAAGTACACTTACATCAATATCCGCAAGTGACCGTGGGTGGCAGAGAGTACTCTGCACCTTTCCTGTTCCACTCACAAATAGGGCGAGAAGAAAACGACTGTCTATATGCCTCCGCATGAGTCCTAATGCTCGAATTTTATCTCCGTGGTCCTTATGTGAATGTATGTCAGCAGAAGTAGAATTGTTCTACAGTCAGTTCAGATGCCGTTTCTCTAAATTTTGTCAATCGCGTTCTTTGAAAGAACGTTACTTTACCTCCAGGTATTCCCGTTTGAGCTTCCGAAGCATCTCTGTAATACCGGCATGTTGTTCAAACCTACCGGTAACAAATATGTTTAAACTTTGCCCATAATTCCTGGATATCCATCATACTGGAACGAAATGATGACATCAGTGAGATGCTAACAACGCTTATCTGCTTTTTCTAGCAGAAACGCTCTCCTAGGCTTCATGACTGGGTTATTGACTCTAGTAACCATAGTCCTATGATGACTTCATAATAACCAATCCCTGTCTCTATACAGATGCCATCGATAAGACCCCGCTTTTTTGTAACTGCAAGATCTAAAATATTTCCATTCCGTATGGGCTGCCGAACTAGCTGCTCAAGGCAGTTTTCGGAAAACGTGTTCAAAAGTAATTCACAATGCTACATGTTTGTATCCCCTGCAACGAATTCGTAACATCCAAGTCTATACTCGGTAGGTCGAATTCGTCTCCAACTAGTATTGCTTGATGGGTATTTACGCTTTACTGGCCTTAGACTTTCTTTGAATGACTTTAGAACTGTCACAGCGGAATTGGTTGACCGGTAACTGTGCAACAATTAACTTGGCTCCAGCTAGACTTGTTACAAGCGACCAAATACCTTCACTGTCATACTCAATTTCGAGCTCAATAGATAAGTAGCAAGCTCTTGCTTTCGTGTGCCTGCTCGGACCCTACTAAAAGAACGGTCACAAGAGGAATAAGCGAGCCCGGACAGCCAGCCTCCACTTTGGCCCTTCGGCTAGAGGGCGGCGAACGCGTTACCACCTGCTACTCACCCTCCTGTGAGGGCAGAACTACCGCATCGGATACACTACGATGTGCCTCGGCGGAAGAGCTCATGGGCGAAACAAATAGCATCTGAGGTGACCCATTCGACGCGCCACATTCTCAACCATCGCTGCATACAGAGGCAGTAGCCTAAAGGAAGTGATCGTAATAAAGAGCGGATTCAACTTTTCGCGAACTCTGGCCAGCTCCTTCTGCGTCCAAACGCAGCATGCACACGTCCTACGCATCCTAGCAAGACTAACTGAACAAGTAAACTATAAAAGCAGACGGAAAGCTTGACAAGCAACTTGCTACCCTCCTGAGGGTCATCAGTGGACGTTGTGACTTAGTGAGCTGTGTAGCTGGCTGTTCAGAAGAAATGAAAACTGCGCCACAGACTGCCTTACCGTTACAATTAAAAACGCGACACGAAACCTCTTAAATAGAAAAAATCGCTCACGGAAGGAACGAAGAATAGGTTTAATAGTTTAGTGAACTCACAGAAAACCTAAATCAGGATGGCCGGACGCGGGTTTGAACCGTCGTCCTCCAGAGTGCGAGTCCAGTGAGCTAACCATTGCGTCATCCCGCTCGGTAATCGCTCATAAAATTTAAGAAATATACTGCTAGGACAACACAGGAAAACTAAATGCGTAACACGCCACTGTTGAGATACGAAGGCCGAACTGGATTACTAATTGAACGGATGATTGTCTTCAAAGCTAAATGAATAACCAACTACTGCGATACAGACTGAATAATTTTGTACTTACTGTTTCAAAACGCGAAGTTATTGTTGTGGTGTTCAGTCCGAAGACTGGTCCTATGCAGCTCTCAATAATACTGCATCCTGTGCAAGCCTGTTCATCTCTGAATAACTGCTGCAACTTAGATCCTCGTGAATCTGCTTACTGTATTCATTTCTTGGTCTCCCTCTACAATTTTTATCTTCTACGCTTTCCTTCATTACTAACTTTGTGATTCCTTGACGTCTCAGAATGTGTGTCGTGCTACAAATTTATTTTCTCCCGAATTCTGTTCAGTACTTCCTCATTAGTTACGTGATCTACCCACCTAATCTTCAGCATTCTTCTGTAGCGCCACATTTCAGAAGCTTCTATTCTTTTCTTGTCTAAACTGTTTATCATCCATATTTCACTTCCGTACATGGCTACACTCCATACACATACTTTCACAGAATACTTTGTAACACGTTTATATCTGATATTAAATAATTTTTTTTCAGCCACTCTTTTCTTGCCATTGCATCTACGTTTTATATCCTCTCTACTTTGGCCATCATCAGTTATTATGCGACTCAAATTAACAAATTCATCTACTGCTTTAAATGTTTCGTTTCCTAGTCTAATCCCCTCAGTGTCACCTGACTTAATTCGACTACATTCAGTTTTCCTTGTTTTGCTTTTGTTGATATACATCTTGTTTCCTTTCAAGATAATATCCATTTCGTTCAATTGCCCTTCCAAGTACTTTGGTATCTCCGTCAGAATTACAGTGTCTTGGGCAAACCTCGGAGCTTCTATTTCTTCTCTCTGAACTTTAATGCCTGCTCCAAATTCTTCTGTGGTTTCCTTTGCAGCTTGCTCATTCTACAGATTGAGTAACATTGGCGATACGCTACAGCGTTGTCTTACTCCCTTCTCAACGACTGCTTCCCTTTCATGCCGTTCGGTTCTTATAACTGCCGTTTGGCTACTGTGCAACCTGTAAATAGCCTTTCTCTCCCGATATATCACCGTTGCTACCTTCAGAATTTTGAACAGAGTAGTCCAGTCAGTATCGTCAAAAGTTTTCCCTGAGAGCCGGCCGGTGTGACCGAGCGGTTCTAGGCGCTTCAGTCTGGAACCGCGATACCGCTACGGTCGCAGGTTCGAATCCTGCCTCTGTCATAAATGTGTGCGATGTCCTTAGGTTGGTTAGGTTTAAGTACTTATAAGTTCTAGGGGACTGATGACCTCAGATGTTAAGTCCGATAGTGCTCAGTGCCATTTTTTTCTCTGAGTTTGCAGATGCTATAAACGTTGGTTTCCTTTCCTTAACGTATCATCTAAGATAAGTCGTAGGGTCAATATTGTCTGGCATGTTCCTGCATTTCTCCGGAATACAAACTGATGATCTGTGATGTTGGCTTCTACCAGTTTTTCCATACCTCTTTAAGGACTTCGTGTTAGTGTTTTGCAACCAAGGCTTTTGTGACTCATAATTCAGGAATATTCGCACTTGTAAGCACTTGGTGTCTTTTGAATTGGAATTATTACGGACTTTTCTAGCTCTGAGGGTATTTTGCCTGTCTCATATATATTTCTGTGACTCATAATTCAGGAATATTCGCACTTGTAAGCACTTGGTGTCTTTTGAATTGGAATTATTACGGACTTTTCTAGCTCTGAGGGTATTTCGCCTGTCTCATATATATTTCACACCAGATGGAAGAGCTTTGTCAAGGCTGACCCCCGCTGGCTGTCAGTGGTTCTGACGGAATGTCGTCTGTCCTGGAGCCTTGTTCCGACTTAGATCTTTCAGTGCTCTGTGAAACGCCTTTCCCAGTATCTTATTTCTCATCTCATCTTCATCTACGTCCACTTCTCTTTCTGTAATACTGCTATCAAGTTCATCTCCCTCTATATACTCCTTTCACCTTTCAGCTTTCCCTTTTTTTGCTTAGGACTGGTTTTCCATCTGAGCTATTGATATTCTTATAGCTACTTCTCTTTTCTTCAAAGACCTCTTCCCCTTTAATTTTCCTGTAATTTTCTCTGGAGCCGGCCTGTGTGACCGAGCGGTACTAGGCGCTTCAGTCTGGAACTGCGATACGGCTACGGTCGCAGGTACGAATCCTGCCTCGGTCATAGATGTGTGAGATGTCCTTAGGTTTCCCCCAGTGAAATATACTTCAGAATCCTTATATTTGTCGTGTAGCCATTCTTGCTTAGCATTTTTCACTTCCCGTCAATCTCATTTTTTGACGTTTGCGTTCTGTTTCACCTGCTCCATCTAGCACATTTTATATTTTCTGCTTTCATTAATTAAATTCAGTATTTCCTGTGAATCTAGAAGACTTTTATTAGGCCTTGTCTTTTTACTTGTTTGATCCTCTGCTGCCTTCACTATTTCATCTCCCAAAGCTGCCTATTCGTCTTCTACTGGGTTCCTTTTCCTTTTGTCCTATGCTCCGTCTGAAACTCTCAACAACTTCTAGTTCTTTCAACCTATCCAGGTCCCACCTCCAGAATTTCCTATCTGTATGCAAGTTCTATAGTTTTAATCCAAAGTTCATAACCAGTAAATAGTACTCAGAGGCCACCCCTGCCCCTGGAAATGTCTTACAATTTAAAATCTGGTACCGAAATCCCTGTCTTACCATTGTACAATCAATGTGAAACACTCCAGTGTCTCCAGGTCCCTTCCATGTATACAGCCTTCTTTTATGTTTCTTAAAGCCCTCCGCCACACACCGTCAGGTGGCTTGCGGAGTATGGATGTAGCTGTAGAAACCAAGTATTAGCTATGATTAAGTTATGCTTGTAAGTAGGCTGTTTACATTTTTTTATTGGTAACGCCGCCGTCACGTAGCGCTCTGTATGAAAATCACTGGCTGTGCCGTGTGCAGTCTGTGGCTGGTTTGCATTGTTGTCTGCCATTGTAGTGTTGGGCAGCGGCAGCTGGATGCTAACAGCGCGTAGCGTTGCGCAGTTGGAGGTGAGCCGCCAGCAGTGGTGGACGTGGGGAGAGATATGGCGGAGTTTCGAAATTTGTAAGAATTGGTGTCATGAACTGCTATATATATTATGACTAGTGAGGTAAATACATTGTTTGTTCTCTATTAAAATCTTTCATTTGCTAACTATACCTATCAGTAGTTATTGCCTTCCGTAGTTTGAATCTTTTATTTAGCTGGCAGTAGTGGCGCTCGCTGTATTGCAGTAGCTTGAGTAACGAAGATTTTTGTGAGGTAAGTGATTTGTGAAACGTATAGGTTAATGGTAGTCAGGGCCATTCTTTCGTAGGGATTTTTGGAAATCAGATTGCGTTGCGCTAAAAACTATTGTGTGTCAGTTTAAGCATAGTCGTCTAATAATTGTTCTAAGGGGACGTTTCATATGTCGACCCTTAGCCAAGGATACCTCACTGGAATCTTCTGATTTTTTTCTTGTAATTTGTGTAGTTAGTGTAGCCTTTGTTTATTGCTAGCGCGTAATCATAGAGAGAATTTTCTTTGTAGTTGCAGTCTTTCATTGTTGTACAGTAAAACAGTTGTGGCATGCATGTAGATTTGCACAAAGTATTTCGCAGCTTCGCTTGCAATTAACTAGATATTATTTTCAGTGCTATGTTAATGTGTTCTCTTATTATTGCTCTTCAAATTGTGCTTTTATGTGTTATCGTGTGAAATATTGTGACAATAATGGCGTGTGAAAAACGTAATACTAGGCTCCAAAGTAAACTGAGAAATAATAGTGACGACGAGCGTCTCTTATCAGCACCAATGTGTAGTGAATTAACAGACATTCGAAGTAGTAATTTGGTAATTGTGCATAGGGAAATGGAGCGGGCAGCAAATAATGGTGTAGACAATGAAACAAGTAGTGAACAGGGAACAATTATCGATCGATCAGTCGGCAACAGCTCGCCTCAGGAACCCGAAATGACAGAACACAATATTGCAAATACTGTAGACTTAGGTTATGGGTCCTCACCGTTTTCTCAAATGAGTCAAGACACATTTTCTGCCTGTCAAAATGTAAATGTTGCCGGTGAAAATGCACTGCCAAAAAGCATAGAAAAACAGATTCCAGACACTAATACATTATTATTGCAATTAATGCAACAAATGGAACAAAATCATAAACAAATGGGACAAATTCTTCAAAAGTTAGACACAATGGAACAAAATCTTCAAAAGTTAGACACAATGGAAAAAAATCAGAGACAAACACAGCAACAGTTGGACACAATGGAACAAAATCTTCGGAAGTTAGACACAACACTTGAACAAACACGTGAAGACTTAACTACTGAGTTACATAACATTGAATCGAAATGTCAAAAAATCTGTAATGACGTAAAAACACAAATTTGTGAGCATTTTCAACCTATTTTTTCGCAGCATGAAAACGCATTACAGAATCACGAAGCAGCCATAAAAGAACTGCAAACAATTGTTCATGAAAATCATGAGACCTTGCAAGCTAAAATTGACTCAGTTGCATCTACCGATTCGGTTACGCAACTTGCAAAAACTCAAGAAAACTTAAAGGACACAGTAGATACTCTGAAAATTGGTTCAGAAAGACACATGGAGGACATTAGTTTATTATCAGAGAAAGTAGTTGAACTTTCGGATCAGCTAAATAATTTATCTACGAAGGTAGATGATAATCTGAATGACACAAAACCGGTAGTCTTTAATGACACAGAAGAGTTCGAACAAATTAGGAAATTCAAAAAAAATCAAAATCAAATTAATACGCAACACCAAAGAGAAATCCGGGAAGTACAAGATCAGCTGACACAGGTAATACAAGAATTACGTATTTCAGAGGACTCTCGCACACCAATACGGGAAGAGGGACATAAAAATACGTAACCGCCACAAAATTATAACACAGGGCACTTTGGAGATTATGAAAGAAATTGGCAGAGTACATCGAATTCTGAGATGGAACCGCCGAAACGACGTAACAATGACCGACATGCAACCCGCCGACACCATGATTTTGACTATAAGCTGTTCATTACTACACGTAAATTCAAAACATTCAGGAATTCTGACAACGACATTCATCCACAAGCGTGGCTTCATCAATTCTCTCATTGTTCCCCCCCCCCCCCCCCCCCCCCCACCTGGTCATTAGAGCACAGATTAGAATTTATGTGTGGCTATTTAGAGAATGAACCAGCTGTAAGAATGTGATCGGTCATTCACGATTGCCACAGTGAAGGAGAATTTTACCACGGCTACCTCTCAGCATATTGGCCTCAAGCCACACAAGACCGAGCAAAACATGGCATCATAATGATGAAAAATTTCGAACGATCTGTATTTTCAGGTCTTGTGAAATATTTTGAAGACATGTTACATTAGAATAAATATCTTTCAAACCCATACAGCCCCACAGAACTGATCCACATTTGCTTAATGAAATTGCCTGAACATTTACGACATATTATTTTGGCATGACGTTGCAAAGACAACATTGAAGCTTTTCAGGGACTCTTACAAGAATTAGAAATTGACACTGACAATCGCGGAACGCGAAAACAGGAACACAACAATTACAGGTCACATCTGTCGCAATTCCGCGATGAAAGAAATAATAACTGGACACGACAAGGCTATTCTCACAATACAAATCGTGACTATAACAGACACCACCCGTATGGCAACCGTAGGCAGAGTAATAATAATTACAGGGAAAGATCACCTCTCCGCGGTAGTGACTATCACAGAGACAATCAGAGAAACAGACAATACGGGAACCAAAATAATTATTATCAAGGGAAACGGAATAACTACAGACGCAACGGTCCAGCGCGCAGTTACGACTCAGGGAGAAATTCTCCACCACGTGACCGACAAGAAATTAATTATAGAAATTACCGACATGACGACAGACGATATGATCGTAACGAGAGACCGGAATTGCATCGGAACTGGCGGGATTCAAACAGAGCAGGGCCCTCTCGTCAAGGTGAATTGGTAGAAGTTAGGTCTCCTAATCCCAATAACGACGCGCGCCAACAAAGAAACAGACAATGACTCGCACCGCAGGCAGCCGCGTGCGCCAGCTGACTCAGAGAAAAATAACATAACCTAACCTTGAGCAAAATTCCAGTGTTCCTTACCGACGTAACCACATGATAATTGCGTTGAGACTGAAACTCTGCGCACTAGGAAGAGTAAAGGTTTACACAACATTTCACCTAGGGAACATCTAGAACCTAGGGAACATCTTTAAACAGAAATTACGAATGCATTGTTATAGTGAACAGACGACACAGTATTGTTATTTGTACATTCTTGCTTGTTAGTTGGACGATTACGTAACGACTATAAGGCTCACATACTTAGAACATTGACCAGTACTGCTAATGAGATTTTAATGCAACATTTTGGTTTACTTGAAAACACATTCTTTATTTGAAGTTCATTCGGTGAGATTAAAGATGACTTAGCATTTGGTTTCTCTAATAGCTACACGATTATATCACGACGCTAGTAATATGTGACACGATTTACATTGTTGCTTTTGCGGTGTATCTGTTTTATATCTGCACAGTTTTTCTGTATTATTCTGGAAAGTTTAAACACAGTCGTGTATAATTTTTCTAAGGGGATGTTTCATGCGCTGTGCAAAATTCTATATCAGGCAGCTTTCTCTTTCATTTCTTTCACTCAGTCCATATTCCCCTACAATCATTCATTCTCTTCCTTTCACTACTATCGACCTCCAGCCATAATCACAATTAAATTTTCGTCTGCTTTAACTACCCGAATAATTTCTTTCTCTCATCACGTATTTTTTCAATCTCTTCATCATAGTTGGCCTATGATCTAGTACTTTTATTTATTTATTTATTGTTCTGTGGGACCAAATTAAGGAGAAGTCTCCATGGTCATGGAACGAGTCAATACATGGAATTATAACACGATAGTAGAAACAGATAAAATGAAATATAAAAAACCTATTCAGGGGATAAGTCTTAAGTTTAAATAAAGAAAATCAACAATGTAACACTGTAACCCACTTAATTTTTTAGCTCTTCCAGGAGCTCCTCGACAGAATAGAAGGAGTGAGCCATGAGGAAACTCTTCAGTTTAGACTTAAATGAATTTGGGCTACTGCTAAGATTTTTGAGTTCTTGTGGTAGATTATTGAAAATGGATGCAGCAGAATACTGCACTCCTTTCCGCCCAAGAGTCAAGGAAGTGCATTCCACATGCAGATTTGATTTCTGCCTGGTATTAATTGAGTGAAAGCTGCAAACTCTTGGGAATAGGCTAATATTGCTAACATCAAACGACATTAAAGAAAATATATACTGTGAGGGCAATGTCAGAATTCCCAGACTATTGAGCAGGGGTCGACAAGAGGTTCTCGAACTTACACCACATATAGCTCTAACAGCCCGTTTTTGAGCCAAAAATACCCTTTTTGAATCAGAAGAATTACCTCAAAAAAAACCATACGACATAAGTGTATGAAAATATGCGAAGTAGACTACTTTTCGTGTTAAACTGTCGCTTATTTCAGATACTGTTCTAATGGTAAATAAAGCAGCATTTAGTTTCTGAACAAGATCCTGGACGTGGGCTTTCCACAACAGCTTACTATCTATCCGAACGCCTAGGAACTTGAACTGTTCCGCCTCGCTTATAATATGCCCATTCTGTCTGATCAAAATATCGGCTCTTGTTGAATTGTGAGTTAGAAACTGTAAAAACTGAGTCTTACTGTGATTTAGCATCAAATTATTTTCCACAAGCCACGAACTTATTTCATGAACTACATTATTTGATTCTGTTTCAATATTACACACAAGATCCTTCACTACCAAGCAGGTGTCATCAGCAAACAGAAATATTTTTGAATCACCTGTAGTACTAGAAGGCATATCATTTATATAAATAAGAAACAGCTGTGGATCCAGCACCGACCCTTGGGAAACACCCCACTTAACAGTGCCCCATTGGGACTGAACATCACTACCACTCTCAGTATTACGGAGAATTACCTTCTGCTTTCTGTTCTTAAAGTAAGAGGCGAACCAATTTAAGCTACTCCCCTTACCCCATAATGGTTCAACTTCTGCAGTAATATTTTGTGGTCAACACAGTCAAAAGCCTTCGTTAAATCAAGAAAACACCTAGCGTTCGTAACCCTTTATTTAATCCGTCCAAAACCTCACAGAGAAAAGAGAATATAGCATTTTTAGTTGTTACGCCGTTTTTAAAACCAGATTGTACATTTCACAGCAAATTACGTGAATTTAAATGCTCCAGAAACCTTGTATATACAACCTTCATGATAACTTTAGCAAACACCGATGGCACAGATATAGGTCTAAAATTGTCAACATTATCCCTGTCTCCCTTTTTATAAAGTGGCTTCACTACCGAGTACTTTAATCGGTCAGGAAACTGACCACTCCTAAAGGAAAAGTTACAGATATGGCTATGTACTGGGCTAAGATACATAGAACAATACTTCAGTATTCTGCTAGACACCCCGTCATATCCATGAGAGTTCTTGGTCTTTAGTGATTTAATTATTAACTCAGTCTCCCTCTTGTCAGTATCATGGAGGAGCATTTCAGGTAACAGTCTCGGAACACTTTTTTCTAAGAGCGCTATGTGGTTCCCTGTTGGGACTAGGTTTCTATTTAGTTCACCTGATATATTCAGAAAGTGATTATTAAATATTCTACATATACGCGAGCTATCAGTAACACGGACGTTCCCACTACGCACTGATTCTATTTCCTCGACCTGTCTCTGCAGACCAGCTACTTCCTTTACGACTGACCATATGGTTTTAATTTTATCCTGAGACTTAGCTATTCTATCTGCATACCACATACTTTTTGCCTTCATAATAACATTTTTAAGCACCTTACAATACTGTTTGTAATGGGCTGCTGCATTTAGATTTTGGTTGTTTCTAACGTTTTGATATAATTGTCACTTTGCTCTACCAGACATTCTTATCCCTCTAGTCAGCCACCCAGGCTGCCTGTTTGTGCTAGTACCCTGTTTTGAACGTTCTAACGGAAAGCAACTTTCAAAGAGCACGAGAAAAGTCTTGAGAATAGCATTATATTTATCATCTATTGTATCAGCGCTATAAACATCTTGCTACTCTTGTTCCTTGATAAGGTTTACAAAGGTCTCTACAGCAACTGGATCAGCTTTCCTAAACAGTTGATAATTATGTTTAACATGTGTTGCAGCACAAAAATCTTTTAGAGTTAAATTTTGTGCATTGTGATCTGAAAGGCCATTCACCTTTTTGCTAACAGAATGCCCTTCTAGTAATGAGGAGTGAACAAAAATGTTGTCTATGGTTGTTCTACCGTTCCCTTGCACTCTCGGTGGAAAGAATACGGTTTGCATAAGATTATATGAATTAAGGAAGCCTACCAGCTTCCTTTTCCTTGCACAATCAGTTATACAATTAATGTAGAAGTCACCACAAATAACTAACTTTTGGTATTTCCTATAAAGTGAACCAAAAACCTCCTCTAGCTTTAGCAAATATGTTGTGAAGTCGGAGTCTGGGGATCTATAAAGAACAACAGTTACAAGTTTAGCTCCATTAAATTTAACCACACCTGCACAGCATTCAAACACCTTTTCAGATCAGTACTTTGAAACATCAATTGACTCAAATTGGATGCCGTTTTTCACATACATGGCTACTCCCCCACACCGAAAAGAGCTCCTAGCGTCAGTTCTGCTTCTGCTACTGCTGTGGTGGGTGTTGCATTTATGTCTGTCTTGGCTACAATAATACATTCTCTATGCCCTTCATAGTAGCTTACCCGCATTTCTATTTTCTTATTTATTATTAAACCTGCTCCTGTCTGATTTTCTATTTCTAACGTTGTATTCACCTCACCAGAAGTCCTGTTACTTCTGCCTCCGAACTTATTTAATTACCGCTATATCTTCAATCTATCCATTTCCCTTTTTAAATTTCCAACCTACCTCGGCGATTAAGGGCTCTTACATTCCACATTCCAATCTCTAGAACGTCAGTTCTGCTTCTCCTGATGACGACATCATTCTGAGTAGTCCCGAATGGGGGGCTAATTTACCTGCAGAATATTTTTCCCAAGAAGATACATCATCATTTAACCACAGAGTACCACAGAGTAGAGCTGCACGCCCTGGGGAAAAATTATAGTTCTAGTTGCCCCTTGCTTTCAGCAACAAGGCTATTTCATTGGTGTTACCAGGCCAGATGAATCAATCACCCAAATCTGTGCCCCTGTAACTACTGGAAAGGCTCCTGCCCCTCATCTGGAACCACGCGTTTGTCTGGTCTCTCAACAGATACCCTCCGTTGTGATAGCACTTGCAGTACGGCCATCTATTATATCGCTGAGGCACCCATGCCCAACCACGAACTTCAAGATCAATGATTCATGGAACGCGAAACGTGAGATTAAACGTCTTAAATAGAAAAACAAATTTTAGACATATACTATTAGGAAAACACAGGAAAAGCTAAATACGTAACTTTCCATCGTGGAGATAGGCGACAGAGTATTTATAAATCGTCATGTATGAAGATTCATTGTCCGACATCTTCTACAAATTAATACGGGCTTCAGTGAGCTTGCAGCAAGTTGTTTGAAGAAACTACCTGATAATATCTCCTGAGGCATTGGCGCCCGGCTCCACCAAGTCGGTTAACAACACTGTGTCGTTTCCTCAGCAGGTACATAAGCTGCTTTATACAGATTTCAGTTCATAAAAGTACTTAGATGTGTGACACTAATGCCCCAAACATCACAAATAGTGCCTACTTCTCAAGCTATTTACATCTAAAGACGATTAGCAAAATGCTGTTCTCTGCCCCTACGATGAACTGCACTCTTACAGCTGTAGTATCAGTAACCTTATGAGGTACTCATCAAGACATGCGAATTTGTTTGGTCATAAAATGGTCCCAACTGAGTAGATCTGTTTCCTGTCCACGGCAGATGTTTTTCTGAAGTAATAAGCATAAACGACATTTAGTCCAAGTGGGTCATGACACCCTATTAACACATATCTTCTCTTGACTTCGATATCAGCTTGAGAGAATTATCCTTCAACATCCTGTGGCATAGTTCTTACTTCCCCGTTCGGAATTGGTTCAGTCCTTTATGAAGTGTCTTTCTAAATTAGGTCAATACGTGACTCACTGAAAGTGATACAAACAGGAACCATGGAGTGTGAGGAGTCAACCAGTAAGTAGTGGGATCACAAGGGAACGGGGGACGAGAGCCTTTCATTGGAGCGTGGGCTGTAAATAAATACACTTTTATGATCAGTCACTTTACTCAAATGACCGCTGTTTTCACTGGTTGACGATCCTGAAGCTGCTTCCAGATCCTTCGGCCATAACCGTCCGTCATGAAGTCTGTAAACTGCCTTGAACGCTATGTAAATAATCCAACCATGTAAACCAGCCATGTTGGACTGCTCAACGAACACTGGTATATTCCCCACCTGCCTGATACCTCTAACTGAGTCCACAGCCGATGCCAGCGATCACTGTTGCCGTGATTAACTGTATTTTTCTTACTTGTCACTTCTTCCATGTGTTTTTGCTTTTAGGAAGCTTTAATTGTCGAGTGCTATTAATAGTGTTCCATAGATTTCGTGTTTGTTTTGAATACAGTCAGAGAGTCCCTTTAGTCAACCACAGTGCCAGTAGTGCTAGTGTTTGTTTCCAATACAGTCCAGAGACAGGTAGTCCTATTTTCATTGTTTTCTACAAGAAGTGGTTAGCAATCACAGTTTAGTCAATAATCAGCCGCCTTTAGTGAATTAGCAGTCTAGTTAAAAGTTGATTAAGTCTCTTCAGTAAATTGATTCCTCAGAATGGATAGGATGTGTGACAGCTATGTACGGACCCAGGAGGAGCTGGCCACTCTTCGCGAACAGCTGAGCGTGTTGATGGCCGCGGTCAGCCGTCTTCAGGCTGCTGCCTCGGAGTGTAGCGGCAGTGGGAAGTCCGGTGCGTCGCAAGGTACGCCCCAGGTGTTACATGCTTCACCCACTGTCCCTGCTGTCTAGACATCTTCACGGGTATCTAGAAGATACTCCCCAAGGGGAGTGGCGGGTTCAGCGGCGTTCGCGCCGCACTAGGCGGAGGGTAAATGTGGAGGCTGGCCGTGTGGCATCGCCCGCTCTGCCTGTGAGTGGACATATGGCTGCTCCTTCAGCAAGGTCCGAGCAGGCACACGGGGGGAGGGGTTTATTAGCTATTCGGAGCTCCAACATTAGGCGGGTGATGGGGCCCCTTAGGGAAATAGCGGAAAGGTCGGGGAAGAAAGCCAGTGTTCACTCTGTCTGCTTGCCGGGGGGTCTCATCCGAGATGTGGAGGAGGCCCTACCGGCGGCGATAGAAGGCACTGGGTGCACCCGACTGCAAATTGTTGCTCATGTCGGCACCAATGACTCCTGCCGTCTGGGTTCAGAGGTCATCCTCAGTTCGTACAGGCGGTTGGCGGAATTGGTGAAGGCGGAAAGCCTCGCTCGCTGGGTGGAATCAGAGCTAACTATTTGTAGTATCGTTCCCAGAACCGATCGCGGTCCTCTGGTTTGGAGCAGAGTGGAAGGCTTAAACCAGAGGCTCAGACGATTCTGCGGAGAGCTGGGGTGTAAATTTTTTGTCGACCTCCGCTATTGGGTGGAGAAATGTAGGGTCCCCCTGAATAGGTCAGGCGTGCACTACACGGCGGAAGCGGCTACAAGGGTAGCGAAGTACGTGTGGAGTGCACATGGGGGATTTTAGATTAGAGAATTCTCTCCCTAGGCCCGACAAGACGACTCCTGAGACGCGGCAAGGTAGGAGTAGGCAAAATGCAACAGGGAATGACAATATTAATGTGCTAATAGTAAACTGCAAGAGCGTCTATAGAAAGGTCCCAGAACTGCTCTCATTAATAAACGGTCACAACGCCCATATAGTACTAGGGGTAGAAAGTTGGCTGAAACCAGACGTAAACAGTAATGAAATCCTAAACTCAGATTGGAATGTATACCGCAGAGATAGGCTGGACAGTGAAGGGGGAGGCGTGTTCATAGCGATAAGAAGTGCAATAGTATCGAAGGAAATTGACGGAGATCCGAATTGTGAAATGATTTGGGTGAAGGTCACGGTTAAAGCAGGCTCAGACATGGTAATGGATGTCTCTATAGGCCCCCGGGCTCAGCAGCTGTTGTGACTGAGCAGCTGAAGAATAATTAGGAAAATATTTCGAGTAGATTTCCCCACCATGTATATTTCTGGGTGGAGATTTTAATTTGCCGAATATAGACTGGGAGACTCAAACGTTCATAACAGGCGGCAGGGAAAAAGAATCCAGTGATATTTTTTTAAGTGATTTATCTGAAAACTACCTTGAGCAGTTAAACAGAGAACCGACTCGTGGCGATAACATATTAGACCTTCTGGTGACAAACAGACCCGAACTATTCGTATCAGTTAATGCAGAACAGGGAATCAGCGATCATAAAGCGGTTACTGCATCGATGATTTCAGCCGTAAATAGAAATATTAAAAAAATGTAGGAAGATTTTTCTGTTTAGCAAAAGTGACAAAAAGCAGATTTCAGAGTACTTGATGGCTAAACACAAAAGTTTTGTCTCAAGTACAGATAGTGTCGAGGATCAGTGGACAAAGTTCAAAACCATCGTACAATATGCGTTAGATGAGTATGTGCAAAGCAAGTTCGTAAGAGATGGAAAAGAGCCACCGTGGTACAACAACCGAGTTAGAAAACTGCTGCGGAAGCAAAGGGTACTTCACAGCAAATATAAACATAGCCAAAGCCTTCCAGACAAACAAAAATTACGCGAATCGAAATGTAGTGTGAGGAGGGCTATGCGAGAGGCGTTCAATGATTTCGAAAGTAAAGTTCTATGTACTGACTTGGCAGAAAATCCTAAGAAATTTTGGTCCTATGTCAAAGCGGTAGGTGGATCAAAACAAAATGTCCAGACACTCTGTGACCAAAATGGTACTGAAACAGAGGATGACAGAGTAAAGGCCGAAATACTAAATGTCTTCTTCCAAAGCTGTTTCACAGAGGAAGACTGCACTGTAGTTCCTTCTCTAGATTGTCGCACAGATGAAAAAATGATAGATATCGAAGTAGACGACAGAGGCATAGAGAAACAATTAAAATCGCTCAAAAGAGGAAAGGCCGCTGGACCTGATGGGATACCAGTTCGATTTTACACAGAGTACGCGAAGGAACTTGCCCCCCTTCTTGCAGCGGTGTACCGTAGGTCTCTAGAAGAGCGAAGCGTTCCAAAGGATTGGAAAAGGGCACAGGTCATCCCCGTTTTCAAGAAGGGACGTCGAACAGATGTGCAGAACTATAGACCTATATCTCTAACGTCGATCAGTTGTAGAATTTTGGAACACGTATTATGTTCGAGTATAATGACTTTTCTGGAGACTAGAAATCTACTCTGTAGGAATCAGCATGGGTTTCGAAAGAGACGGTCGTGTGAAACCCAGCTCGCGCTATTCGTCCACGAGACTCAGAGGGCCATAGACACGGGTTCGCAGGTAGATTCCGTGTTTCTTGACTTCCGCAAGGCGATTGACACAGTTCCCCACAGTCGTTTAATGAACAAAGTAAGAGCATACGGACTATCAGACCAATTGTGTGATTGGATTGAGGAGTTCCTAGATAACAGAACGCAGCATGTCATTCTCAATCGAGGGAACTCTTCCGAAGTAAGAGTGATTTCAAGTGTGCCGCAGGGGAGTGTCATAGGACCGTTGCTATTCATAATATACATAAATGACCTGGTGGATGACATCGGAAGTTCACTGAGGCTTTTTGCAGATGATGCTGTGGTGTATCGAGAGGTTGCAACAATGAAAAATTGTACTGAATGCAGGAGGATCTGCAGCGAATTGAGGCATGGTGCAGGGAATGGCAATTGAATCTCAATGTAGACAAGTGTAATGTGCTACGAATACATAGAAAGATAGATCCTTTATCATTTAGTTACAAAATAGCAGGTCAGCAACTGGAAGCAGTTAATTCCATAAATTATCTGGGAGTACGCATTCGGAGTGATTTAAAATGGAATGATCATATTAAGTTGATCGTCGGTAAAGCAGATGCCAGACTGAGATTCATTGGAAGAATCCTAAGGAAATGCAATCCGAAAACAAAGGAAGTAGGTTACAGTACGCTTGTTCGCCCACTGCTTGAATATTGCTCAATAGTGTGGGATCCGTACCAGATACGGTTGATAGAAGAGATAGAGAAGATCCAACGGAGAGCAGCGCGCTTAGTTACAGGATCATTTAGTAATCTCGAAAGCGTTACGGAGATGATAGATAAACTCCAGTGGAAGACTCTCGAGGAGAGACGCTCAGTACCTCGGTACGGGCTTTTGTTAAAGTTTCGAGAACATACCTTCACCGAAGAGTCCCTCCTACGTATATCTCGCGAAGAGACCATGAGGATAAAATCAGAGAGAGTAGAGCCCACACAGAAGCATACCGACAATCCTTCTTTCCACGAACAATACGAGACTGGAATAGAAGGGAGAACCGATAGAGGTACTCAGGGTACCCTCCGCCACATACCGTCAGGTGGCTTGCGGAGTATGGATGTAGATGTAGATGTAGATGATCACCATAGAGGAGAGCTTCGGACTAGATGTCGTAACGGTAAGAGTAGTAGGTTGGTCAATGTTTAAGTAATAGTGTAAACACGTCGTTCAAAAACAGATTGAGGTATCATTGAGCCCAAGTGTCCGTCAGTTAATAAACAATTTGATTTAAAAGTGAGGTTAAATCATTGTCTCATGTTTCATCAATTACCGCAGCATAATGGCACCCAGAACGCTCTTTCCTTAGCAGTTCCGTTACTGTGCGGGCGAGTGCTCTTGTGATTGTTTGAAGTGCTACTTTCGTGGCCAACAGCAGGAGTGTACATTCATCTAAACGAGGGACGTGAGTATAGTGCAGCGTCTTGTCGTGAAATACTCTGTACGTATCCTATACGGAGAGACAAAAGCGTTCAACACCACTCTCAAGACCTGCAGCGGTAGTGTCACAAAACATGTGTTGTACTGCGATTCACTGCTCCAGTGAAAGTGCTACTCTATAAGTACGTTTAGAGAAAGTGCCTAGAATACTCAATATGACACGCAACGTTTACGAACACTGATACTGAAGGACAGAGACATTACTGTTAGTAGGGGGAGTGAGTAAAAATTGCCAATTTTTCGAGCAGAAAACCAATAAACTGTCAGTCACTTAGCGCGTCACAAGTACCATTCCAGGATGGTCGAGAATCGTTCTTGAAAAACTCTCTTCAAGCTACTACAACGTCTTCAAGCTAATACAACAAAGTATACCTACGGACAAAGTCTCTCTTGTATCCGCCTTCATTGTCTGCTATTGTCTATTTCTCTTGTACGAATGGGATATGAAATAATATTTTTCTGGCCTCACACTTTCATTTCTGTATCAGTAGGTTTTCTTGAATAACAGTGGTTTTTGGTGTATTCTGAAAACATTCTCCGATTTTTTTGCTTCCTCAGGAAAAATAATAATTTCACTTGTAATGAGTGTAATTAAATCACTTGTTGTTTGCTTAAGCGTCAAAACATCATTTTAATGAAATAGCATAGAAATTAAACACACCAGTTCAAGATGTCAACTACAGCCACAGATTAACAATAGTCTAGATTTTTTTTACGAAATGTTACAATTTTGAAGAGTTTATAAACGCAAGAGACATATTCATCACCACTGTAACTTTAACCAAAGAGTTGATAAAATAGATAAAAATTACATAAGCAGGTCGAGCACCAAGCAATTAATGACCACAATGCAAGGGCCCAGCACGGAAGGTCGTAAGATCCACCTGACGATGAGTTTTTAAAACACGGAACTGGCCATTGTTAAATGTTAATAAGTCTTTTATACCATGCTTGGTAATGGGTGCTGTGTTGACATTAAAATCCTTATGAATCTACTGTCTACAATGTTTCTCACAATGCCGCTTTTCGACAACATAGTGCGGAACTTGAACTTTTAGAAACGCACGCACTGCTCATTCAAGACATACTGGTCCCTGGAATATACATTTCCGACGACTAGTTCCCAGCCTCAAGTACTTTGGTTAGGAGTATGAAATGTTTGTATAACCCTTCAGACCTTTCATTTGTAACAGAGGTTCTTTTTCGCCTTCAGGGTTTGCCATATAGCAAGTACTATTTACATCTACATATGCACGATTACTCTGAAATTAACGCTACCTTGTCAGAAGGTTTATAGGACTACTTTGACACTATTTCCCTGCCATTCCATTCTTGACTAGCACGTGGAAACAAATGGACAAAATTAGTACCTAAATCTTTCCGTGCGAGCTCTGATTCTATCTTTCATCACAATGCCATTTCTCCCTACGTAAGTGGGAGTCAAGAAAATATTTTGTCTTCTGGAACAAGATATTATCTAAAGCGCTGCAGTCATGGACTGTGCGGCTGGTCCCGGCGGAGGTTCGAGTCCTCCCTCGAGCATAGGTGTGTGTGTTTGTCCTTAGGATAATTTAGGTTAAGTAGTTTGTAAGCTTAGGGACTGATGACCTTAGCAGTTAAGTCCCATAAGACTACACACTTTTTTTTTCAAACAAGAAGTTGATGATTATAATTTCGTGAAAAGTTCTCTCCGCAAGGAAAACCGTCTTTGGTATAATTGTCAAGCCAACTCGATTACTAGATAACCTTCTTTGAACTTTCCCTATTTTGTCTGTGAATCCTATCAGGAACCACTACCGCGCAGGAATACTCTGGGAGAGGACGCACAAACGTAATGCAGGCAGTCTGTTCTGCTTATTTCTCGCAACTTCTGAATATTGTGCAGATGAAACGTAGTGTTTGGTTCGCCTTTCCCACATTATATATATGATGGTTCCAGTTTTAGTTGTTCGTAATTGTAACCGTTATGTATTTAGCTGAAATATAAATCTATATATATCTGTGATTTATCGTGTAACCGAAATGTAACAGAACTTTTTCTTAGTACCCACGTGGAGGATATCAAACGTCGTATTGTTTGGGTCAATTGCCACCTTCCACACCATGTAGATATGTAAATCATTTTGTAGCTCGTGTTGATCTTCCAATGACTTAATTAGACAGTTAACGATACGACTATCTGCAAAGAATCATAAGGGAACTGCTCACATTCGTCTCCTACATCGATTATATTCTGGGGAAAAGCATTTAAACCGACAAACTCTGTGAGGTTGTAGGGGACATCAAAACAAATATTTTTTCCTAGTGTCATTTTATCCTATGAGGTTTATTTAAACAGGTGGAGTCCATATTACTCTCGTAAGTTGTTAGACGTCGTACTACGATCTTCAGTTGTTAGAGGGCATTACGTTCTTCAGATGTAGGCAACTGCTGTCCACCAGTGTAGTAGTGCATTGTCTCTGTTTACTAATGGAGTGATACAAAAAAAAAGGTTCAAATGGCTCTGAGCACTATGGGACTTAGCTTCTAAGGACATCAGTCCCCTAGAACTTAGAACTTCTTAAACCTAACTAACCTAAGGACATCAAACACATCCATGCCCGAGGCAGGATTCGAACCTGCGACCATAGCGGTCGCGGGGTTCCAGACTGTAGCACCTAGAACCGCTCGGTCACCACGGCCGGCGAAGCGATAGACCTAGAGTGAGTACACTGATATGTTTGGTCCACACTACGTAGTGCACCACAACGGACGAGCTGCACAGCGGGTTTATCAACAAAATGCTAATCGCCGTATCCCGCATGATACGACCTTTGCTGCTGTGTACCAACGTCTGCGTGAGACCGAGTCATTTAACATATTACCTGGACAGGGACGCCGTCGCACGGTAAGAAAGCTGCAATTCAAGGAAGCTGTCTTGCAGCATGTGAAGTAGGATCGTTCAATCAGTGCGGTTCTTCGTTAATGTGTGGGTCGGTGTTGTTGGGGACTGTTTAATTGGGCCGTATCTGCTACCTAGGCCATTAAATGGCAGGCACTATTACAATTTTCTCGTCAGAGCATTGCCAGAATTGCTGGAAGACGTCCTGCTGTCTACAAGACAACTGATGTGGTTCCAACATGACGGGGCGCCGACACATTTCGTTCGTCGCGTGCGTCGATTCCCGGACCGACGGTTCCCAGAAACGTCGATTGGCAGAGGTGGTCCTGCACCATGGCCTGCTCGATCCCCAGATATGTCCCCTCTGGACTTTTTTGTGTGGGGCTAGATGCGCAACCCTGTTTACGCAACCCTGTTGCATCAAAATAGGATCTGGTTGCCCGGATAGGATCAGCAGCAGGAACAATTGGGGATACTCCTGGGGTTTTTGCCCGTGTTAAGACAGGACATGATCTGGCGGTGTAACCTTTGCTTACGTGTCAATGGAGGCATTTTTGAAAATCTAATGTAGCTGAAATGGGTTGTGTTAATGTGCTGTCTCTTGGTCATAAAAATATTCAAAAGTGTTTGTTGGTTTAATTAATTTGCGACCAGAGATATCTTCCTCTACTGGTTTAAATACTCCTCTTAGGAAAAAATGACATTAGGGAAAAATATTTGTTTTGATGTCACCTACAACCTCCCAGAGTTCGTCGGTTTAAATACTTTTCACCCTGTAGATTAAGAACAGCATATGACCTAAGGTGTTTCCTTGGCAGCCGCAGATATAACTTCAGATGCGCTGGATGACTTCACGTCGCTTCAGAATTAGGAATACGGCCCAATGTGCTGAATTAAGTGGATACACACGGTACGGCGAGGAAGTCGTTTGCGAGAGCGAAAGGACGACACCATCCGTCCACTGGCGAGGCACCGCAGTCTGATGCGGCTCTTATCTGCACGCTCAGCGCTGGAGGTGCTCCTGCCTCAGTCGTCGTCCTTACAATTCCAGACACCGACGGTCGAAAATCCTCCCCATCCCTCTATCCTCCTACTCCCCTTCCCCCCCCTCTTTCCCACCACCACACACACATACACGCGCCCGGTGGCGAGCGGCTGTTGGCGCCACAGGAAAAGGAAAAGTGCGAATTTATTCATAGAGTCCCATAATGAGAAACTGTAAAAATGGACATTTACACCGGCGGCAGGAACGCGCTGGCGGACGGGAGGGGGAGCGGCGAAGCCGTTTTATGTTTTGATAAGGGGAATAACATGCCATTTTTCAGACTGTACTGCAGGGGTGCGGTTGAACTCCTGCGCGGCGCGGACGTCGTGCTGGGGCGGTGGAGGCGGGGTAATCCGGGAGGCCGCGTCGGCAAACATTCTGTGGAACGGCGCCGCGACCAGATGCTATCACCGGACGAGGCTCCGGCCCCGTATAATGTATAAAGGAGCGCGTCGCTTCGGGGCTGGCGGGGAAAACTAGCCCTGCCCCACGGCCGCATCTTTATGAACAATGATATCGGCCATCTCCCCCTACCAGCTTCGCGCTGGGGGCGTCCCTCGCAATTATATGCCCACTTTGGCGCCTCGGCAATCACCGTAATGACTCCATATCAAAACTGGGATCATCGCGAGCGCCGGCCGGCGCGCCCTCTGGTGGAATCACGGCCTGTGCGGCGCGCTATCCCGGCTCCTGGACACGTAAAGGGTGCGCTGTGTAACGGCCGCGGGGGCGAGGGTGCCTCACTCGGCTAAACGGCGGCGGTTGCGTAAACAAAGTAGCCACCCCCCGGCGACACGTGCGCCTAAATGCCGCTTAATCTACGGCCGGGTCCGCGAGCCCATTTGCAGAACGAGTTTCCCCAAAAGCGGGAAAACAGCTGGCGGCGGCGGCGTACTCAAAGAAAGCGGGCGCGCAATTTGTGGCGGAAGCAGAGCGGACTCAGTTGTGGAGCTAGGTGCGATACAGCGAGATTCTAACAAAACGTGTCTTTCATTCTTTCTGTTACCTTTGTACACATTGAGATTATCGAGATAGGCTGTTTATTCATGATGAATTTTATTGGTCACGGAACCCTGCACATTGTTCCTAATATATATATATATATATATATATATATATATATATATATATATATATATATATATATAAGCGAGATTCCGTTGCCCCTACCGTTGTCGTTTTATGCAACCCACAATGCTATACCTCGCCTTCATAATTCAAGCGCGACATTTTCATATTCTCTCACTCCCTACACGCAAACTATTGGTCCTACAGCAAAATGAAAAGGATCTTTTTACAGGAAATTTTATGTAATTGAATTTTGTTCCGAGGTACCTTTCCGGTGGAGTTCGTAGTTTTAGAGTTATTTAAGGAACACGTACAAAAGTGACCATCAAACGCACAACCATTCCACGCTCAACCCCGACCGTTCAGGATTTCAAATATGTTGATCGTGTCACTCCTCCTGCAACTTCACAGCTACTGTATTGGCGACTGCATAAATTATTTCCCACAGTCATTGACTGGTCGTATTACGTCACTAGCTTAGTCCAGCACTTACAAATGGTTCAAATGGCTCTGTGCACTATGGGACTTAACTTCTGAGGTCATAATTCCCCTAGAACTTAGAACTACTCAAACCTAACTATCCTAAGGACATCACACACATCCATCCCCGAGGCAGGATTCGAACTTGCGACCGTAGTGGTCGCGCGGTTCCAGACTGTAGCGCCTAGAACCGCTCGGCCACTTCGGCCGGCCCAGCACTTAAAAATGGTAAAATTAACGTGTGTTAGTTTTACACAGCAATTTAGTGAATTTTAATAGCATTAAATTAACTATTTCAACCATGTATTCGTCAGGCTTTCTGACTTCGAACTACTGTGCTTCTAAGGATTAAGTTTGAATCGAACTATCAAAGTGATTAGCTTTAGCGTAACGTTTACCAAAGTCATTTTTGTTTCACTACCCTCACGGGCACGTTTGAATTAATAATCTTAATGTAGTGACCGGTTCCGCTGGTGTCGTTATAGCCCAACTAATAGGGACCAAAGAAGGTCAAATATCAGGAACTGATTATATACTTCGTAGTTTTTGTACAGTGGTAGGAGGAATTGCCACGAACAACGTGATACAAATTCTGTCTGGTAAGGGATGGGAATGGGTTGGAGATGCGTTTGATGGTCGGTTTTGTATGTTTTTCTTCAATAACTAGAAAACCGCGTCAATCGGTGAAAAAGGTTCGCAATACAAATGTTAACGACATTAATTTTTCTACAGAAAGGTCCCGCTTATTTCTTCTATAAGGCTAATAGTTTGCACGTAGCGACCGAGAGAATATGAAAATATCGCTCGTGGTTCCTAGAGGCCTGCTATGAAATCGCGCGTTGCTTAAAATGACAGCGGTGGGGGCAGCTGAACAACCTGTATATATCTTTCGTTTCTACTATCAGTACCGGGGTGGACGAGCGATTCTAGGCGCTACAGTCTGGAACCGCACGACCGCTACGGTCGCAAGTTCGAATCCTGCCTCGTGCATGGATGTGTGTGATGTCCTTAGGTTAGTTAGGTTGAAGTAGTTCTAAGTTCTAGGGGACTGATGACCTTAGAAGTTAAGTCCCATAGTACTCAGAGCCATTTTACTATCAGTACCACAGTACTAGATTAATTTTTCGTGGTGTTCGACAGTCTGATGTTTCTCTTAAATAGTCCTCTCGGATTAAATAAAAAACTTTTCCATCCTACCCAGAAAATAAGTACTCTTGTCACAAAATATATAGTAGTCGAAATTAGTAAATTCAGCTGTCACTCAAAATTGTGTCTCTGACCACCGCCTGTTTTCTTCTACGGAAAGGGTGTGTACTTTGCAGAGAATCTCTTTAAATATCATTTCTTGGACAGAACTGTCAATTTTGGCTAGCCAGTCTGGCAGAAGTTACGAGAATAGTAATTAATCAAACTGACTGAAAACTTTTGTTGAGAGTGTGCCTCTGCGTTAAAATTTCACCGACAAACATATGAGGTACGGCCCATTAAAGATAATATTATAATCTTCTGACCTGAAGATGGTCGCCCGCTGGTTTAGTTGTAGTGGAGAGCTTCCTGAGGCATGATCAGGCAGCCGGATGGACAGTTCATCCTTTGCAAGCAATGCCGCTGTTAAACTTGCACTGCCTTTTAACGTTTAATTTCATCATGGATACCAGGTCAGATTCATCAGAACCGTTTATAGTAGCAGCCTACAGCCGACAATCAACCTTGTAGAAGTTGATAGAGTTGCAAAGCAATGTCAGAAGAGAACGCCGAAGAAAGAGTTTATTGTAGGCTTATGTCCCATCAGATTCGGTGTAACAATACATGTCACTCACTATAACGAAAGAAGAACTCAGGATGCTGGGCTGGATCTAAACGAAAACGAAAACGAAACACTACGATTAGCCCATGAAGACTAAACGAATTCCGATCTACCGCCACGTCGTCCTCAGTCATTCATCATTCATCTTCGGATGTGGTACGGAGGGCACCTAAAGAAAACATAAAAATCGAGAATGGAACTGCCCATATTCTGATGAAGAGAGAGGATCTTATGACTGACAGCCGACTGAATCCGCTGACAGATCAATGGACAGCGACAACCCACGCAAGTGTTCCATAGTATAGGCTCGTCACATTTTGGTAGTACAGGATAATCGTGCATCATCCCCATGATTGCTTTCTGTTGCCCAGGTTTACGGAGTCACTAAGTCTACGCAAAGTAATCTTGGACTTGCTAAACACCAGTATCAATAAGATTATTCTTCCCTTTGACTTTTAAAACATTCTCAAATATGCTTTAAAAATATTACGATCAGTGCTTTACGGCAAGTTGCCTACTGTCAGCACTCAGTTGTAAACATTGTGCCACTGCTTACGCCACATTAAAATATTTTTACATGAATTTTACTGGAGTGTATGTCACATTTGAAGTAGAGTCTATCACGCAGTAAATAAGTAAATCAAGCGGAAATATAACATTACTGGAAACTGAATTATAAATTATGACTAACGCTCAACATCACCTATCCTAAACCACCACTCTTTTGTGTGCTCGAATCTACCCCTGTGTCAATAACAATTACTTTGTTCACTGAGAGATCTTTAAGTAAAACTGAACTCATTCTCGGAAACGTTTTTACCCTTTAAAACGGTATGTGATCTACTAATTACATTAACCCATTTTTATCAACTGCCACAAATATTCGATGAACATTACCCACCTTCAAGGAAGAATACAATTTCTTCTTGTCTTTACCCAGAAATGGCTGTAAAAGGCGATTTTACTAAGAGCTGGTAGAATAATCCTTCATTACAGTTTAGTGAGGATAACGGGGACCACTGTGACGACTCGTACTGCTGCCTACTGTCACTTCCACCATCAGCGAAAGTGTAACGCCCTTTTTCTATGCCCAGCCAGTATACTTCACCTCGTCGAGTTACGTGAAAGCGAGGCGACACAATACTCTATGCTAGTGCAATCAATATTTGTTGAACATGTCCGTCTTTGCACTAATTTGAGTCTATATTCCGGGCTACACAAATCTTCTAAAGTCTCTTTCATCAATAAGTTTAAATTCAATTTTTTATTATCGGCTAGCTGCTCTGTTTAGAGGCTGCCACCAAAGATGCTTCTTAACAGTTACCAGGCGGCCGATTTGCGTTTCAAAATGAATTAATATCTTTGATAAAAATAGCACATGCACACCGAAATAATTCCTTCAGAAGATATAGGGTTCATTTAACACGGCACTATGTTTTGTCCGCTGAAAATTATTCCCTTTAATATTAATTTGGAATAAACTATTATTACTATCATCATAGTTCAGAGATAATCCAATACAGAGTTCACTCTCGTGATACTCTTCGAAATCGTAGGACACTAAAGTTTTTCCTTAACTCGGTTTCTACTAACACAGTTTCATTGATGTGGTTCACTGCTTAGAATGGTCACACTTTAGCTCAATAATAAACGTCCAAACAGGAAAGTCAAGCTGCCACTCGATGTCTGAATAGTAGCTTCGACAAAAAATGATATCGATCTTTTATCCATTGAGATGTAGGCGGCGTGTTAGCATCATCTCAGTTCTACAGTTTCCGCACCTTTGACAATAAATTAAATTAATGGAAATTTGCTTTTAATTATCCTGGCTTCCAATGAAGTTAACTATTTTACGCAGTGGCGCATGGACGTAAAGTGACGCGAATACTCAGGACTCAAACGCTAAAAGCTCGGACACTAAAATCCAGAACACAAAGACTCCCAGTTGCTAAGGACTCCCCAACTCCTAAGACTCCCAGCCGCTAAAGACGTTAATAATGCGTGCGTTGGGTTTATATAGTTGTTGTGAAACAAAAGGGTCGTTCATTAGAAACTCTTTGCATAAAGCCGCTTGCTACTTTGCATGCAATAGTCTACTCCATTGGATCTTATTATTCTTTTATATAACTTTCTTTACTATAAAATGGGAATTCATAATTTTATATGGAATATGGGAGATGTTCATGGGCAACTCGAATACATTTTAGTTTCGAAAAAGACCATATATGTAACGAGGTGTCACACCACCCAATGTAAATTCCAGCCGGTGCGAGACTTACACGCGGCGCAACCTTTAATACCGTTAAAACGACGATCTTGATGCAGCCCTTTATTGGGATTAAGATGGATGTGCCACTCACCAATCTGCTCACCAACCAGCAAAGCAGCAAACTTGGTGAGTCTAAGCCACCTAATCAGTCAACCAAATGTATTACAGATATCTCAAAGAGTAACTGATTGGTGACGATACAAACTCGAGACAACGGCTCTGTTGGCAGATGTTTGGTATGCAAATTGATCGCTTTAATCTTAGTTCTAGTTTCAGAGGCAATGTTCTCTGCAAATTGATTGAGGTGAGCGTAACTTGGCCAAGATAGACACGAAGCACATGCCTACTACAGTAGTACAAGTGTATATGCCAACTAGCTCTGCAGATGATGAAGAAATTGATGAAATGTATGATGAGATAAAAGAAATTATTCAGATAGTGAAGGGAGACGAAAATTTAACAGTCATGGGTGACTGGAATTCGAGAGTAAGAAAAGGGAGAGAAGGAAACATAGTAGGTGAATGTGGATAGGGGGTAGATAATGCAAAACGAAGCCGCCTGGTAGAATTTTACACACAGCATAACTCAGTCATAGCTAACACTTGGTTCAAGAATCATAAAAGAAGGTTGTATACGTGGAGGAACCCTGGAGATACTAGCAGGTTTCAGATAGATTATATAAAGGTAGGACAGAGATTTAGGAACCAGGTTTTATATTGTAAGACATTTATAGGGGTAGATGTGGACTCTGACCTCAATCTATTGGTTATTAACTGTAGATTAAAGCTGAAGAAACTGAAGAAAGGTGTGAATTTAAGGAGATGGGACCTGGATAAACTGACTAAACCAGAGGTTGTACAGAGTTTCAAGGAGAGCATAAGAGAACAATTGACAGGAATGGTGGAAAGAAATGCAGTAGAAGAAGAATGGGTAGCTTTGAGGGGTGAAGTAGTGAAGGCAGCAGAGAATAAAGTAGGTAAAAAGACGAGGGCTAGTAGAAATCCTTGGGTAACAGAAGAAATATTGAATTTAATTGATTAAAGGGGAAAATATAAAAAGCAGTAAATGAAGCAGGCAAAAAGGAATGCAAATGTCTCAAAAATGAGACCGACAGGAAGTGCAAAATAGCTAAGCAGGGGGTGGACAAATGTAAGGATGTAGAGGCTTATCTCACTAGGGGTAAGATAGTTACTGCCTACAGGAAAATTAAAGAGACCTTTGGAGAAAAGAGATCCACTTGTATGAACATCAAGAGCTCAGATGGAAACCCAGTTCTAAGCAAAGAAAAAGCAGAAAGGTGGAAGGAGTATATAGAGGGTCTATACAAGGGCCATATACTTCAGAACAATATTATGGAAATTGGAGAGGATGTAGAGGAAGATGAAATGGGAGATACGATAGTGCGTGAAGAGTTTGACAGAGCACTGAAAGACTGAGTCGAAACAAGGCCCTGGCAGTAGACAACATTCCATTAGAACGACTGACAGCCTTAGGAGCGCCAGTCTTAACAAAACTCTACCATCTGGTGAGCAAGATGTATGAGACAGGCGGAATACCCTCAGACTTCGAGAAGAATATAATAATTTCAATCCCAAAGAAAGCAGGTGTTAACAGATGTGAAAATTACCGAACTATCAGTTTAATAAGTCACAGCTGCAAAATACTAACGCGGATTCCTTACAGACGAATGGAAAAACTGATAGAAGCCGAACTCGGGGAAGGTCAGTTTGGATTCCGTAGAAAAGTTGGAACACGTGAGGCAATACTGACCTTACGACTTATCTTAGAGAAAGAATATGGAAAGGCAAACCTACGTTTCTAGCATTTGTAGACTTAAAGAAAGGTTTTGACAATGTTGACTGGAATACTCTCTTTCAAATTCTAAGAGTGGCAGCGGTAGAATACAGGGAGGGAAAGGCTATTTACAATTTTTACAGAAACCAGATGGCAGTTATAAGGGTCGAGGGCCATGAAAGGGAAGCAGTGGTTGGGAAGGGAGTGAGGCAGGGTTGTAGCCTCTCCCCGATGTTATTCAATCTGTATATTGAGCAAGCAGTAAAGCAAAACAAAAGAAAAATTCGGAGTAGGAATTAAAATCGATGGAGAAGAAATAAAAACTTGGAGGTTCGCCGAAGACATTGTAATTCTCTCGGAGACAGCAAAGGACTTGGAAGAGCAGTTGAACGGAATAGATAGTGTCTTGAAAGTAGGATATAAGATGAACATCAACAAAAGCAAAACGGGAATAATGGAATATAGTCTAATTAAGTCGGGTGAGGCTTAGATAATTAGACTAGCAAATGAGACACATAAAGTAGGAAAGGAGTTTTGCTATTTGGGGAGCAAAATAACTGAGGATGGTTGAAGTAGACAGTATATAAAATGTAGACTGGCAATAGCAAGGAAAGCGTTTCTGAAGAACAGAAATTTGTTAACATCGAGTATAGATTTAAGTGTCAGGAAGTAGTTTCTGAAAGTATTTGTATGGAGTGTAGCCATGTATGGAAGTGAAACATGGACTATAAATAGTTTGGACAAGAAGAGAATAGAAGCTTTCGAAATGTGGTGCCACAGAAGAATGCTGAAGATTAGATGGGTAGATGACATAACTTATGAGGAGGTATTGAATAGAATTGGGGAGAAGAGGAGATTGTGCCACAACTTGAGAAGAAGAAGGAACCGGTTGGTAGGACATGTTCTTAGACATCAAAGGATCACAAATGTAGTATTGGAGGGCAGCGTGGTTGGTAAAAATCGTAGAGGGAGACCAAGAGATGAATACACTAAGCGGATTCAGAAGGAAGTAGGTTGCAGTAACTACTGGGAGATGAAGAAGCTTGCAGAGGATAGAGAAGCATGGAGAGCTGCATCAAACCAGTCTCAGGACTGAAGACCACAACAACAACAACAACAAGGAATCTACTTGCTATTGAGTGGCTTCATTGGGATATACCATATCTGAAGAAAGCTGTCGACCGTGTTTCACGCCGAAAGGCCATCATGAAGGCTGCTGGCGACGTTACATACTATTAGCCTGACGTCTCCAGGAAGTGATTAATTTTTTCTCCGATGTGATTATGGTGCAGAGACTGATGACTGACTTTCGCTCTTAATAAAACACATGGATTTACGCATTTCCATCTTCCGTACTCAACTGCCATGTTGTCTGTATCGTGAAAATTCATATGGGGCTGCAGACAGCTACAAATGGCAGGAGCCGGCAGTTAGCACCAGGTGCCCACCTTGGCCGCGCTGCGAGAGGCGCAGCGGCCGCGCCACGGCCGGTTCCATTCTGATTGCCAGCTGGCTCCCCTCGCCGCGCTGTTACTCCCGCATTCTGCCTCCTCCCTCTCATTAATGCAAATACATTTCCCGCCGCGGCCGCTTGCAACGTTAGAGAAAACTCTTGCAGCGTTTAGCCTTAAAAATACAATGCGTAAGCGCGCGGGCGCGCGTGTTCGCTATCCGGCCGTGTTTTTTCCCCGGCTGCCGCCGCCGTCGCCGCGTCGTGCTGTTTTGCGTGCAACGATGCGGTAAGCGAGCGGGCGAAGAGGAGCTAATCAAAACTTGAGCTCGCGCGGAGGGCGCCACCGCATGCATAATGGAGGCTCGCGCGCCGCGCTGCTCGCCCTTCCAGGGCCCCGTGCTCGGCTGGCCGGCGTCTTTGCAGCGGTTGCGGCATTTATATAGAAAGGGCCGTGCGAAGGCAGAATCTCAACTCTGGGCTGTACACAGATATACGGGGTGTCCCACTCGCTACCCATGTACACGAAGATTGGCAACTTGCCTTAGATGCTAAAAAACGAGAAATCGTACTGTCCTGTGACTAAGGTATTAGTGGATGGCAACTGAGCCATTCCACTTTTAAAAATGGCTGGGTGCAACATTTGAGTGTGGCAGGAGCCCCCTCTCATATTTCTATCTTAGTCTGAGTAATTCGATTTTCCTCTATAATTGCAGACGGATTTTCCATGCAGCATCTCTCGTCACCCGGGTCACCCGGTGACAGGCGAGATCTGCTGAGCTTGAAAGGGTTAAGCCGACTGGTGTGAGGGAGTCGAGTGGATGCTTTCCAGACGTCGACATTGTCATAAGAGCGGGAGCGACAAGCTGAAAGGGGCCTGAAGGAGCGGCTGGGCTACAGACTCCGTTACTTCGCAGATACTTTGTGAAAACACTTTCTGGCGGGCTACCAGCGAGGCGTGGGAATGATTTGTGTTCCCGGGCAGTATTGGCGGTCAAATTCCCGCGTTTTCCGCAAAATCTTCACTGTGATTGGCTTACTCAGGGCAGAGCTCTGTGTCGTAGCAAACCTGGCGCAGAAATTGGCGCCAATAATCTCCATTGGTGGAAAGGTAGTGGTTCGGCAATAGAGTGGAATTGTCGGCCGGTTTTAGAGTTGCTGATTGGAACGTTTAACCACGACCATTGTCGTGGGGGCGGGAATGTTCTGTGTTCGGCTTGTACGGTTGCTCTTGAAGGGAGTCGGCTCTCGCCTTTCAGTCGTAGTAGGTTACAAGACTGAGCTCTCGCTGCTCTGGACAGCCTGCCTTCCGTTGGCTGTCTAATATACTTTTATTTGATTGTAACTGTTTAACGAAGTTGCTAAAGTTTCGACTTCAACGTAACTTTCCGAGTACAGTTGCCAATTGAGCGTTCTGCGTACAAGCGGCCTATGTTGTCTGCCTTGAGCAGTTTTGGCTAAAGTTGACTGTATCAGAGTTACTGTGTGACTTCGCTTGTTAAAATCAGCCACTGTACCGTCAGTGATTGTGTGGCGAGCCTTCTTCGTCTCCCTCAGAGGCGCATTTCCTTTCGGGCTGTACTCGCGACATTATCATCACCACGACGGGACGTCGAAGCAACCAGCCATCGCCTCCGGTACGCCAGATCGTGTCCTTGCAGTTAAGAAGACAGCTTGGTAATGTATGTCCGCACCACCGGCAGATTAGGGAATTTTTCTAGGTGATAATCAGAGCTCAGCAAAGCGCGCTTGTTCGTCTTTTCTAACTTTGTTCTGTCTTGGGTGTTCATTGTCTAAATTTCTCACTACCGTAGCAGAAATTAATGTTGGGTTGGCTGTGTGTTTCTCTTGAGATTTGAGTTGCAAGCAATTGGCTCCACATACCACTTCGTCGTAAATGTCACAATCTAGTTTATGGAGAACTTCACCTTCACAGCATTTATTTGAGTATCCAATTTGATCCAATTTGATGTATTGTAAATGTTTCATGTGTTTTGTTTATTATTGTGAGTTTAGTCATAACAAATCAAATTGTTATTTTGGACAGAACTTTCATTCTGGTAATCGGTAAAGCAACCCTTTCATTTCTCACTACGTTAATGAAACTTCTCTTTATTTAATTAATTTATATCAAATTAAATTATTGCAGGTGCCAAACTCTTTTCTACTCCACTTGCAGGGTCGATTACAGTCAGTTTGCGTTTCTTCATAATCCATGAGCAACAGCAAAAGTCGGAGTTAGAAAAGGGGGGGGGGGGGCTTAGAGCATCATTTCCATATGAAGATTCTAGAAGAATTTAGTGTTAAATACACTGCTAGCCCGGGCACCTCACACATTTACAGAAACATTTAGTGAAATGGTCATATATGTTCAGTCGAAGATAAATTAGATCGCAAACATCGGTACACTGGTAGACCTTTTGCAAATGCCGTCTGTCTACAACACCTCTTCTTCTTGATGATTTGGTTTGATTTGTACTTGGCCTCGGCTAAAACTCGGTGACAGTCGGTATAGTGTTGAGATCGTTATCAAGTTACGAAGACGACGTTACACAAAATAACAGTGCTGAACCGAAATATCGACGTGCGTGAGATATTTACTTCAGCAAGAATCGTAATTACTCGTTCGTAATCGATGTTTAACTGATTAATGATGAAATACTAATGAGAAAACCAATACAGTCACATTCACAACAAATTCCCCACAAGCTGGTCGTAATTTCAAGTATCTAAGAAATTGTAACACTGGGCTTGTTATTTGAGTCAAAGATTCTACACAAGCGCCGAGCGCTACAGTCAAATATTGTCGCTGAGAGTAATTATTACTTGGGAGTTTCATGTCAATAATTTGATAGAATTTTAAATCACAAATGCACGACTTCGCACGAGAGGGTGTTTTATTGCACAATATGTCACTTCCTAAACTAGCCTTGAGAAGAAAACTTTCCCAGGTGTTGGGGGCATTTAAATTATATGCTTCAGACCTATCACTGAAGTTCCATAAACCACTGGCTATTATGAATGAAACTTGTCTGTCAGTGTTCGTTGCCTAAATCACTAAGTAAGGTTTAGTTTAATTATCTAGTTCAACGTTTACTTTATTCTAGTAGGTAAAAGTCCTCCGTTCGAATTCTAATGCCGTGATATTTGAAGTCAGAACATCATATTACTGAGTCATAATAGATCGCAATTAATCAATCTCAGAAACCAATATAAGCGCGCCTACATCTACGAGCATTCAAATACATGACCTGCTTCGGCTAAGTCTCGTAACGTAGTGACAATGCATTGAATTATACTTAGTCATTACTCACGATTCCCAAAGAGTACTCACACGGAGTACTCTTTGGGATCGTTGGTTCTACTTTGCGAATGTTAATTTATGCTAATGTTGCGATTTATTATGATTTTGATTTTAATTTGACTGTAATTTAATCTTTCTTTCCTAGACTGCTAAATTGTCCAGTCTTAGATTCCTGATTTAATTACTTGTTACTGTTCTAATAATAGTGATAAACGGAACTTCGTTCGCTTATTCACTTTTCTGGGAATTTGGGACTTGAGGGGAAATCTTTGGGGTATTGGGAGCTAATTTTTGATTTTTATTTCTCGTCCGAGGAAGTGGCATTACATGTCTACGAAGTAGATTCCTTACAGAACACTTGAGTGACCCATCCTGGAATATTGCTCCAGTTCCAGGGACTTTTACCAATAGGCCAACAAGAGATATTGAACGTGTACAAAGAAGTAAAGCACGAATGGTTACAGGTTCGTTTGCCCCACGGCAGAGCGCCACGGGGCTGCTGGAGAACCGGAATTGGCAGACGCCTGTAGAGAGACGCCATCTATCACGCGAATACTCACGAAGCTTCAAGAAACGCCGTGAAGTGGGAGCACTAAAAATATGCCACTCTCCTTACGTATCGTTCCCTTAAACACCACGAAGACAGGATTAAGTTTTGCAGTGAAAATTCCTACCACGTGGACAAATTGGAAGGAAGCCTAGCGTCTAAGGCGTTCCACCTGCTATCAGTTTCACAGTAGTTTGGAGGTGTAGATGTAGATTTGATCAAAGCACTGTCACGTCACATTATTATAACCATCTTCGAGATATGACATCTACTGCGCATTCCTTGCGCCATGTAATTGCTGTGTCAATATAAAACGAAACCAAGAAAAAATAGTACACTACTCTGCCCGAGATTCTTTCTGTATCACATACTGAAGTTCCCCCTTCCCCCCCCCCCCTCTCACTCTCTCTCCCAGATTCCTCGGGTCATCTTTCGAAATCCTAAATCTCCCGGCAGTTTCCTTTTCGGCATTGTCTTCTGTTCTTAGAGAATCGCAGGATGCTGCGACGCTACTAAGAGCATATTTTCTGTATCTACATCTCTACATCTACTACACTCCAATCCACCTTACGATGTGGCGAATAGTACTTCTGATACACTATCATCCTACTCGCCTCCCCTCCTATTCCTCACCATCCCAGTTCCACCTAGGAATTGTAAATATGAAGCACATCAATTGATAAACCTACCTATGAGCTCAATTTTTCGTCAAGGTCATTTCACGATAAGTATATGTAGGCCAATACTTCTTCGAAGACCGAGTTCGAGTCTCGGTCGGGCACACAGTTTTAATCTGCCAGGAAGTTTCATATCAGCGCACACTCCGCTGGAGAGTGAAAATCTCATTCTGGAAACATCCCCCTGGCTGCGGCTAAGCCATGTCTCCGCAATATCCTTTCTTTCAGGAGTGCTAGTTCTGCAAGGTTCGCAGGAGAGCTTCTGTAAAGTTCGGAAGGTGGGAGACGGATACTGGCAGAAGTAAAGCTGTGAGTACCTGGCGTGAGTCGTGCTTCGGTAGCTCAAATTGGTAGAGCACTTGCCCGCGAAAGGCAAAGGTCCCGAGTTCGAGTCTCGGTCGGGCACACAGTTTTAATCTGCCAGGAAGTTTCAACTGCATTATTAGCGACTCATTCTGTTCCCAGCATTCGTCCACGCTATTAGTGACAGTGTTTTCTTGTTTAGGGTGTTTACAGGGGATGAAGAATAGCCATAGATGAGTCTGCTGTCGTCATTCAACGGCGAACGACCGCATGCAATTTTTTGTGCAGCTGGAGCGCCCCTTAGTCGTCCAGTACGTGCACCAAGACAGCATTCCATTCTATCTATTCCAAATTGACTGACAATAGTTTGATGACCATTCGATGGTCCCGTTCTTGCAGGATGTTTCTCCGGCCTCAGCGTGTCTGAGATTTGATGTTTCACCGGATTTCTGATATTCAGGGTACAATCGTGAAATGGTCGTACGGGAAAATCACCACTTCATCGCTACTTCGGAGATGCTGTGTCCCCTAGTTCGTGCGCCGACTATAACACTACGCTCAAACTCACTTAAATCTTGATAATCTGCAATTTTAGCAACAGTAATCAATCTAAGAAATGTGCCAGACAATTGTTGTCTTATATAGACGTAGCCGACCGCAACGCAGTATTCTGCCTGTTTACATATCTTTGTATTTGAATGTGAATGCCTACACGTTTCTTTGGCACTTCAGTGTATATTAGTTAATTCATGTGCAGCTGATAATCGTACCGAACACATAATTAAAACGTTCTTCGTGGATGGCTATAAGAAAAAATGTGATCTTCTCTGTTCACTCCAAGCAGAGCTTCCTTTGGATCTCGCGAACAAGAATTACTCCAGCCAACCAGAATCTGTGCTTCTCGTTAAACCTATACAACGCACTAGGAAACGCTAATGTCTTCCACGAATATCGTTGCATCCTGTAACCAGACGTCGAGGTATGCATATGGAATGGCCTTCTATTAGTCATTTTCTGGGTGATTGACTCAATGAGTACGGGGTCTTTCGCGGGAGCAATAACCTTCAGAATGTGCGCTATGCTGTGTGCTTTTCTAATCATTCAAGTTAATAATCGTGCAATTCGAATGGTGCCACAAAGCGACGTGGCGTAGTAGTAAGACAATGGGTTGGCTTCCGGGAAGACGACGGCTCAAATTCCCACCTTCTACCTAAATGTATGTTTTCCGTCCCTAACGGACTGTTTTTGCGGGACGGTATCTCCCGTATACTAGGGACGTAGAAACGTATGCTGATATTTCTATACTTACACTCAATTTCAGCCTTAATCCAGATGACACGGACCAAGTAGCTAACCCATGCACCGTTTGCGTCGAAGTTCGCCTTCGTAACTGAATGGTCAACATGTATGGCTGCCATACGGAAGAACAAGGTTCAGTTCCCGATACTCCCAAAGATTTTTCCATGGTGGAAGATTTGCAACAAGGTCTATCCACCTGACGATGCCACATGTCAAGCTACTTGAATGAGAAGTAGCAACTGACTGACGGTGACACGACATAGCCTCTCAGTGCTCTGCTTCATTACAAGTATCCTCCGTGGGACACTGTGGTCTCTCTACAATGCACTGAGTGACGGCGTAAACGAAGAGCCGCAAAGAAAAATTTTTGCATGGTCCAATCGCGTTAATTCGACCACATGAAATCACTTCAGGCGGCCGGTGGCAGCGCTAGCAGTGGCGGGTATATAATGCGTGTCGAAAGGATGGGAGGAAGACATGGACAACAGTGCAGTCGTTTTCATAGTGCGGAAACACAGCGATCTACCTGACGTCCATAAGGGCTTGATCATTGGCTTTCAACCAAAAGGTGGAGGCTTTTCTGGAACGGCCATGCTATATTTGTAAACTGTTCGCGTGAGGACGTGGTTGAAGTATGCAGGGAATAACAAAATGGTGCTATCCAAAAGTGTGTCAACAGAGTACACCACGGGCCATAGATGCCAAGAGCGAACGTCGGCGGCGGAGATGCTTACGGGCGAATAGGTATTCATCTGTTGAGCAACTGACAACCCACATGAACCAGGGGTTACCAACACTGTCTCCTTAGCGATCGTTCAACGAAAATTGCTGCGTATGGGCCTCCGCAGAAGGCGCTTGGTCCAGGCACCTACGCTGGGTAATCTTCATCTGCAACGAAGGCTGAAATGTACACGCCAGTACAACTCCGGGACGTCTTGTTAGAGAAGACAGGTGGCCTTCTACATAACATCTACGTGTTTACTCTGCAATTCACACTTAAGTGCCTGGCAGAGGTTTCATCGAACCATTTTCATACTACTGTTCTATCATTCCACTCTCGAATGGCGCGTGGGAAAAGGAACGCTTAAATCTTTCCGTTCGAGCTCTGATTTCTCTTAATTTATTATGATGTTCATTTCTCCTTACGTAGGCGGGCACCAACCAAATATTTCCGCATTCAGAAGAGAAAGTTGGTGATCGAAGTTTCGTAAACAGATTTCGCAGCAAAGAAAACCGACTTTGTTTCTGTGACTGCCACCCCAAATCGCGTATCATATCAGTGACACTGTCACCGCTATTGCGCTATAACACGAAACGGGCTGCCCTTCTTTGCACTTTTTCGATGTCCTCCGTCAATCCTACGTGGTAAGGATCCCACACCGCGCAGCAATATTCCAGTACAGGACGGTCAAGTGTAATGCAGGCAGTCACTTTAGTGGGTTTGTCGCATCTTCTAAGTGTTCTGCCAACAAAGCGCCGTCTTTGTTTAGCCTTCCCCATAATATTATCTATGTAGCCTTTCCAATTTAAGTTGCTCGTAATTGTAATTCCTAGGCATTTAGTCGAATTGACAGCCCTTAGATTTGTGAGATTTAACGAATACCCAAAATTTATCGCATTTCTTTTAGTACTCATGTGGATGACCTCTCACTTTTCTTTGTTTAGTGCCAATTGCTACTTTTGGCACCAAACGGAAATTCTCTCTAGATCATTTTGTAACTGGATCGTCGGATGATTTTACTAACGGTAAATTACAGCATCATCTGCAAACAGTTTAAGGGGGCTGCTCAGATTATCACCTAGATCATTTAATGAAATCAGGAACAGCAGAGGGCCTATGGCACCACTTAGCATAACGCCAGATAGCACTTCTGTTGTACTTGATGATTTACCGTATATCACTACGAACTGTGACCTCTCCGAGAGGAAATCACGAATCGAGTCACACAACTGAGACGATACTCCATATGCAAGCAATCTGATTAACAGTCGCTTGTGAGGAACGGTATCAAAAGCCTTCTGGATATCTAGGAATGAGGAAACCATCTGAGATCCCTTGTCGACAGCACTCATTACTTCATGAGAACAAAGAGCTTGCTGTGTTGCACAAGAACTATATTTTATGAATCCGTGTTGGTTATGTATCAATAAGTCATTTTCTTCAAGGTGATTCATAATGTTCGTGTACAGTATATGCTCCAAAGTCCTACTGCAAATTGAGGTAAGTGACATGGGTCTGTAATTCAATGTGTTACTCCTATTTTCTTTCTTGAATATTGGTGTGACCTGTGCTACTTTCCAGTCTTCAGGGACAGACCTTTCGTCAAGTGAGGTGTTGTATATGACTGTTAAGAATGGCGCTGTTGTGTCTGCATGCTCTGAAACGAACCAGATTGGTATACTATCTGGACCAGAAGAATTACTTTAAGTGATTTGAGTTGTTTCGCAACATCTGCGATATCTACTTTTATGTCACTCGTAACAGCTGTTCTGGTTTCGAATTCTGGAATATTTACTTCACCCTCTTTCGTGAAGAAATTTTGGAAAACTGTATTAGTAATTCCGCTTTAGTGGTACTGTCATCGGTAACACTTCCATCGTTTCCGCGCAGTGACGGTATTGACTGTTTTTGCCACTGGTGTACTTTACATACGACCAGAATCTCTTTGGGTTTTCTACCATGTTTTGAGACAATGTTTCATTGTGGAAACTATTAAAAGCATCTCACATTGACGTCCGCACTAAATTTGTAGATTCCGTGAAACTTAGCCAGTCTTGGGGATTTTGCGTTCTTCTGAATGTGGCAAGCTTTTTTTGGTTGCTTCAGCAACAGTGTTCTAACGTGTTTCGTGCTTTAACAGATATACGTTGCGTTTATTTTTAGTGGTTTTGTTTGATATGGTTTTGAGCCTTGTGACCTTGTGTTCACTAATCCCTGTATCCGTCATGACGCTATCTATTAGATCAGGATTATTTGTGGCTAATAGGTCAAGTGTGTGTTCGCAACCATTTAAAATTCGTGTGCTCATGAACTACCTGTTCAAAGTAATTCTCAGAGAAAGCATTTAGTACAATTTCGGAAGATGTTTTCTGTCACTACTGGCTTTGAACATGTATTTTCGCCTAGAATAACTTTTTATGCTCAATCCGACAGACGACCGTTGGCGTGTACGGCGTGAAACGCCAGATAGCTAACAGAGAGAAAGTATTAAGGACTGAGGAGCGTTTACGTCGTATTTATTGGGTGATCCCGTCATTCTGGAAGGCACAGTGTATCAAGCGAAGTATGCATATATTCTTCAAATGATTAAAATGGTTCTGAGCACTATGGGACTTACCACATGAGGTCATCAGTCCCCTAGGACTTAGAGCTACTTGAAGCTAACGAACCTAAGGACATCAGACACATCCATGCCCGAGGCAGGATTCGCACCTGCGACCATAGCAGTCGCGCGGATCCGGACTGAAACACATAGAACCGCTCGGTCACCATGGCCGGCTCATATATTCCTCGGGACAATGTTCACACCTACATGCATTTAGTTTTTCCTCAGGACGCTGGCATTTACCAGCAGGATAACGCAAAGTGTTGCAGCCTACGTGTGTGGTGCGAAGACTACCAGGTTGACTGTACCGTACTCCCATGGACACCAGACTCCCCGGATTGAAAAGCAATCAAGAATATGTGAGATCACTTCGATCGAGCTATTCCCACCATGGATCCTCAACCGAGAAACCTAGCGCAGCTGGATTCGGCACGGCTGTTGTCAGGTGGTCTCATTAATGTGACTGGACAGTGTGTTAAACTGGAGAACTTGTCGAATACTACTACGTGCGGCCGAAGACGTCACCGCCACTTGCGATGGTAGAGGGCGTCCTAGTCAGAATGGCGCGTTCGCGGCGCCGCCGAGGATCTGCGGACGGGTTTTGTCACTGCCGCGACGTACCGAGGAGATGCGCACACGCCAGGTGAGGGATTTTCATCAAAGTTGCATCGCAGCCGCTCGGAGTTTACGGCCCGCGGCGCAGATGGGATGATCCAGGCATGCGGTATTCATGTGCCCGCCCGGCGGCAGATATGCGGCTCCTTTACGGCCCGGCCGGACTGCATTATTGAGGAGGCGCGAATATTAAGCCACCTTGTGGGCGCGCGATGGATGCCGGCCGTGCATATTTCAGGCGCCGCAGAGCGCGGAATGACGCATCGCGCAGCGCCGCACCTGAATTAGTGAGCAAACGATTTTCTCGCTGCCAGCTCTGTTGATAAATTCCATTTGCCAAAAGGAAAAGTGGCGACGGCCTCCCTTCTCTCCGGTCTGCATCTTGCCCAGATGACCCACTTACAAATACGACAGCTCGGTTTTCTCTCCTCCATTTTACACAGGCAACTCTGAAAACATTTTTCCGCTTTCTGAGGGAATATACCCTGTCTTTCCAGGTGGTATCCAAATGCAGGTAACAAATTCTTGACAGTACACCAAAAAGTACAGTATACAGCTCGATCGAGAGGAGTTTGTCCGTAAAACGAAACTGGTACTTTTTGAACTAAACACTTAAGCGGGCTCGCTCCGGAACAAAGTGCGAAACAACACGGATGAAATAGCCTCTTTAACGATTAAATACACACACAAAGCACATTGAAATTACAATGAAATGAATACCTCTAGCTGCATACAGGCTTTGATCTAAGTCAACCGCGACAGTTGAAAATGTGTGCCCCGACAGGGACTCGAACCCGGGATCTCCTGTTTACGTGGCAAACGCTCTATCCATTTTTTTTAAGTCCTCCCGAATGCGAGTCCAGTGTTTTTTTTATTTTTCTTATTTTTTTTTAGATTTTTGTCTTAAATGATTCATTGACTGACGTGAAAGGAGTAGTAACCAACAGAAAAAATTTAGAGCAAAGTGGGTAATGAACTCGCAATCTATGTATTTGTAGTGTAGCATTTACCCTTTTTTTTGTGAGAATGCATAAAAAAAAACAAGGCAGCCATGCGCAAAAAGTTGCCAATAAAGTGAACTAAAAAGGGCCATCTTGCTCGCCGCGGTCACATTGCTAGGCGGGCGGCCAGGGACGGGCGGTCGTCATTACATTGGACATCACCAACCACCAATCGTTGGAGCGCCCGGGGCCGCTGCACACAGTCAGAGACTGTTTCTGTTACCATAGGGGAATCGTGGAAAGATCACATCTACAAGTTAATGTCTTCTCACACCCGGCACACCCCAGCTGGGTGGTGGGTCCATGAATGACGAACCCAAATAGTTCGCAAAAAGGTTCCGGTAATCCTGTCTGTTCGTTAAGACCAGAAACTCGTCGATCATATAGTACCATAAATCGAGGACGTCTTTGTCTCCATCGCGGTATATGTAGTGCATCGCCATTCCTCGTACCCAATTAACCGCATTCATCCGGGTCATAGGGAAATAGACAGCGTCGGGATGAAAGAGTTCTTGGGGTAAAACCGAAACGTAGGGGCGGCGGAGCAGGAAAGCCAGGATCTGGCGGATCAGTTTCCAGCACTCACGCGCGGGGCCACAGTTCAGTCTATGTTCGTCCGTGTCTAACGTCGTGCAACGGGGGCACACAGGGTCGTCAATTAGGTGAATGGCATGCAGCCGTTGTCGGGTTGGAAGTTTCTCGTTAACGACCACATACCACGTCGACCGCACGAAAGTAGACAGGAACGGCGCGTGGATGGCTCGCCATACCCGTGGCCAGTCGACCGTAGGGTGGCGCCGTACAATGTCGTTATCCGGAGTCCAGTGCTGGAGAGCACTATAATAAGTCTTCGCTGTCGGATTCCGTGTCTCCGATATAACCCGCAACACATAGCTATGCTCTACGAAAAACGTTCTAATATGTGACAGCGAGGGCGATAAATGTCCAACTGGTACCGGTGGGTACAGCGTACGTGGGGCCACTTCTTCAATCAGTAGGCCGGGGAGACTGGCTGTTGGTGAAAGCCAGAGTCGCCTCATGGAACGGAGATACAGTGCCAGCGCTCTGTGCTTGACGTGAGTGAGTCCAACACCACCTTTGTCGAAGGGTAAAGTAAGCGTAACAAAACGGATCTTGAAAACAGCACCATCGTTCACCACGTGTCCAAACACTGCTTGTATCCTGGAAGCCATCGTGTCCGTTATCGGCAGTACATGGGCGTAATGGTTAAGGTGAGAAGCCATGTACACATTGACGTATTGGGCGCGTTGCAAAATGTTCAATGATCTGAATTTATTGAGACGAGCCTCTAAACGGAGTCGTCGTAAGACCATACGATACGTAAAGGCCGCCGTGCGTTGTATTTGTCGATGGAGTGATATCCCTAAACACTTGAGCATCGGGACCTTTGTCAGAGGTACGGCCAGACCTGCAGGCATTCCTCGTCCTACCTCCATGTAGCGTGATTTCCGAAGGTTGAGCACACTGCCTGCCACCGCCCCATACTGGTGGAGCCAGGAAAACGCCGTGTGTATTTCGTCACCAGACCGTGCTAAGAACATCACATAGTCGGCGTATGCACCACATCGAAAGGTTACGGAACGGAGGGTAAGTCCTTCTAAGCGTCGCCGTAGTCCGTGAAAAGCTGGTTCGAGGGCAACGGCGAAGAGCATGGCAGAAAGAGGACAACCCTGCCGGACGGACCTGTTGACACGGACGGGGGCGGACCGACAGCCGTTGATCATAATCCTCGTGACAGCCCCATGGATCAATCGAAGCACAACAGACGTCGTCAGACGCGGGACACCGATGTGTTCCATAACAGCACGCAGGAAACCATGGTTAACGCGGTCGAAAGCATGGTCGAAGTCCAGCGCAACAAGAGCGCCTTGGAGGCGGCAAGTTTGCATGAGCGCCACCACGTCTCTATAGGTGCTTAAAGTCGTAAACACATTAGTGTCGCCCCCGAGGCAGGTTTGATCATTGTGAATGGCTGCCATTACCGTAGGTTTGAGCCTCTCACGGAGCATGCGTGTCAACAGCTTATAGTCAGTGTTTAGCATTGTCAACGGGCGAAAATCAAGAGGGCGACGGCCTCCGCCGGGTTTGGGCACAGGGATCAAGAAACCCTCAGTAAAGTCAGATGGTACCTGAAAATCGTCGTCCAGGAGTTCACTGTACATCCTGACCCACATTGGGCCCATGAGATCAAAGAACCGCTTGTAAAATTCAAGAGGGAGGCCGTCGGGGCCTGGCGTTTTGTTGGGAGAGCCACGCAACAGAGCCTCTCGCAGTTCTTCCAAAGTCACCGCCGACAAGAGCGTAGCATCATCTTGGAGGTTCCGAGAGACTGGTAGGTCAGATAGGACTTCCCTGACCCCTACATTCATGTGGGACTCCCTCTCGTAAAGAAGTTTATATGACTGTGTGAACGCTCGGACGATATCCATTTGTGCGTCAACGCGTCGCCCATCCTCCGTCTCAACCTCGGTAATGAGCTGCCTCTTGCGTCTTCGGCGTTCTTGAATGATATGGTGGAGGGAAGGTCGTTCACCACGAGCATCATCAGTCGTCCTCACTCGCACCCGCACACCCGCAAGACGTACGGCGTTGATACGAAGCAATTGTGCCTTGACGCGTTGTACTGCTGATTGTCGCTCTGGCGACGGCGGTTGTACAGCCAGTTCGCGGAGCGCAGTATAGTAAAAATCAGTAGTCGCAGTATACGAGCGCGCTCGGTCGCGTCCATAGCTGACTAATGTTCGGCACAGTGTGGGTTTTGCACACCGTAACCACCATTGAAGTACAGAACGGTAGGCGGGTAAACGCCGGTGGCAATTGCTCCATGTGGACTCGACTGCGCGTCTGCAATTTATCTCATCAAGAAGGGCCACATTGAGGCGCCACGGACCCCTACTTCGGCGGACGCGCTGGCGGGGAAGGGTGAGAGTACACACATATGCGAGGTGATCCGTGAACGCTGCCGGCCACATCTCAGCGTCGACAACGGCCGATCGTAGGCCGCGGGTGTTGTAGACTCGATCCAAACGGCTCGCGGAGTGACTAGTAAAGTAGGTGTGTGCTCGACGGTCGCCGTGTTGGATGATCCAGGTGTCCAACAAGGCTAAGTCCTGTACAAGTGCCTGGAGTGCCGGGCAGGTGGTATAGTGTGGCTCCTGGTCGGATGGGCGGAGCACACAATTAAAATCGCCGCCTACTACCAAGTGGTTGGTATTGCCCTGGAAGAGCGGGGCTATATCTTCGGCAAAAAAGGTGCGCCGTTCTCTCCTTTTGCCGGTGCCTGAAGGAGCATATAAGTTCACCAGACGTACTGTACCAATCGTGAGTGCGACCACCCGGGCCGACGGTAAATAGGAGACATCAGTGGCCATTATCCCTTCCCGCAGTAGAATCGCCGTACCTCCGCCGCCCACATCTGCAGGCATAGTGTAGGCGTCATATCCGTAGGCATCGAGACAGAGTCCTGATCGGACTTCTTGAAGGAAAACAACGTCCAGATCCGCAGCGCGTAACGTATCCTTCAGCATACGGGTCTTGACATCAGATGTAATGCCATTGACGTTGATTGTGGCGAGGCGGTATGCCTGGTCCATCAAGTCTCGGGAGGTGACCATGGTATGACAGGAGGGCAGTAGTCGTGACGTGGAGTGCCGGTCTTGCGAAGTGCTAGGCAGCGACGAGAGGTGCTCATGCCGCCCTAGGCGTCTGTCGCCGGCCGCGTAGACGCTGCCATCGGCATCGGTGCATCGTCTTGGTCCTGAAACGCATCCTGCAACTCCATCTCCTGCGCCCAGTCGCCCAGGGACGTTGACACCACTGGATCTCGAGAGGCAGACGGAGGCAAGGGTGCATCCCCGGTGTCGGAGCTGCGGTGATCTCCCGCATCCCCATGTGGTCCAGACCCAGCGGTAGTGGGAGAAGACGTCGAACCGTGTGAGACGGTAGGGTCACCTGTGTCGGCGCGGTGGAGCGGTTGAGGCACCTTGTCATCCAGCGGTGTCGCCTCGGGCTGTTCTACGTCGTCGGTTGTCTTGCGCCGCTTCTTATGACGCTTGAGTGATTTCTGCTTACGCTGCCGCGCCTCTGTTTCCGACGTAGGGCAAGGGGAGGACGCTGCATCCTGTGCTTCAACTTCCATCGCACCGTCGGCGAGCCGTTGTGACGGTGCGCCGGGGTCCGACGAAAGGACATCAGTAGCATCAGCACTGAAAGACGCTTGGGGCTCCGTGGAAGCTACTGCAGGGTCCTCCAAAGCTCGCACCAATACAGTGGGGTCGTCATATACAGCTGGCGTCTCCCGTCTCGCCGCCGCAACATACGTAATCGGCAGAGAGGTCGGTGTCGACGGACGAATCTGGTCGGTCGAGGGTGTCTGCACGAGACGGCGTTGCAGGCATTCGGTACGCATGTGTCCCGTCTGGCCACAACCGGAGCAGGTTCTCGGCTGACCGTCGTAAATAATTATTGCCCTGCAACCAGCGATCGTGAGATATGAAGGAATATGGCGATGCAGGTCAATACGGACTTGTCGCACCCCGTTAAGGACAGGGTAGGTGTCGAAGGTCTTCCATTTTTCGGCCGTGTGGCCGAGAACTGTTCCATAGGGTCGAAGAGCAAGGGTGACCAAATCCGCTGGAACTTCAAAAGGGAGCTCAAACACGCGCACATTTTGGATTCCCAATCCAGCACGTTCAAGCGTCACCACACCCACGTTTCCGTCTGAGTGGCAGAACCGATAACCTGCCGTCGAGCGTCTGAGAAGTTTGTCACATGCTTCGTCGTCAGTGAACTTAAGATATACGACGCTGGAGACAATAGATAAGTGGATACCGATCAGCTCGTTAGGATCAACATGTACCACATCGCGTAAAAAACGCTCTACTTCGTGGGCCTTGGGTCTAGAGTACGTAGTGTCGAACTGCAACTTGATCGTGGCTTTCCGATACGAAAGAGCCATCGTGTGTCAGGAACGTGACGGCAATACGTAACACTAGCGCGCCGGCGCGGTAAACAACAACACACCCGGAAACGCGACACGGAGCGGCCGGGACGTACCGCACCGCTCCACAGCCAAAGGCCGACTGGTCCATTGGAGCCACCGAGGGCACATAGAATAGTGCGACTGCAGGGACTTATCTCTGGCAGTCCTCCCTTGTTACCCACATTCCCAACTTATTGTTCACACTATATTCATAGTGACCTTGCCCATTATATTCATTACTCGCAGCTTTTCACCGATTCTCCTAAGAGTTCGGGCACTGTTCGTGCATCCGCACAGAAGAAGATGGTCAAATGGCCGGTGAGCCTTAGCAAAAATCGTATCTGTTCTTTCGGGCATCCTCATATACAATACATTGAATAAAGACATGGAATATCTCCTAGTATCGTGTCGGATCTCCTTTTGCCGGAACAGTGCAGCACCTCGTCGTGGCATGGACTCAACAAGTCGCTGGAATTCCCCTGTAAAACATTGAGCAGTGCTGCCTCTACAGCCATCCATAATTGGGAAAGTGTTTATGGTGTAGGATTATGTGCACGAGCTGACCTCTCCATTATGTCCCATACGTATTCGATGGGATTCATATCGGTCGATCTGGGTGGTCAAACTATTCTCTTGAATTGTCCAAAATGTTCACCAAACCAATCACGAACAATTGCGGCCCAGTGACAAGGCGCATTGTCATCCATGAAGGCTGCGAATGACCTCCAAGTAGCCGAACATAACCATTTCCAGTCAATGATTGGTCCTTTCCATGCAAATACAGTCCACAATATTGTGTAACACCACCAGCTTGCACATGCCTTGTTGACCACTTTGAGTCCATGGCTTCGTGGGGCCTGCGCTACACTCGAACTCTACCACCACCTCTTACCAACAGAAATCGGGACTCATCTGACCAGGCCGCGGTTTTCCAGTCGTCTAGGGTCCAGCCGATACGGTCACGAGCCCAGGAGAGGCGCTGCAGGCCATGTAGTGCTGATAGCAAAGGAACTCGCACGATATCGTTTGCTGCCATATTCCATTAACGCCAAATTTCACCGCACTGTCCTAACGGATAAGTTCGTCGTACGTTCGATATTGATTTTTGCGTTGGTCACGAAGTGTTTCTTGTCTGTTACCACTGATAATTCTACGCAAACGCCGCTGCTTTCGGTCGATAAGTGAAGGCCGTCGCGGTCACTGTGTTGCCCGCGGTGAGAGGTAATGTGTAAAATTTGGCATTCTCGACACACTCTTGACACTGCGGATCTCGGAATATTGAATTCTCTAACGATTTCCGAGGTAGAATACCTCATGCGTCTAGGTCCAACTACCATTCCACGTTCAGAGTATGTTAATGCCCGCCGTGCGGCCATAATCCCGTCGGATAGCTTTTCACACGAGCCACCGGAGTACACATGACAGCTCCACCAAAGCACTGACCTTTTAAACACTGTTACGTGATATTACCGCCATCAGTATATGAGCATATCGCAAGCCCATGACTTTTGTCCCCTCAGTGTGTAATGAAGGAACAGATCAACGTTATTCTGTAGAAAAGATTTTTTGTTCATGGTGTATTTGGTAGTCCGTCCCTGCGAAGAACTTTAGTGGTGTTCTTGTGCTCTTCTTACTAATGCTGGTTTGATGTAACACTTCACGATAGTCTACCTCTTCATATCTAGATAACTACTGCGGTTTACTTTCATTCGAATCTGCACACTGTATTTAAGCCTTGGTCTCCCTCTGCAATTTTAACCCCTTTACACTTCCATTCAATGATTGACGATTCCTTGACCCCTAAGGATGTGTCCTTCCGAACCAATGTTCACAAATGAATATTTTCCTCAAGTCGATTTGGTACTACTTTGTTAGTTATTCCTTCTGTCATTCTAACTGTTGAAGGTATTTTGAATTCTTCAGTACAACCATAACAAAGGGCGCATTTTTTCACCAAACGTATTTCCTTGTTTTGATTTGAAATATCATCAGTGATCTCTAGTCAAACTTATTTAATTGGGCTTCCTTTGTATATATAAAAGCCGTTCGTAATGAAAGATGTAGAGATACAGCGGCATGATTTTACTTATGTAGAGATATAGAGGTATGATTTTATTTGCAGTTTATGTCCTAATTTCCCTCGCATCACCAACTATCGTCTGTCTACATAATTTTGAAATATTCCCTTCTTTAATTTGCTGTGTTTTGCCTAATCCCACATTGCTTCGCAGCGCTATACATGTTTTGATGTGAAACACGCTACGGTGTAGCACCACTCCTGTCTGCATATGCTGGCTAAACGGGTTGTTGTGCCGCTAGTGTTGCCAACTTAACCGCTAGTTTTGTTATTCATTCGATCTAAAAATGTTCTCTTCATCTGCGGTTTGTTATGTGTGTATTATGTCCCTTAATTATATTACTGTTTATTTATATAGTATGTAAATAAAAAGAAGGAGCAGTGATTGTATTGAAGATCTAAACGTGTATCGCTGGAGGGGGCACAAATATGGAGACGGGAACTGGCTAAATGTAGTTAACAGTGACTGAAAAATAGGGGAAGATGAAAAGAGTTGATAAGTTTTTAGAATTCTCGGGTGCCCGACTAGGTCACGTTATAATTCCTCCACGATATTTCAGCAAACAGTCACGTTGCCGTCTTCAGGTGGCCGCTGAATTACGGCGGACTAGCTGGGACACCAAAGAATTCTATGAACTGAAAAGGATGATAGCAGAGTGAGAGAGAGAGAGAGAGAGAGAGAGAGAGAGAGAGAGAGAGAGAGAGAGGGGGGGGGGAGTTGGAGGGAGACAGAGGGGAGGTGGGGGGCAGAAAAGTTTCTGGTTTCCAGCATCTATCTGGTCATGGCTTTTGTATGTGCTAGTTTTCTTGAAAGTGAAGTATCTGATTCAGTAATGTTCTTGATGCTCATTTCTTTCTCTATTCTATTTGAACTGTGATATTCCTCTGTATGATGGCGTGCAAACGTTGAGTGGTTTGCACTGTATTTACATACTGTAACTTGATGTGCTCTTTACATCTTTTGTAAAACGTCATGCCACTCACCTCAATGCAGATTTTGTCACAGAGTCTTCAACTGATCTGGTTGATGCGAGACTGATGGTATTGTTTGTATTTGACTCTTTCTGAGTCAGCAAAAGTCGGACATAAAACACTGTAAATAACATCCTTTGTAACTGTTTCTATTTATGTCTACAAAGCAAGGCAAATTTACATCTATACTAATAATAAAACCGTAAAACTGCCGAGTCTTCCTGTTTGTCTGTCAGAAAAATCTAATCTCCAAAACTACACTCCTGGAAATGGAAAAAAGAACACATTGACACCGGTATGTCAGACCCACCATACTTGCTCTGGACACTGCGAGAGGGCTGTACAAGCAATGATCACACGCACGGCACAGCGGACACACCAGGAACCGCGGTGTTGGCCGTCGAATGGCGCTAGCTGCGCAGTATTTGTGCACCGCCGCCGTCAGTGTCAGCCAGTTTGCCGTGGCATACGGAGCTCCATCGCAGTCTTTAACACTGGTAGCATGCCGCGACAGCGTGGACGAGAACCGTATGTGCAGTTGACGGACTTTGAGCGAGGGCGTATAGTGGGCATGCGGGAGGCCGGGTGGATGTACCGCCGAATTGCTCAACACGTGGGGCGTGAGGTCTCCACAGTACATCGATGTTGTCGCCAGTGGTCGGCGGAAGGTGCACGTGCCCGTCGACCTGGGACCGGACCGCAGCGACGCACGGATGCACGCCAAGACCGTAGGATCCTACGCAGTGCCGTAGGGGACCGCACCGCCACTTCCCAGCAAATTAGGGACACTGTTGCTCCTGGGGTATCGGCGAGGACCATTCGCAACCGTCTCCATGAAGCTGGGCTACGGTCCCGCACACCGTTAGGCCGTCTTCCGCTCACGTCCCAGCATCGTGCAGCCCACCTCCAGTGGTGTCGCGACAGGCGTGAATGGACGGACGAATGGAGACGTGTCGTCTTCAGCGATGAGAGTCGCTTCTGCCTTGGTGCCAATGATGGTCGTATGCGTGTTTGGCGCCGTGCAGGTGAGCGCCACAATCAGGACTGCATACGACCGAAGCACACAGGGCCAACACCCGGCATCATGATGTGGGGAGCGATCTCCTACACTGGCCGTACACCTCTGGTGATCGTCAAGGGGACACTGAATAGTGCACGGTACATCCAAACCGTCATCGAACCCATCGTTCTACCATTCCTAGACCGGCAAGGGAACTTGCTGTTCCAACAGGACAATGCACGTCCGCATGTATCCCGTGCCACCCAACGTGCTCTAGAAGGTGTAAGTCAACTACCCTGGCCAGCAAGATCTCCGGATCTGTCCCCCATTGAACATGTTTGGGACTGGATGAAGCGTCGTCTCACGCGGTCTGCACGTCCAGCACGAACGCTGGTCCAACTGAGGCGCCAGGTGGAAATGGCATGGCAAGCCGTTCCACAGGACTACATCCATCATCTCTACGATCGTCTCCATGGGAGAATAGCAGCCTGCATTGCTGCGAAAGGTGGATATACACTGTACTAGTGCCGACACTGTGCATGCTCTGTTGCCTGTGTCTATGTGCCTGTGGTCTGTCAGTGTGATCATGTGATGTATCTGACCCCAGGAATGTGTCAATAAAGTTTCCCCTTCCTGGGACAATGAATTTACGGTGTTCTTATTTCAATTTCCAGGAGTGTACTAACCGATTTCTCATGAGCTTTTCACAGGTTAACTTGAGCGTAGCTTCGGGCAACATATAGGCTTCATTTCATGAAAATTGCATCGCGAAAGAAAAAGATATCATGATTTAAAGTTTTATCTAAAACCGTCCCGTCTGCTTGTTTGTTTGAACACGCTGATCTCGAAAACTACTATACAGTTTTGTGGGTTTGCACAAGCAACTTGAGCGTAGTCTCGGGCAACATGTGGGCTTCATTTCATGAAAATTGGATCACAGAAAAATATCACAGTCCGAAAGAACAAACGCCACATACACAATTAAGGCGGTGATGGGCAGTGATTCCTACAGTGCAGATGCAAACCAAGCTCTAACTCTTGCGGTAATCGGCCACATGCTACGAGTAATAAGGCTAATGAGCAGGGCCACTACGTCAGTGGTGTGTGGTGTGAGTTGAGAATTTAGGTCTGGTGGGAGGCGTGCCAGGGTAGTCCGTGCAGTTGCGGGAACAACTGAGTCCGGATGGCGGAATGGTCAGCACACATGAATAGTAAGCAGGAGACTTGGGTTCGAATTACCATCGAGTACAAATTTTGAATTTTCGCCATTGATATAAATCTATTCCCAATGGTAGCTAATGTCTTACATTCTCTTGTGTCTTTCCGTTACTTCTTCAAGCTTAACTGCTGTACCGATTTCGATGAAATTTGGTATGGTCTGAACCCTGAGGAAGAATGAAGGCTGTTCGTAGTTTAGAAAGGGAAAAGCGAAAAATCGACCCCTAAGAGTGAAGTAGGGGACATTTTTTTATCTGATAACACAAACTGTTTTTAACAATTATTAAATTTGTTGAATAATATCCAGGATGTATGATGTCAGTTACTTCAGTAGTACAATGTATAGATGCCCGCTCCCACCCATACCTGCCCCTCAGCAGCGATGCTGCACATGCTTCCGTGTTGAGCATTGGGATAGTGGAATGGCAGACTGGGGAGGGAATGTGTTTAGCGCCAAAAATATGCACTTTCTTGTAGTTGCACTGACAGATTTCAAACATCTTCCATTATTACAACGCAGCTACGGCCACTATGAGCACAGAAATGAAAGCTGGCAAGAGAAGTCAGAGCTCGAACAGAAAGGTTTAGGTGTTCGTTTTTCCCGCTCGCTGTTCGGGAGTGGAATAGTAGAGAGATAGTATGATTGTGGTTCGATGAACCCTCTGCCAAGCACTTAAATGTGAATTGCAGAGTAGTCATGTAGATTCTTCTGTGTCGCCATATTTCAAAAGCAGGTATCCTCGTCTTGTAATGAACTGTTTATCATGCACATTTCAGCTCCTTACAGGGCTACACTCCAAGTAAATATTTTCATAAAAGCCTTCCTAGCACTTAAACTAATATTCGAAGTTAACCAAATTTCACTTTATCACAAAAGTTTTCCCTGATATTTCGTGTTATGTCCTCTCTACTTCATCCACCATTCGTTATTTTTTGCCGTAACAGAATATTTATTAGATTTAGTGTCTCATTTTCTAATCTAATGCTCTCATTGTGACCTGATTTAAATTGGATACGTTTAGTAACCTTTGCGGGACATTATCCATTCAATTTAACTGATCTTCAAACCCGGTCCCGTCTGAAAAAGAAGTACAATGTCATGGCAAATCTCACAGTTTTAGTTTCTACTCCTCTCATCTGCAGATTCCGTTTTGGTTTTCGTTACTGCTTACTCAGCGTACAGATCGAATAACATTAGGAAGGAGCTACAACCCTACCTCAATCCCTTCTCAACTACTGCTTACTTTTCGTCTCTTTCGACTCTTATCAGTGGAGTCTGCTTTCTATTTAGGTTGTAGATAAGCTTTTTATGTCTCTATATTATACTTACTACTTACGTGATGTCAAAGACTGTGGTCCAGTCAATATACCCAACATGTTTCTCTAAATATGCAAATGCTGTAAATGTAGGTTTGCCTTTCATCGCGCTATATTCTAAGATGAATCATAGGGTCAGTATAGCTCCACGTGTTTCTACATTTCTCCTGGACCCAAAGTGATCTGCCCCTACGCAAAGGTTTCTTCCATCTTTTCCTATACTTCTGTAAATGATTTGAGTCATTATTTTGCAACCCTGCATCACGGAAATATTATTAACGAAGAAAAATCAACAACTTGACCTCATATTTTAATGTAAAAAAATCACACTTTTTAGACATCAGATCTACCAGTCGATTCCATGGGAAAATTTGGGCCATAATTCAGGTAGCACGCGATTATGAATTTATGTAAATACAGCTTTTAAACTTTCGCGCACACCGTTTGTTTGTCAGTCGCTCCGTACGGCAACAGCTGCTTAATTCCAGAGTGCGAAGTACTGTACAGGTAAATTAATAAGAGGTTTGTATCATAGGGTTTTGACGTTGGTATCATGTTTTATTCTTAGTGCCAAAGTGTGCGATTTCTAATCTGCAGCTGGTGCCAGAGACCTCTTTGTTTTGAATATTTTTGTGTTGCGATTCACAAATGAGTTGTAAATGAATAAACGAGTTGTGTGTAATTAAATAAGTAGTGTAAGGTTATTTAATTATAAACATCGCTGTTGTGCGTTATTCTGTTGCGAATTTAAAGGCAGTATTCATATAGTGAAGTACATTTGCAGGAGATGGCAGTTCTAGAGCGTGATTAAAACGATTGCATTGTAAATCGAAAATCATTAACTTCATTTCATAATAATTCTTCAGGTTTATTCATTTGGACTTTGAGGTGCACATATAGCTACAGAATAATACAACGATATTGTTAAAATAATATTGAACGTATATGTGAGTGAGGTTGACATGTTACTATTTTTCGCGTAGAAAACGTGTTCTCGACCAAGATTGGAAACCAAGTTGGACAGATTTGTCTACCTCCCGCTTCCTATTCCCACGCTTTCAACGTATCGCATATTGGAGGGCTCTGGCTGTCACTAGGCTGTTAAGTACTTCACAGTACTTCGCGCTGAGCTGCAATGGGGTGAAGCAATGATGAACAATCAGTGCGCGCGAATGTTTAACTACTGTGCTTTCAGATGGCATAACTGCGTACTATCAGCATTATGGCCCAGTTTTCACGCGGGGCCGACTACTGGGACTGATATATAACAAATGTGCATTTTTCTTCGCAAATACGAAATCGAGTTAGTATGAAACTTCCTGGCACATTAAAACTGTGTGCCCGGCCGAGATTCGAACGCGGGACCTTTGCCTTTCGCGGGCAAGTGCTCTACCATCTGAGCTACCGAAGCACAACTCACGCACGCTACTCACAGCTTTACTTCTGCCAGTACCTAGTCTCCTACCTTCCAAACTTTACAGAAGCTCTTCTGCGAACCTTGCAGAACTAGCACTCCTGAAAGAAAGGATACTGCGGAGACATGGCTTAGCCACAGCCTGAGGGATGTTTCCACAATGAGATTTTCACTCTGCAGCGGAGTGTGCGTTGATATGAAACTTCCTGGCAGAATAAAAGGTTCGCAGAAGAGCTTCTGTAAAATTTGGAAGGTAGGAGACGAGATACTGGCAGAAGTAAAGCTCTGAGTACCGGGCGTGAGTCGTGCTTCGGTAGCTCAGATGGTAGAGCACTTGCCCGCGAAAGGCACACTCCGCTGCAGAGTGAAAATCTCATTCTCGAGTTAGTATGTTTCCTTCCTCGCACCGCACCAAGACAAACGTCTCCTTCGAGGGTCAGGGTCGAACTCCATTTAGCCACGCTGTGAGAATGCCGTATACTATAGAAGTTTTGTTTTTCTTTTTGCTCAGGTACGATAAAAAAAATTCGACACCGTCTGACGAGGTAAGTAACTAAATGGTTGCCATCTGTTCGCTAGTAAAAGTCTTGAAAACTGAGATACCTTGCAGCTGTCAGTTACTAATGGTGTAATCTAATGTCTGTACATATCAGTTAGTACGTGAAACTCCCTGAAAAATCAAAATTGTTTTCCAGACCGGGAGTCAGATCTGTAAATTTATCTTTCCGTGCGTCTAATTTGATTATGAATCCGTTGTACTTGAAGACAAGTCTACGTGAGGAGGGACGGAAAGCTGCGCGGACAAAGCACTGCTTTCACAGAGTGGCTGCTTGCTTCAGATAATTGCATCTTTTGTTCGTCTTACTAGGGGACTAATTCAGTTGATTGTAGGGATTACGTGTCCGAGCAGGATGATATAGAACTAGCTATTTTCAAACATCCTAGACTGCTCCCAGAACATGTCAACTGACGTGTAAAGGCAAATTAAAGGCCAGTATAGTCGTTCACCTCTCCGTCTATCAGGATGCCAACAGCACTCGCCAAGCCGGCCGGAGTGGCCGTGCGGTTCTAGGAGCTACAGTCTGGAACCGAGCGACCGCTACGGTCGCAGGTTCGAATCCTGCATCGGGCATGGATGTGTGTGATGTCCTTAGGTTAGTTAGATTTAAATAGTTCTAAGTTCTAGGCGACTGATGACCTCAGAAGTTAAGTCGCATAGTACTCAGAGCCGTTTGAACCAGCACTCGCCAAACATGGAACAGGAGGCATTACAATTTCTTACAATTTCTCTTCTCACCGCCAACAAAAGTCTGATAAAATGAAAACCATACATGGCACTTTTAAAACGCTAAAATATCAAATTTTGATGCTAGTTTTGTTACGATTTAAGCTGTTCTTGTATCCGACAACTGTACCACGATTTCAATTTCTCGATTAGTCTGTTGCGGAGTTACGAGACATGTGTTATAGACAAGAACTCCTGAGTAACACACATGGTTTCAGTAATAATCATTATTTCTACAAACACTGTTCATCTGAAACTTTGTTGTTTTTCTGAGCGAGACCTAGGAGTCTGTTGACTTCTGGAAAGCAATCGAAGCAGTACCATACAGCCGCGTAGTATATAAATTATGTTCTCATGTAATATCAGGTTCGGTATGTGTTTATAATACAGAATTTAGAATATCGTTTTCAATGAACAATTACGCCAGGAATGTTGAACTGGACTTACCATAACGTCCGAAATAGAGACAATAACATTCTGCATGTGAAGTCCCAAGGTATGAACGATACTCGTTTGATTGTCATATGGAGTTCTTCCTGCATTTCGTAACAACGTTCTAACGACACAACTTTTATATAAACTGCCTGTTGTAAGACAGCAATCTCAAAGTTCTGCTGATCTTGTATACAAGACTATTACACAGAATGAGTAGCGTATGTCGTAACGACGTTTCATTTCTTGAATGGCTCAAGATATCTAAATCAGGTTTTCAGTGACAACACGCCAAGGGGCACCTCGGTTTGCTACGTGGTTAACTGTCCAACTCTTGGGCCGACTGAGATAATGAGATAAGTTGATTTCCTTATATGGCATTGTATAGTTTTGAAAGCACTTGAAAGCTCTTGAAAAGATGAAGACATTCTTATAACGCTTGTTGATGTTGACATTGCCTCTTTTTGCAAAGGTATCTGACAGATGAGCTGAAACCGAGAGGCAACGACTTCGAATCCACTATTGCGGTGTAAATACCGCCATACCTTTCATATCCCAGGCTTTGACAGTATATGAAGCAATGAAATAGGCAAAGATAAAGATTAAAAATTTTTTTCCAGCAGATTTACAAGATCAGTAACGAATTTTGTGAACTCGGCATATCAGAAGAGCCTTAGAAAAAGTTTTAGATAAGCGTGTGTCTTCATGTTTAAGCAAACTGTTTTTGTGACAACAACTGCATTTTCCATAATTTTCAATTTAAACCAGCGTTGTGGCCCTTGCCATCTTACTTATTATCTCTTGACAGAGAAAGAGAGAAATGCGTCACCCAACCCACAAAATAAAAAACCTCTGGCTGCAGTGTAGGCGTAGAGATTTTGTGGCCAACTAAATGTTCTCTTAATTACATTTTTCAGTCTCAGGTCTTTCATACGATCTCATAAATTGTCTCGCCTTCTTAGCAAGTCGTAATCAGTTTATTTAAATATAGTACATAGTAACTTCGCAACTACACGGTAACTTTGACCAGTCCGTTCCCGGAGACAACTGAATGCCTCATAAGGGATTTGGCACTTTCCTTAATATAAATCTTATCTAACAATTACCTGCCGGAGAAAATAAGTGAAGCACCCAGGAAACCTACTCGGATGTCAATGTAACTTTGTACAAATACAAATCATTAGCTGGTATGCAAATGACTTAGAGTTGCAATTCTTGTGACAGTTAGATCGGACATCATAGTTCATCAGCGTCGTTCCTGGTTAGTGTCGTTACCGCCCCTGGTAGGGCATAATAAGGGAGGTTAAGAGCGTCAGATCACTGTGAAGAACGCAGGGATCCATTCTTGTGTGGGACAGGGTTATCACCAACTGTCAGTGTTTGAAAGAGGTCTCATTGTGGGTCTCCATTTGGCCTGATCGTCCAGTAGTCGGACTTGTGGGGCAGTCGGATGTGGAAGAGTTCCGATGTTGGACTGCATGGGGACGTGAGGCCAAGCATACTCGTCCCCAATCGAACAGGTCTGACCCCTACAATGGAGAATCACCTTATTGTGCGCGAAGTAAGCCGTAGCCGTTTACATCTGCACCTGCCATTCGAGAACAAGTAATGAATTCCTTGAAGCATTCTGTGTGATGCAGCACCAGTTCGTCAGCGAACCCGGAAGATGGCGACATGTCTGACAGCCGAAATATTGCGCCCGTTGGACACTATGAACCGGCAGTACGAGGGGCGTTTGAAAAGTCCGCGCAGAGTCCGAGAGATGTCACCACCGGAGCATATCGAGGTCATGGTTAGGTAGTAGCATCTTTGGAAAGACCGCACACCAAGTTTCAGCCACATTGGCCTATCTCTTTGTGTTTGGCATTCGTATGAATCAGGAAAGTGGAGCGATTGTCAAAAAATGGACGAAAGAGAATTTCGTGTGGTGATTAAACATTACTTTATGAAAGTCAAAACGCTTCAGGAGACTAAAGAGAAGCTTGATAAACATTATGGTGACTCTGCATCCTCGATTAGAACAGTTTATAAGTGGTTTCAAAATTTTCGGAGATGCCATATGGGCACTAGTGATGCTGAACGTTCTGGACGCCCTGTGGAGGTTATGACTCCAGAAATCATTGATAAAATCCATGATATGGTGATGAATGACAGAAGAGTTAAGGTGCGTGAGCTTGCTAGTGCTGGGGGCATCTCGAATGAAGGGGTAAATAATATTATGCATAAACATTTGAACATGAGAAACGTATCCGCAAGATGGGTTCCGCGATTGCTCACGTTTGACCAAAAACGGAATCGTGTGAAGTGTTGCAAGGATGGTTTGCGGCTGTTCAGAAAGAATCCGCAGGACTTCAAGCGTCGTTTCCTCACTGTGGATGGAACATGGATACACTAGTATATTCCTGAGAACAAACAACAATCTAAACAATAGGTTACCAAGGGAGAATGTGCACCAAAAAAGGCGAAGACCATTCCTTCAACCGGAAAGGTTATGGCGACTGTCTTTTAGGATTCACAAGGGATAATCCTCATCGACTCTCTGGAAAAGGGTAAACCTGTTACAGGTGAATATTATTCATCTTTATTGGACCGTTTGAAAACCGAACAGCAAGAAAAACGCAGGCGATTGAACCGCAAAAAAGTCCTTTTCCATCACGACAATGCACCAGTACACACCTCAGCAGTTGTGGTCGCAAAATTATTAGAAATAGGATTCCAGTCATTTCACCCCCCCCCCCTATTCTCCAGACTTGGCTCCCTCGGATTACTATTTGTTCCTCAATTTGAAGAAATGGCTGGCGGGATAAAGATTTTATTCAAACAACGAAGTGATTGCAGCAACTAACAGCTATTTTGCAGTCTTGGACAATTCCTATTATTGTCAAGGGATCAACAAATTAGAACAGCGTTGACGAAGTGTATAAGTCTAAAAGGAGACTATGTCGGAAAATAAAAAAAAGGTTTACCCCAAACACGTAAGTAGTTTTTATTTTTGTACGCACTTTTGAAATGCCGTTCGTACACCCGTAGACAGCTCGACCAACAAATCCACGAAGACAAACTGAGGAACCACAACGTTGGCATTACCCATTCCACAGAGCGGCACCAGATTATTCTAGTACAATACTTCGTTTAACGGTATGTGTTAACACGGAATGTGTGAAACGTAAACTAATACTCCAGTAACGACTGAGTAACGAAACTGCGTGGACGTAACAGACACACAGCGCGGCGCTGGCCGCCACACTAGATTATGGAACTATGTAATTGAAGAAGTGGAAAACAAAAGAGCCTCTTGTTGTTATCGATGCATATGAGATCGACCGAGAGAAATATACACTGCTGTGACAAACGTCATGGGATACCTCCTATTTTTCGGCGTAGTGCAGCAAAATTAGATGGACTGATAAGGACTGGAGAAGTTCTGCGAAGAATCGGCGAGGAAATGAATATGTAGAAAACATTGATAAGGAGAAATGACAGCATTATAGGACATCTGTTAAGACATAATGGTTCTTGCGTGGTACTAGAGGGAGCTGCAGGGGTAAGAGCTGTAGAGGAAGATAGATATTTGAATACACCCAGCAAATAATTGAGGACGTACATTGAGGACGTAGGCTGCAGAGCTTCGTACGGGAGAGGAATTCATGGCCGTCTATAACTGCGAAAGTATTGCCGGTGCACGATATTGGGCACGAACTGTCCCCTCGAATATTTCACATATTTTCGATGGGATTCACGTCTGGCGATATGGGTGGCCAAGACATTCGATCGAATTACCCAGAACGTTCTTCAAGTCAATTGCGATGAATTGTGGCCCGGCGACATGGCGCATTAGCCATAAAAATGAGGTCCATGAACTGTTACAGATTGTTTCCAAGCAGCCTAACATAACCATTACCAGTCAATGATCTTGTCAGCTTGACCAGAGGACCCAGTCCACCCTACGTAAACACAGCTCACACCATTATGGAGATACCACCATCTTGTACAGTGCATTTCTGGTAAGCTGGTTCCATGGCTTCATGGAGTCTGGGCCACACTCGAACATTGCCATCAGCTATGAGCAACTGAAATCGGGGCTCGCCTGACCAGCGCGTGGTTTTCCAGTCGTCTGGGATCCAGCCGATATCGTTACGAGCGCAGCAGAGGCGCTGCAGGCCATGTAGTGCTGTTAACAAAAACATTATCATCGGTCGTCTGCTCGCTGTCGCCAACTGGAATCGGTTTATCCACTCGTCTGGGATCCAGCCAATATGCTCACGAGCCCAGGAGAGGCGTTGCAACCTACGTCGTACTGTTAGCAAAAGACTGTCGCGTCGATCGAAGTCACCTGCTGCCATAGCCCTTTAACGTCAAATTTCGTAGTATTGTCCTCACAGATACGTTAGTCTCACGTCCCACATTGATTTCTGCGGTTTTTTTTTTTACGCAGTATACTTACCTGTTTGCACTGAAAATCTACGCGAACACCGCTGCTCTCCGTTGCTAAGTGAAGAATGTCGGCCACTGCCTTGTCTGTGCTGAGAGGTAATACCTGAAATTTGGTATTCTCGGCGCACTCTCGATTCTGTGGATCGCGGAACACTGAATTCACTAACGATTTCCGAAGTGGAATTTCCCATGCATCTAGCTCCAACTACAATTCAACATCCAGAGTCTGTTAATTCCCGTCGTGCTGACATAATCACCGACGGAACCTTTTCACATGAATCACCTGAGTACAAGCGTCAGCTCCGCCAATGTAAATATCGTTATCCCACGATTTTTGTCACCTCAGTGTTCGTTGCCATAATACTAATAGAGCCTAGTACACCGTCATATTCAGGCCATTCTTTTCGGAATGACTCTTTTGTTGTTCTTAACGGGATAGTTTTTTTATAGTTTCTAAAAAACCAGAAAACCTTTATGTAGAGGTAAAGGAGCTTGCTAGCTCTCAAAGGAATATCTATACCGGCCGTTGTGGCCGAGCGGTCTTACACCCTTCAGTCCGGAACCGCGCTGCTGCTACGGTCGTAGGTTCCAATCCTACCTCGAGCATGGATGTATGTGATGTCCTTAGGCTAGTTATGTTTAAGTAGTTCTAAGTCTAGGGGTCTGATGACCTCAGATGTTAACTCTCATAGTGCTTAGAGTAAAAAAACAAAAATATCTATGATAAACAGAGGATGAGATTTTCCAAACACCATCCGCAACTTTTTAAAGAAAAACAGTTATTCCAACAATAGTTACAGTTTTAAACAAGAGAGAAAGATAAGAGTTCCACATGGCATCGGTCACCAGGCCATCAGAGAAAGATACACGAGCTCGGATAAGGCAATGATGTGGAAGGTAACTGGCTGTATCGTTTCCAAATAAATGAATCCGGCGTTTGTCTTAGAGTATTGATCGAATAACTCTTTACTCAGCAGAGCCAAGTATCAATAGTACAGCGACTGAAATTTTCTTTGAAAGCCAAATTTTGTAAGCATAACATTTTTATTAACTTCATTACAGTACTTCTGGGCTGGTCTTTGCTTAAAACGCCCTCAGTCTGACTGAGGTACGTTCACTGAGGTAGCCCTCTTCTAACTCTCCCATCCACACTCTTCTTGTGTAGTTGTTTCGTCGTTCTGAACATCACTTTCTGAATACCCGACGCTACATCTTCTTTCGCTCGAAACTGCTCCCTAAAATCAGCTTAATAAAGTTAATAGCGTTCATGCTTGAAAATCTTTGTTGACGTGAATATGTACGCCAAAATAAGAAAAGAAGAGCAAATGCTAGTTTTTGCAACAGGTTTTGTAAGTCAGGAATATTATTCCACGTATTAAAAATCGACATATCTTCCTTCTCAAGCTCTTTCAAAACAGACCACTTGTGCTGTGAATTAAGTTCTCATTCCTTTTTCTCTATTATTAAAACATTTTTAAAAACAGCAACTGCAGTTCGAAGTTGCCCGTGTTAATATTAAAAGAAGAAAAAGTTAATTCTCTTAAGTAGCATTACGAAGTTTTTCAACAAAGGCAAACCTAAGTTTACTCTTAAAGAATTTCTTAAATCTCCTGTGAAAAACTTCCTTCATATATAAAAATGTTGCTATTAAATAGCAAATGTCAGTACCAGAATTACTTTCTTGGAGATTTTTCAACAGGCTTCGGAAGCGAATCAAGTAACTTCTTTTGAATCAAATAACTTCTTCTGATGTCAAACAACTTCTTTCCTGCCCGCATCTCGTGGTCGTGCGGTAGCGTTCTCGCTTCCCACGCCCGGGTTCCCGGGTTCGATTCCCGGCGGGCTCAGGGATTTTCTCTACCTCGTGATGTTTGGGTGTTGTGTGATGTCCTTAGGTTAGTTAGGTTTAAGTAGTTCTAAGTTCTAGGGGCTGATGACCACAGATGTTAAGTCCCATAGTGCTCAGAGCCATTTGTGAACTTCTTTCCTTTCCCCTTTATTTTACGACTAAGTTAATTTAGGTGAGACACCACTTCTGCTGGGAAATAAAAGTTTTGTTTGCACTGATCGTTCGTTAGGACTGGACAGTCATCCCTATTGTCAAGGAGGTATGCAATAATTTCTGTTAATAACAAAGCGAAACATTTCAAAACGTTTACTCTTGACGACGAGCGTACTAGATTTTTGCACTCTCTCCCCACTTCAACTAACAGTTCTTTAAATTAGTGATGATCAAAAGCTTCAGCACTGTAAATCCGCGCCAGCGAGTGGTATTTTTCAGAAGAACCGCACTCAAAGAACCAAAGAGCAGGTAGCGGCTCGCGAGCCGCGGTTTCCCGACCAATGTCTTAAGATGATTCAGGGAAGTCATGGAGAACCAAAATCTGCATAGCTAAATGAGAACATGAATCGGCGTCCTTCTGAGTTGGAGTCCATTGTCTTACCACTCCGCTGCCTTACCCGGTGTTTGATACTTGATGCACTTCAGTTGCATTATTTTCGGTACAGCCCTCATATTATCACATTATTCTCTGACCCTACGGAACGCTCGCTCCAGAAGGAGTTCTGACACACACACACACACACACACACACACACACACGCATATACAGAATGCAGGATGAAGGCCTGGGTTTAAATCGGGAAGTGCATGTGACTTGTCTCTACGCCAGAGAGACAGGGTTGAGATTTAATAAGCGGGAGCATGTACCTATTAACGGACAGACAGGTCGGAGATCGCGAGTCGGAGCCGGAGCGTGTAATTAGACCATTACATCATATCCTGTTTGTCACTCATCGTGCGTGGATCGAGCTAATTTTCGTGTTTGCCGGCGCGCCGCTGCCACCATCCTGACAGTGAATCTCGCCGTGATCGATGTAATAACTCGCGTTTTCCCACCGCAGTCACGGGAGAAAGTCCCGATTCCGCCTGGAGATAATAACCACTTCCCCCGCGGCGGGCCCGATCGCTATCCGCGGTATAATTTTCTCCCGACGCAGCTCTCTAAACAATAGGCTCGTACTGCGGGCGTTGCGCCTTTTGGACTCGTGTTTTATTTTATCAGCGCGCGCCCGCATGGGCAGTACGATCGAGCATGAAGCGTAGCGCGGCATAGCGTGATATGTCAAAACAGTCCTTCACGCGGATGCATTGCGTGAGACGAGGGCCGAACAAAAGAGGCTTGCCACACCGGCTGGACTCGGCTGTGGCGTGCCGAGGGTGGCGACCGGCGTGCAGCCAGCGCCGTGCTTTCGCCGCGCTCAAGAGGTTACGCTGGAACGATTTCCTTCTACGGCCCCACGCCCTTCCTTCAGCTTCGGGCAAGAATGCTCCTTATTTTCCTTCTCAATCGTCTCAGAAGTTCTATGGTGTAACGAAAGTGTAGGTTTCACTGAACTTATTAAAAATTTTCTACAAAAGAGAAGATTTTATGTGAGCTTTCAGGCCGGCCAGGGTGGCCGAGCGGTTCTAGGCGCTACAGTCTGGAACCGCGTGACCGCTACGGTCGCAGGTTCGAATTGTGCCTCGGGCATGGATGTGTGTGATGTCCTTAGGTTAGCTATGTTTACGTAGCTCTAAGTTCTAGGGGACTGATGACCTCAGAAGTTAAGTCCCATAGTGCTCAGAGCTTTCAGGGTCAGTATAGTCGATGGAGGCCTCAGACTAATGGATTACCACGAGTAAGTATTTTTCACCAATAATATTTAACATCCATGCCAATGTCCATCCACTTCTGGCAAGTACAAAGAGTTTCGCTAATGCCGATGAACAAGCATTACCAACTCAAGGGACATATTGAAGACCTGTTGGCAGACGCCTTAAGAGAGTTGAGTGTCTGGTACTGTAGTAATCAGTTTCGTCCAAAACGATCCAAGACCCAAGTATGTGCATTTTATCTTCAGCACGATCAGGCACATCACAAACTTACCATTACATACTAAGGATTCAGTTTGTAAATATACCCCATACCAAGTATCTGGGAGCAACTTTGGATAGCACTCTAACCTAGAAACAGCACTACGAGAATATGGAAATGAAAGTGGAATCCCGAAATAATATCCTCTGCAAGATCTCTGGTACCACATGGCGCTGTAGATCACAAACTCAGGTGGCAGAGTGCTGCAGAGTGTGGTATCAAGTATCGATACCATCGCACAGTATGTCAAGGTTGGTACCACGATGGCAAGCTTCTGTCTGATGGCACTAGTGGTCGTGTCAGAGCTGGTGGACTCAATGGTGTGCGTTCGGTGAGGCTCACCTCCAGCAACTCTGTACTGCCACAATATAGGACAGCCAGCAGCAGCTGCTCAACCCACTGGCGCCTGGAGGTACTTCGCTATGGGAGGCTAAATAAAAAAACGTCGTGTGACTAGGGCCTCCCGTCGGGTAGACCGTTCTCCGGGTTCACGTCTTTCGATTTGACGCCACTTCGGTGACTATCGCGTCGATGGGGATGAAATGATGATTAGGACATCACAACACCCAGTCCCTGAGCGGAGGAAATCTCCGACCAAACCGGGAATCGAACACGGGCCCTTAGGATTGACATTCTGTGGCGCTGACTACGCAGCTATGGGGGCCGGACTATGGGAGGTTAATCATATGTTGTCTAGTCGCAGCACTGACACCTTTCTTTCCTGCTACAGTCAGTGAGACTCTTCCTTGTTGAGAGATGGACACTACTTCTTGTTGCATTAATCGTAATGAGACTGAGCTCACTTGGAAAAATAGAAGGTAAGTAAATCTTCAATTTGTTGTGTTAACTTGTTCATTCATCATTTCTGTTCTTGTCCAGCTTTCATACGACGATAGTTGCCACAACCTTCTGTAGCGCACCTCTTCTTAGCATTGTGTATGAAGATGTACACAACTCAGAGAACGACTGCCCACTGAGGTCGACTCATGTGAAACTAGTTGATAAGGCACTAAATGTAACGTGTGGGCTTATTACAGGTTGTTTGAAACCTACGCCATTTGTAAAACTCTACCAGTTCACAAGCATAGCGCCATCACCCATTCGTGTTGAAGTAGCTGGCAACACGAACAAATCACGTTCAATACGAAAACCATCCACTATATGGGCACATGTCACAACCTCAAGGTTGATGTCCAGAAGAGATTTACTCAAGCCCATTCCAAGTTCGGAAACATCACTGTCTTTTTTTTCTTTTTTTTCTTTGTGAGGTTACCAGTCTTCTGACGGGTTTGATGCAGCCCGCCTCATTCGCTACCCTAATCCGCGCGGTGTAGCCGCGCGGTCTAGGGCGCGGCTACCCCCAGTCGGAGGTTCGGGCATGGGTGTGCGTGTTGTCCTTAACGTAAATTAGATTAAGTAGTGTGTAAGTCTAGGGACCAATGACTTCAGCAGTTTGGTCCCATGGGAACTTAACACAAATTTCCAATTTCCTTACCGTATCAGTCGACCTAATTTTCAACATTCGTTGCAGCACCACGTCTCAAATGCGTCGATTCTCTTCCACAGTCCATGTTTCACTACCATACAATACTGTGCTCCAAAGAGTCTTTGTATGTATCAAAACATGTGGTGCGTGGTAAAAATCTTGACGAATCTAAAGTGTTCAGTGAGAATAATTTACGTGTGCAACAATAAAAATGCAGTGGGAATGCATTTACATCTATTGGACGAATGTTATGAAAACAAACACTCCAAACCGACGTATCACGACAATTAATCTGTAAAAAACACACCACATAAAGAAAGCGTGTAAACCGTCTGAGGATGAATCACAACGATTCGAAACCGGTAACTGTACCCTTTGAATAAAGGAACTGAAAGTAAATTTGTGGCTGGTTGCTGTCCTAACACCATCAAGATCTGATGATGGTCATTAAGACCGAAACTGGTAATCTGTTAACAAAAAGTTTGTGAGCCTAGACGTAAGTTAAAGAAAAATAGAAATGAGGTTTGCTTTAAACACGCGCTCTAACGGTCATGAGTTGAGATTAGACTTGGTAAGTTGGTGTTAGTCAAAAAGCCTTTAAGACGACAAAGACGTTATTATCAACACCTCACTGAGTTTAAACGAGGTCGTGAAATAGGGCTACGAGAAGCTGGGTGTTCCTTCTGCTATATCGCAGAAAGAAGTGGCAGGAATGTAGCCGCTGTATATGATTGCTGGCAGCGGTGGTCACGAGAATGTACGGTCGCAAGAAGGGTGTCCACGTGGCACTGCGGAGAGGGGAGACCGTTGTGTTCGGCGTATGGCTTGGCGTATCGTAATGCATCTGCAGCAGCAATATGAGCAACAGTTGACACCACAGTGACACATCGACTTGTTGTAAATCGGTTGCTTCAGCTCCGAACCAGACATTGTGTGATTGCGTTCCACTCTCTCCAAACCACCACTATTTGCGACTTTAGTGGTGTCAAGCGAGAGTCCGTTATAGGGCAGGGTGGCGGTCTGTTGTGTTTTCTGATGAAAGCTGGTTCTTTCACGGTAACCAGTGATGGCTGTGTGTTGGTTAGAAGAACGCCAGAGGGCCTGCAACCAATTTGTCTGCCTGCTAGACACACTACATCTACAGATGAAGTTATGCTATGGGGTGCGAATCTCTGTGACAGCAGGGACACTCTCGTGGCTATCCAGCGCACCCTGACTGCAAATCTGTAAGTGAGGCTGGTGATTCGATCTGTTTTGCTTTCATTCATGAACAGCATTCCAGGGTGTGTTTTTCAACAGGATAACGCTCGTCTACATATCGTTGTTGTAACCCAACATGGTCTACAATTTGGCGACATGTTCCCTTGGCCTGCTCGATCACCAGTCTGGTAGAATTTTGCACAGAGCACAACTTAATCAAAGCTAAAACATTGTTTAAGAATTATGAAAGAAGATTGTACACGTGGAAGAGGCCTGGAGATACTGGAAGGATTCGTACGGATTATAGAATGGTAAGACAGAGATTTAGGAACCGGGTCTTAAACTGTAAGACATTTACAGGGCCGGATGTGGACTCTGAGCACAACTTATTGGTTATGGACTGTAGATTAAAACTGAAGAAACTACAAAAAGGTAGGAAGATGGGTTGTGGATAAACTGAAAGAACCAGAGGTTGTTGAGAGTTTCAGAGAGCATTAGGAAACGATCGACAAGAACGGGAGAAAGAAATACAATAGAATAACAATGAGTAGCTTTGACAGATAATTTAGTGAAGGCAGCAGAGGATCAAGCAGGTAAAAAGACGAGGGCTAGTAGAAATCCTTGGGTAGCACAATAGATACTGAATTTAATAGGTGAAAGGAGGAATTCTAAAACTGCAGTAAACGAAGCAGGTGAAAAGAAATACAAACAAAAATGAGATCGACAGGAAGTGCAAAATGGCTAAGCACGGGTGGTTAGAGGACAGATGTAAGGATGCAGAAGTATATATCAATACAGGTATAACAGATACTGCCTGCAGGTAAAGTAACGAAACCTTTGAAGAAAAGAGAACCACCTTAATAAACATTAAGAGCTAGGATGGAAAACCAGTTCTAAGCAAAGAAGGGAAAGCAGAAAGGTGGAAGCAGTATTTAGAGGGCCTATACAGGGGCGATGTAATTAAGGGCAATATTATGGAAATGGAAGAGGACGTAGATGAAAATAAAATCGGAGATACTGCATGAAAAAATTGACAGAGAACTGAAAGACCTGAGTCGAAACAAGGCTCCGGAAGTAGACCACATTCCATTAGAACTAGTGATAGCCTTTGGTGAGCCAGCCGTGACAAAACTCTTCCACTTCGTGAGCAAGATGTATGATACAGGAGAAATACCCTCGGACTTCAAGAAGTACTGTATATAATAATTCTAATCCCAAAGAAAGCAGGTGTTGACAGGTGTGAAAATTACCGACCTTTAAGTTTAATAAGTCACAAACGCAAAATATTAACACGAGTTCTTTATAGACGAATGGAAAAAGTGGTAGGAGCCGACTTCGGGGAATATCAGTTTGGATTCCGTAGAAATGTTGGAACACACGAGGCAATACTGACCCTACGACGTATCTTAGATCATAGGATAAGGAAAGTAAATCTACGTTTATAGCATTTGTAGACTTAGAGAAAGGTTTTGACAATGTTGACTGGAATACCCTCTTTCAAATTCTAAACGTGGCAGAGTTAAAATACAGGGTGCGAAAGGTGCTTTACGGTTTGTACAGAAACCAAATGTCCGTTATAAGAGTCGAGGGGCATGAAACGGAAGCGGTGATTGAGAACGGAGTAAGACACCCTTGTATCCCATCCTCGATATTATTCAACCTATATATTGAGGAAACAGTAACGGAAAGAAAAGAAAAACTTGGAGTAGGAATTCAAATCCATGGACAAGAAACAAAAACTTTGAGGTTTGCTGGCGACGTTGTAATTATGTCAGAGACAGCGAAGGGCCGGGAAGAGCAGTTGAACGTTATGGACAGCGTCTTGAAAGGATATAAGATGAACATCAACACAAGCAAAACGAGGATAATGGAATGTAGTCGAATTAAATCAGGTATTGCTGAGGGAATTAGATTAGGAAATGAGACACTTAAAGTAGTAAAGGAGTTTTGCTATTTGGGGAGCAAAATAACTGATGATGGCCGAGGTAGAGAGGATATAAAATGTAGACTGGCTACGGTAAGGAAAGCGTTTCTGAAGAACAGAAATTTGCTAACATCGAGTATAGATTTAAGTGTCAGAAAGTCCTTTCTGAAAATCTTTGTATGGACTGTAGCCATGTGTGGTAGTGAAACATGGACGATAAACAGTTTAGACAAGAAGAGAATAGAAGCTTTAGAAACGTGGTGCTACTGAATAATACTGAAGATTAAATGGATGTATCACGTAACTAGACGGGGCTTTAACATATAATCTTTACAATTTCTTTCATCCTTCTTTCCTTCCTCCCATTTCATTGACGTATTACACGAATCATATCATTCGTACAGTTCAATCATGGACGCTTCAGACAACATCTATACCGAATTCGGAAGCGAGACTCGTCGTATTTTTCGGGACGAGGACAAGAGGACGTTAACCACATTATACTCACCGATGAAGGATGGAGACATGCAACAGAAGCCGTTGCTGAGCTAGGGATACAGATGACCTCACATTATCATAACCCGATATCGCTGATATCGTAGTCTTACAATTATTAGCACAATTTCTTACTGCTGAGGGTGTGGAGATATGACAGTCCACCTACCGCCAACGTCGTGATCCTAAAATCACTGTTACACTTACTTACTGTTGAGGTTGTGTAGATATGACAGAGTGGCTCAATCAAACGCAACAAAATCTTTGTGATGAACTATATATATGTCACTTCAAGAACTGTGACGTGATTGAGACAGTGCGTGTGTTGTTTGTGTGTGTGGGGGGGGGGGGGCTGTGACTGGGTGGTTTTCCAATTAGTACTGCAGACGCTAATAGTACCTGTATAATACTTAAGATGGCTATATGATTCTCACTTATGGAGGGCTTGAACATTCGATCCGTTTCCATCATACCGAACATCTAGGTCTGTGGCAGCAACGTATCACTTCGAACATGTGATCAATACGCCAACTCTGCCACAATAGAATATTATTTAAGAATTACTTCATATCGACTTCAGGTGCACAAACAATACTGAATTGGATCTATGTCCAAGAACCTCTGTTATGTTTTAGGTCAAAGGTCCATTGGAATACTGGTTACACGCCTGAACCTGAAATGGCAAATTGCGAAACAGGTAGCATTAACAAAGGCGTTTCATTTGCCTAAAGTTGATGAATAAATATTATTAATTTGTTAAATCAATGTGGCTATATTTGTTGTTAAAGGCCTTCTTGACGTAATTACTGTGAAGTAATGTCCCAACCGACATGGCGACCGAGAGTGTCAATAACAACCTTATCTTTTACGAAGCTGTTATAATTTTCAGCCAAGTTATTTATGTCTCGAAGCTAATATCTGGTTTATCTAATGAACTGAATACGTTAGTACAGGGTGTTTCAAAAATGACCAGTATATTTGAAACGGCAATAAAAACTAAACGAGCAGCGATAGAAATACACCGTTTGTTGCAATATGCTTGGGACAACAGTACATTTTCAGGCGGACAAACTTTCGAAATTACAGTAGTTACAATTTTCAACAACAGATGGCGCTGCAAGTGATGTGAAAGATATAGAAGACAACGCAGTCTGTGGGTGCGCCATTCTGTACGTCGTCTTTCTGCTGTGAGCGTGTGCTGTTCACAACGTGCAAGTGTGCTGTGGACAACATGGTTTACTCCTTAGAACAGAGGATTTTTCTGGTGTTGGAATTCCACCGCCTAGAACACAGTGTTGTTGCAACAAGACGAAGTTTTCAACGGAGGTTTAATGTAACCAAAGGACCGAAAAGCGATACAATAAAGGATCTGTGAAAAATTTCAACGGACTGGGAACGTGACGGATGAACGTGCTGGAAAGGTAGGGCGACCGCGTACGGCAACCACAGAGGGCAACGTGCAGCTAGTGCAGCAGGTGATCCAACAGCGGCCTCGGGTTTCCGTTCGCCGTGTTGCAGCTGCGGTCCAAATGACGCCAACGTCCACGTATCGTCTCATGCGCCAGAGTTTACACCTCTATCCATACAAAATTCAAACGCGGCAACCCCTCAGCGCCACTACCATTACTGCACGAGAGACATTCGCTAACGATATAGTTCACAGGATTGATGACGGCGATATGCATGTGGGCAGCATTTGGTTTACTGACGAAGCTTATTTTTACCTGGACGGCTTCGTCAATAAACAGAACTGGCGCATATGGGGAACCGAAAAGCCCCATGTTGCAGTCCCATCGTCCCTGCATCCTCAAAAAGTACTGGTCTGGGCCGCCATTTCTTCCAAAGCAATCATTGGCCCATTTTTCAGATCCGAAACGATTACTGCATCACGCTATCTGGACATTCTTCGTGAATTTGTGGCGGTACAAACTGCCTTATACGACACTGCGAACACCTCGTGGTTTATGCAAGATGGTGGCCGGCCACATCGCACGCCCGACGTCTTTAATTTCCTGAATGAATATTTCGATGATCGTGTGATTGCTTTGGGCTATCCGAAACATACAGGAGGCGGCGTGGATTGGCCTTCCTATTCGCCAGAAATGAACCCCTGTGACTTCTTTCTGTGAGGACACTTGAAAGACCAGGTGTACCGTCAGAATCCAGAAACAATTGAACAGCTGAAGCAGTACATCTCATCTGCATGTGAAGCCATTCCGCCAGACACGTTGTCAAACGTTTCGGGCAATTTCATGCAGAGACTACGCCATATTATTGCTACGCATGGTGGATATGCGGAAAATATCGTACTATAGAGTTTCCCAGACAGCAGCGCCATCTGTTGTTTACAATTGTAACTATTGTAATTTCGAAAGTTTGTCTGCCTGAAAATGTACTGTTGTCCCAAGCATATTGCAACAAACGGTGTATTTCTATCGCTGCTCGTTTAGTTTGTATTGCCGTTTCAAATATACCGGTCATTTTTGAAACACCCTGTATGTACTCTATTATTAAACTAGCTGAGAATCCTGGAGTTGCCTGGTAGTTATATTTATAGCTGTGATCGAGACTTGTACGCATGGAATTTATATTTGACTTATAAGGCTTTGTATACAACATTTGAAAATGGTTCAAATGGCTCTGAGCACTATGGGACTTAACATCCGAGGTCATCAGTCCCCTAGAACTTAGAACTACTTAAACCTAACTAACCTAAGGACATCACAGACATCCATGCCCGAGGCAGGATTCGAACCTGCGACCGTAGCGGTCACGTGTTTCCAGACTGAAGGGACTAGAACCGCTCGGCCATTCCGGACGCCTACAAGGTGCCTACGTGAACGAAGAGCTAGTTTCTTTCACAAAAATGGGAGAGAGCCAAGCAGAGAAAACTGTGCAAAAACCAGGTGACACCAAGGTCCACGCTCGAAACCTGCAATGTCTGGCCTTGTGCTTTGTTTGTGGTCATGGCGTAACACAAGCTCACTGGGAACTGTTGAAATAAGCGGGATTCATGATATAAAAACTATCTAGCTTGTGTCACTTGCCGTCATAATTTCCGCATCTACAATGTTGTGTTATAGAGAGGTAACTTCAATCATCTGTGAGTGGAGGGTCATCAAGAGGGAGATAATGCATGAAACTCTCGATCAGAGTTACATCATGTCTCGATTTTTGAAAGAGTTTCTAAGGCGTAAGTTAAAGTATGATGCTCCTGAGCCGCAGGAAGTCTCACCTTACGATTTTCATTAGATTCTTGAAACTACATAGTTCTCAGTGTCTTAACCATTCTGGTATATTCAGAGAGACTCGATCATTTTCTAGTAATTCTTATTTGTTAGCAAAACGAGATCAAAATATAATGAGGAGACACCCAATCACAAAGAAAACTTAGTGAACTCCTTCTTCCCAGCAAAGAATATAAACAAAATCTATTGGAAGAAACAAAGCAATGTCGATAAGTTTTTAATACACAAAACTAAATCCATAAGTCTGCCTATCATAGCAAAGTAAATTCAATGTTAACTTGTGTTTGTAAAGGTAAGAGTGCAGCACTTAAGTCTGTCACTGAAATAAAATTTCGGAAAATACTTCTGTCACTGAGGTAAAAAGACTTTCCTGAGACAGAAGTCAAATATAAATAAAATTTATCGAAAAGAGGAAAGCAATGTTGTTAAGTGTTTTATACAAAAAGCTAGATAAGGAAATCTATATATTCTAGGCAAGTAAAATCGTCATTAGTTTGTAAAGATAAAATTGCGGCACCTAGTGCTACCACTCAAGGTAACTTCCGAAAATACATCTATCACTTAGTTAAAAAAAATAACAGTGCTATCTACCTGGCATTTGTTCTTTGCTGCATTACACGGTGATGTTTTAACATCTGAATTACTTATCTGAGCAGATGAATTTATCTAAAAGATTAAGTTAGTATATACCTTGTTTCTCTGTCTTCCGATTTTGGTGAAATAAAGCCCAAATGTTGCCCCAAGTGGCCCTCGTGTTACCTCTAAGAACTAAGTGAAAATTCATCTAGGCGTTTTGGAGATTTGGGTGTTCAAAGAGCCTGGCACGATGGTTTTAAATAAAACTTTAAATCACTATAGCTTCTTTTTCCATGATCCGATTTTGATGAAATAAATCCTATAACGTTACCCACTCAAGATACCTGTGGAAACCTCATGAAAAATCGTCTAATGATTTTGGATATTAGCGTATTCAAACAGACAGATAGAATGGTTTTACAGTTTTATTATTAGTATAGATATAGATAGTCAAAAAATTAGAATAGTTCTGATTGATGTTCTAAGTATACAATTTGACGATGCCCGATATTACTGCATGATGCAGCCATATGTCGGTAACAGCTACGTTGTGGAGCCAAACAAATGCACGGAGTTTATGAATAACATGATGTGCGCTCTATGGTGTGGTTTCGTTTTCGATAATACAGATATAGTAAACTATAATGAAAATAGTAGCAGAGAGAAGCTTGTATTGTCTCATCCATTCAGAAGAATACAGCAACGGTCGCAGGTTCGAATCCTGCGTCGGGCATGGATGTTTGTGATGTCCTTAGGTTAGTTAGGTTTAAGTAGACTTATGACCTAAGATGTGGAGTCCCAAAGTGCTCAGAGCCATTTGAACCAATAAGGACATAATATGAAAAGAATAGATTGTTACTCACCATACAACGGAAACGGTGAGTCGCAGATTAAATCCGAAACGACATCCAGTTTTACCGAGTAATTTTTTTAATCATTCAAAGTTTAAAAAACCGTTTGTTGTGATAGATTTTTCTGTATATAACTTTAAATTTTTTCAGCTTACCTCTAATCTGTTATTCCTGAACCAAGATTTAATTTTCCAAAGCAACTGGGTCTCTAACCTAAACGCCTGAGACGTTTCTCGTTACTTGCGTGGCGCATAAGCAAGCTTTGATGGCAATAATGACTCACATGACTTTCGTATTATGCAGGACACCCTTAAATTGGTTGTTAAAAAGGACACACGTCCGACGGTTAGCAGTTTGGACGACTTTTACACCAGAAAACATGTGTTTCGGAGTCTAACTCCAAATTAATGAATTCAGTGCTTCACTCTTGTTCTGCATATAGGCTCCTAGGCGTTTCTCCATCAAAGCGTCGTCATTCACATGTCTGTGTACATCATCAATAGCATCAATAACTTCACTCTTCAGTGACGGCTTGGGACCAAAAGTATCCAGTGTCCCGTTCATCTCAGCTTGCTTCCATTTGCGAATTGTCATTCTTTGAACAGCTATGAAAAAGTGTCGCCATGAGCGCTTTTTTCATCTCACTTTCGTTGAAAGCATACAGCCGAGACATTTGTTTGGCAGGTGCAGCACATATATTGACATTCTCTTCGAATTAGAATGTTACAATAGCTCTACAGAGAAAGAGATATCGATCTGAGTAGCTAACGGCCCAAGCGCATCCCCCGAAATGTTATTTTCAGGTATAAAAGAATAATTCCCAGACAAAATCATTTTGATGACATGTTGTTAATACTAAACAGAGTAAAAAATATGCAAAAAAGTTTTTTTAGACCCCAAGGCTGGAAAACTCCCTTAATGTCTCGTTATCCATGATTACTGGCCATCATCGATGACGTCTATCTATGGCAAGAACCTAGTACATATTCATCTGAATCATTACGGAATTTCTGAATAAAACAAGCTCTCTCACTCAACACGAATACTGGGAAACCCACTCTTGTGAAAAACAGCTTATTTTGTTTATGCGCAATATCTCGCAAACAGTTGATGCTGGTGAATAGATAGAATCCGTCCTGCTAGAGTAGCAAAAGGCTCTCAAACTGTGCTACTTCGTTGAGTACTAAGTGGGAGCTCTTCGTAGATACACAATTTGATCAAAAGTATCCGGACACCTGGCTGTAAATGACAAGTTTGTGGCGCTCTCCATCGGTAATGTTGGAATTCAGTATGGTGTTGGTCCACCCTTAGCCTTGATAACTGCTTCTACTCTCGCAGTCATACCTTCAATAAGGTAGTAGAAGGTTTCTTGGGGAATGGCAGTCCATTCTTCACGGGGTGCTGCACTGAGAAGCGGTATCGATGTCAGTCGGTAAGGCCCGGCACCAAGTCGGCGTCCCAAAACATCTCAAAGGTGTGCTATAGGATTCATGTCAGGACTCTGTGCAGGCCACTCCATTACAGGGATGTTATTGTCGTGTAACCAATCAGCTACAGGCCGTGCATTATGAACAGATACTCGATTGTGTTGAAAGACGCAATCGCCATCCCCGAGTTGCTCTTCAACAGTGGGAAGCAAGAAGGTGCTTAAAACATAAATGTAGGCCTGTGCTGTGATAGTGCCACACAAAACAAGGGGCGAAAGTCCCCTCCATGAAAAACGCGACCACACCATAGAAACAACCGCCTCCGAATTTTGCTGTTGGCACTACACAAGCTGGCAGATGGCGTCCACCAGGCATTCGTCACACCCGCACCCTGCCATCGGATCGCCACGTTGTGTACCGTGATTCGTCACTCCACACAACGTTTTCCCAGTGTTCAATCTTCCAATGTTTACACTCCTTACACAAGCGAGGCGCCGTTTGCCATTTACCAGCAAGATCTGTGGATTATGAGCAGCCGTTTGACCATCAAATCCAAGTTTTCTCACTTCCCGCCTAACCGTCATAGTACTTGCAGTGTATCCTGATGCAGTCTGGAATTACTGTGTGATGGCCTGGATAGACGTCTGCTTATTACACATTCGGAACCTCGGCGGTCTCTAGACGAGGTCGGCCTGTACGCTATTGTGCTGTACGCCTCCCTTCACGTTTTCACTTCACTATCACATCGGAAACAGTGGATCTATGGACGTTTATGGGTGTGGAAATTTCGTGTACAGACGTATGTTACAAATGACACCAAATCACCTGACCACGTTCGAAGTCCGTTGAGTTCTGCACAGCGCTTCATTCTGCTCTCTCACAATGAATACTGACTACTGAGGTTGCTGATAAGGAGTACCTGGCAGTAGATGGCAGCACATTGCACCTAATATGAAAAACGTATGTGTCCGGATACTTTTGATCACATAGTGTACGTGACTGGCGCGAGTTATATTTGACTAAAAGAATCTAGTACGTTACACTGTCTGGCAAAACTTCCACTTAAACGAAAGTAATATCACGGTGTGTGACAAAGAAGCGTCAGCAACATTGTATGGTTGTTCACTTCCGAAGTTGTTGTGTGTGTGAGGACTCATTTAGTGAGACTTCAGTTTGGAGGTGTAGTTAAGTTCTATAGTGATTATACTTTAGTCAAAGAGAGAAGCTGGGAAACCTGCTGCTTCGCCCACGAGGAGAATAACTTGTTATATAACGGTTTCCAGTGATGGAGAGGGTGGCTGGCCACACACTCGGGACGAGATCTGTGGTGACGCTGGATACAGTAAATTCAACCCGTTCTCAGAAATTTTAAAATTGTGTACATGACTGGAGTAGTAACCGCCGGCTGAAATCTTCCTGAAGAAATAATAAACAACCAATCAGTGGTAAAATGAACCCTTGACCACTGTTTCAACGTTTAAAAAAACGTTATGAGAATATAGCCGAAAGGCGACAATAAAATATAAAATTTCACCTCCATAACAACTAAAACTTGCACAACATGGTACAGCTAGCGCAATGCATTGCACTCAGAAATGTTCGTCAATATGCCTTGCGACCTGGCTTCGTTACGGAAGCATAGTGGTTCTGGGAACTCCGAAGCTATTTTGCAAACCCAAAATGGAGGTGTGTCGGCAGCTTCCAAGTGCTACTTTTCCTCTAACAGTAGTAGCTGTGGTTCCCAGGCACAGTCATATCGGGAAATTCATGTAGCAAGAGCAAGAGAGGCACTGGGTTGGATGGGAACTGAGTGACTAGTGAGAGGTCGTCGCTGTAGTTGTTTATCAGACTGACAATCAAAAGAGGACACAGGCCAGGATTTGTGTGTCGGGGTACACGAGCGGAAAGAGCAGTGAAGGTTGTGGGGGTTGACCTCGAGTCAGGGCCGGCAGAGTGAATGTGAAGTGGGGACAGCCGCGTGGGGTTCATTACTGGGTGGCAGCAGGCAGTTCTAATCACTCGAAGGCTGGAGGACAGGCAGTTTGTGGAAAACGTATGAATAGCTATCTCGAGAGTGTCTGAGGGTGTTACAGAGGCTGGGCTAAGTTTTATTTGTCATAGTGTACAGAAGGAGAGTTTATTAGACAGTATAAAACAGGGACTGGATGAAACATTACTTTTCGGTGTGTAAAAGGACGGAATCATTTACTAGAGGAGATGAATGAAAACTTCTCAGTTTTAATTTTTGTCACCTTATCCATTTAACAGTTAGTTTCTTCACCTGTAAATGTTTTAGTCCTCTGTGCCGTCATTTCATTTTCAGCGTACGCCGTATTCCTTGTGTAATGATACGCTAAGTTTATATACAGTTGTCTGTATTTCTCGATTGGTTTCCCTACGGTTTCACGTGCGTTATGAACGGTCGCTGGGCCTTCGCAACTGTCAGATGGACCAATGACTACCGTTTAAAATAATTCTCCTTCTCTCATGGGGTGGACGGTTTCTGGTGAGGCTCGTGACCCAAATAATTACAGCTATCGTTGTTCGGAGAATTCGTATTAAACGCCTTCAGAGAGCAGTTGACTTGATTTGAATAACACACTTAAGGTTGGGGCATTGTATGTACATGGAAGTATCACCGCTGGACGAACGCAAATAAAATCGATAAAGGTACCGTCCTGACACTGGCTCTCATTAAATATAAATAAGTGTAGTACAAGGTCTATAACAAAAGAACGCGATAGTGTCTGACTGCAAGATTAGTGCTAAACATGGTCAGCATATCATGTAAGTGTTTAAGGAAATACTAAGAAGAGATACTGAAAGATGCTGATTGATTTAATCTGATTATTCGTATAGATCTTTGAAAATATCGGGGAATTATACTTGATAAACGTTGGTAGACTAGTAACAGCTAATCGTTCCTGTCATACTAGAACATTAGCAACTGCTCTCACCAAACATCCCATATTTTACAGATTTAGGTGATATCAATCGTAAGTGCAGTGGCCATACCGGGTTCTACCAAGAAAAAAAATCCTCTAACTCCTGAAGTTAAGTGATTGAGTATTCGGTTTAGCCCTGTGCACGGTAAAGCTAACTCGGTACAGCGTTATGGAGACGACCACTCAATCTTTAAGTTTAATTCGCACCTAGGCGCTACCGTCTGGAGCCGAGCGACCGCTACAGTCGCAGGTTCGAATCCTGCCTCGGGCATGGATGTGTGTGATGTCCTTAGGTTAGTTAGGTTTAATTAGTTCTAAGTTCTAGGCGACTGATGACCTCAGAGGTTAGGTCGCATGGTGCTCAAAGCCATATGAACCAGCTATTTTTGCACCTACCTGATTTATACTACCGACTATGATTACGTTGAGAGTGGAAAACTAGCAATTTAAAAATGAGCATTGAAAACTATCACAACTACTGATAATCTCTAGAAAGATTGAAATCGAATTAGATTATAAATTTATAGAAAATAGTACACATTATAGTCCCACACGAATTCGTACTAGACCAAGAAATATCAGCGTGAGCTGAACTGTGTGCTTTATGAAATTAGATGCTACAGTTGAGTGGAATGTTAACCATGCAAGCACGGGCATGCTCAGTTAAATCAATTATGTAAACTGACTGACAGTACTAATAAAGTAGCAGAAAATACTATGAAGCACGTACGAGTCAGTCGTTGAATGGCTAGTTAGAAAATCGGTAATTAAAGATTCGGTAGTTAATAGTAGAATGGACCATTCTGGGATTTCTCTTTTCCGAAAGAGCAAACCGGACGACATTAACGAAAATGGAAAGAAGGGTCCTAAATTAACTCATTATTTAGGTTTTCACCCGAAGAGCAAAGCTGTTATACTCAGCGCGATATTAATTAAACTGTGGGCTAAAACTCGTCGTTAGGCACGCTTACAGTTATATATTTCTTATCATTTCAGCTTACAGACTGAAGCAGCACCACATTGGAGCAACAACGCCCAATATCTATGTGATACTGTCATCTTCGAAATTAGTCTCTGTTAATTCAAACTGTTGTCTGACGATACTCTTCATCGAAGTTATTCTTCATCTTGCACATACATCTAATCTCTGTTTCTGCTTACCATTATCTGAACTTTAAACAACTCCCACAGCTATCTGTCTGCACCCTCCGAGACCGCATGGCTACCTGTAAATACACTGCAAGTACAATTTTTTTCTCCACAATATTAAAGTCACTCTTAACGGTGCACACACAACTAGTCCCCATCAGTCCCCATGGTTATGTGACTTAACTTTATGCAGCCCCACAGTTATCTGGCTGCATTTCCCTGACCCCTATCTGAATTTTTCCATAAAAAGGTGTCTGGTCCTAGCAAAACAACTTTTTGGAGCCATTCCGGAGGAGAGAGCTGCCACATGCTTCTAGAAGCTTCTCCTGAGAAATATGAAGTGCCAAAGGAACGCCTCTCCTAAAAATTTTGCGGGCAGGCTCGTTTCTCCACCTGCGTACTCTCTAGGAGTCATTTAGGCCACACAGGAATGTTCCGTTGTTCGTTCATCCGTTTTTTAGTGCGCTCATTCTGCTATTCTACCACAAAAGCTAAAGAACGCCCCCTGCCCTACTCCACCAAGAAAGAGCAGAAATTAGTCCAGTACCTAGCTAAACTTATATTCTTATCCAAGGCATTGAACAAGCACAGTCTAGAAATTGTTGATCAGAAAGGGCATTTGAAAACAAAATAAAACGCAGGTTGCGTAGATACTTCCTCTGGACATCGGTATTACATCGTTGAATTAGAAACAAGCGAAAAATTAATATGGTTCCTAGATCAGTTAATTAGTTTTAAAAGTAACGAAACACTTACAAAAATCAACGTACATGTACATAATGGGCTGACGATGTAAAATTAGTTTTTGGGGAAGGCGAATGGAAAGGCAGAATGGTTCTAACGGTTCTGGAAAAATGTGAAACATGTGCGAAGGTTATCATATACTAGACGATCGAGCGGGGTAGCGCAATGGTTAGCACACTGGATTCGCATTCGGGTGGATGTCAGTTCAGACCCGCGTCCGGCCGTCCTGATATAGATTTTCCGTGATTTCACTATATCGCTTAAGGCAAGTGCCGGGATGGTTCCTTCGAAAGAGCTCGCCCGCTTTCCTTCTGCGTACTTTCCTAATCCGAGCTTGTGCTCCGTCTCTAACAACTGCGCCGTCGACGGGCCATTAAACACTAAAATCTTCCTCCTCCATACAAGACGCTAGCGTGAGGAATTCTAATTCTACTGTTCCAGTATTTGGTGTTGTTTAGGAATGACAACAGACATCGAACGAATTCAGAGGCACACTGTTAGAAACTTGACAGTTCGTTGTAGCCCCTATGAAAGTGTAGCTGATATACTAGACGAACTTAATGGGAATCCCCAGAAGAAAGGGAACGGATTTCTCTCGAATGTTGCCACCATTCTACATTGAAGCGACAAAGAAACTGGCATTTAACCATCACCAGAGCGTTACAAATCTCACAGAAAGTTTGAAGTGGGACACACTTGTAGGTAGACGACGTACTAAACGGAAGGGAATGCTCACTAATTTCCAAAATCCGATCTTCGCCGAGGATGTAGAGCATATATAATTACCACCAACTTTCAAATCTCGCAATGATCACCATTCAAAGATAAGGGAAATTAGAGCTCATACTGAGGCGTTCAGACAGTCGTTTTTTCCTCTCGCGATCCACGAGTGGAACAGAGGAAGGGAAATATGACTTTGGCGCCAATAGTGCCCTCCGCCACACACCGCGTGGTGGCTAGCGGAGTATATATGTAGATGTTGATGTAGAGATCCGCCAGGTTGTAGTCTAACCGCAATTGTTCGTTCTTGTTTCCCCTTCACAATTACTTTATCAAACATTGAGTTGGCCAGTTTTAGAAGGTTTGAAGTACCCTTGATGGATCTTTAACTCAGGTGACATCAAATGATTAGTCCACCTTCGAAGTAACTAAGCTTTCGTGGATGATCCATTCCGATGTTACTGCTGTCTACTGAAAACACAGTGCTCGGTACCTCCTTTTATACTGGCAGATCCGCTTCTCTCGGCATTCAGTACTAAATTCCACGTTACATAGGCGTATCTAGATACTTCTGATCGGACAGTGTGTTTAGCCAACTATATTTACTGCACTTCAAGGGACGATGTGTTTTATTCAAAGTTGCAGAGGGTCAAAGCTTCCAAAATACCACATTCATTCTATGAGCAAACGCGTCATGGCCTTCCGGTCTGAACAAAGATAAACAGCGGAATTCCCCATGATTTCCCTCATAGTGTGTGTAGGGCAGCTGTGCTAATGTACAGGATCCTAAATACGAAGTACAAGTGAAAAGAAGTATAAGTAAAGAAAAGAAGAAAACAGAACAACAAGAAAATGTAGCTCGCTGCTTTTAAAATTTTTTTTTAACAATCACAGACGCTATTCTCATACTAATTTTCTACTTAGATGCATTTATTGTCTAGTTTATTTTCAGCCGATTTAGAAATGTTTTACGGCTCTATCTTAAGGCACTCTGGTACAGTTCTCGAATTGGTGTGGATCCACAAACCCATTTCTGATTCACAACATTACTGCAGACAGTATCAACCGTAAAACACCTAGGAGTGACGATACGAAGCGACGTAGAGTGTAACATTTACACATAAAAATCTAGCCTCCGCATGTCTGTGCTCGCAAATGTGGAAAATTAGACGGTCGATTGATTAGAAATTTTGACACCTCACAGCATTCGAAAACGCCAACGTTTTAAAACCTGGGAAATTATTTGACTGTCGGCAAATCAAAATGTGTTACTTTGATTCCCATTGTTGCATTAAGTTCGATTTATTTCTTTTGTTTGGGGTCTGATTTGATTACCTGTTTCCGAAGATCGAATTGATTTGTTTCCGATTGTACGCCGTCTGTGTTGTTCACATTACGAGTGTTACAAGTTGAAGAAACAGAGAAAATTTGTTGTTTTCATTCACACTGGTGTGCATAAACGATCGCTGGAAGTGATCTGATTGTCCTGAAAGTGATTCTGTTAACTGTTTTCCGAAAGCGAAATGTGACTTAATTTGATAGCTATTGATGTTTTAAGATAAAATATTTAATTCACTGTTTTCGAAAATCAAAATGTGAGTTACCTTGATACTGAAAATTTTGGTAAATGGCAGAAATGAATATTCGAAGCATATCCTCAGAAACATCAGAAATTAACATTCCTGTTTTCGACGACTTCAGTCGCCGCTAACGCATTTTATGCTGAATTTAAAATTCATGGACATATACACCACGAATACCACTCATCCAATGGCTTCAGTTCGCAGTATTCTTGCCTTCGCTACGACTATTAATAAATCGCAAGAGCAATCTTTGCAAATGTGCAGTTTGAATTTGGAAAACGATTGCTTCGCTTGTGAGCAGTTATACACATGGCATGCTCCAGAACCGGTAAACCGTCTGATCTTTATGTTTATGCAGAAAACGAAAAACGAAAATCAAAAAATTAAGTCAGTCCATTAGCTTTACAGTTATTATCTGTGAAAACATCTATTTTCTGCCTTTACATTCGTTCCACACAGTCATAGCAACGGAAAGGAGGGTACAGATTTAAATAATGTGTCTTCTCGGTGAATCTATGTTCGCTAGAATTCTTTTATTTACTTTCCCACTCATTTCACATCAGACTGAGCCACAACAGTGCGTTACTGTGTATAGCTAGTAACCGCACGAAACCAACTGTGTGGAACCCAGATGCCATTTTGAGATTCATTGCAAAGATCTTAAGGGAATGTAGTTTATACCTGAAAGAAGTGGCTTATAAAACACTTCATCGACCGATTCTTGACTATTGTTCACTAGTCTTGAAACGTTGTCAAGCAGGTGTATCAGAGGAGATAGAGAAGATTCAACAAAGAGAAATCGTAACTCCTGCGGAAGTTCATCGATAGTCGCTTTTTCCTCATACAATACGAATGGAACAGTTAAGATACAAAGAAATTAAGGGCATTTGCAGCCAGAGGATATTGATTTATATCAATGGGGCAAGTTGCCAGGGAAGGGGTGGGGGGAAATTCGAACCCACGTCTCCTGCTTCCAAAGCAGATGCGCTGACCATTACGCCATCCAGACAGAGTATTCGCAGCAGCCGCACGGAATGCCTAGCACACACTATGTCAAACCGAAATTCTCAGTTTATCCCAGACGTTACTGGACTTTCCGCTCGTTACCATCATTACTCCCGGGATCTTGCCGATTCCATAAAGAACAGAGACCATATATATAATTAATTAAGGCGAGACGGGCAGTGATGTCTTCAGTGAATTGCACACCAAGCTCGAACTTTACTGGAATCGGGCAGACGCCGCGAATAATAAGGCCAATGAGCATCGGCACTACAACATTAGTGTGTGGTCTAAGTCGAGAATTTACATCTCACGGGAGGCATGCTAGGGTAGTCCGGGTGGGTGTTGTGACCACTGTGTCCAGATGGCGTAGTGGTCAGTGCATCTGTCTAGTGTGCAGAAGACCCGGTTTCTAATCTCTCTCCCCCCCCCCCCCCCCCTACATTTTCAACATGTCCCATTGATATAAATCAGTGCCCATTGGCAGCTAACGTCTTTAATTCGTTTATGTCTTGATTCTAGTGTCTTCAGGATGAAAATATTGCCTCTTCTTTCAGGTGCGTCGGAAGGAACAGACACCACATATACACTCCTGGAAATTGAAATAAGAACACCGTGAATTCATTGTCCCAGGAAGGGGAAACTTTATTGACACATTCCTGGGGTCAGATACATCACATGATCACACTGACAGAACCACAGGCACATAGACACAGCCAACAGAGCATGCACAATGTCGGCACTAGTACAGTGTATAGCCACCTTTCGCAGCAATGCAGGCTGCTATTCTCCCATGGAGACGATAGTAGAGATGCTGGATGTAGTCCTGTGGAACGGCTTGCCATGCCATTTCCACCTGGCGCCTCAGTTGGACCAGCGTTCGTGCTGGACGTGCAGACCGCGTGAGACGACGCTTCATCCAGTCCCAAACATGCTCAATGGGGGACAGGTCCGGAGATCTTGCTGGCCAGGGTAGTTGACTCGCACCTTCTAGAGCACGTTGGGTGGCACGGGATACATGCGGACGTGGATTGTCCTGTTGGAACAGCAAGTTCCCTTGCCGGTCTAGGAATGGTAAAACGATGGGTTCGATGACGGTTTGGATGTACCGTGCACTATTCAGTGTCCCCTCGACGATCACCAGAGGTGTACGGCCAGTGTAGGAGGTCGCTCTCCACACCATGATGCCGGGTGTTGGCCCTGTGTGCCTCGGTCGTATGCAGTCCTGATTGTGGCGCTCACCTGCACGGCGCCAAACACGCATACGACCATCATTGGCACCAAGGCAGAAGCGACTCTCATCGCTGAAGACGACACGTCTCCATTCGTCCCTCCATTCACGCCTGTCGCGACACCACTGGAGGCGGGCTGCACGATGTTGGGGCGTGAGCGGAAGACGGCCTAACGGTGTGCGGGACCGTAGCCCAGCTTCATGGAGACGGTTGCGAATGGCCCTCGCCGATACCTCAGGAGCAACAGTGTCCCTAATTTGCTGGGAAGTGGCGGTGCGGTCCCCTACGGCACTGCGTAGGATCCTACGGTCTTGGCGTGCATCCGTGCGTCGCTGCGGTCCGGTCCCAGGTCGACGGGCACGTGCACCTTCCGCCGACCACTGGCGACAACATCGATGTACTGTGGAGACCTCAAGCCCCACGTGTTGAGCAATTCGGCGGTACGTCCTCCCGGCCTCCCGCATGCCCACTATACGCCCTCGCTCAAAGTCCGTCAACTGCACATACGGTTCACGTCCATGCTGTCGCGGCATGCTACCAGTGTTAAAGACTGCGAGGGAGCTCCGTATGCCACGGCAAACTGGATGACACTGACGGCGGCGGTTCACAAATGCTGCGCAGCTAGAGCCATTCGACGGCCAACACCGCGGTTCCTGGTGTGTCCGCTGTGCCGTGCGTGTGATCATTGCTTGTACAGCCCTCTCGCAGTGTCCGGAGAAAGTATGGTGGGTCTGACACACCGGTGTCAATGTGTTCTTTTTTCCATTTCCAGGAGTGTATATATCTCAGCAGTAGAAGAATTCACTGTAAGCTGGCTTGCGGAGTTTAGATCTAAATGAAGATATACTTTTGCTGTTGTGTTACTGGGGACTGGTTTCACCATGCGGACTCGGTGCAACCGGAGCCGAGACACCGAAATGGAAAAGTCGATGCAGTGGCAGAAGGCAGTGCAAGACTACGAGCCATGGGCTCTGGGATTGAGTTTTCGGTGAAGATGTTGCAGTGAGAAAGCTTTTCCATCATTGGAGACCAGACTCTTCAATAGAATTGAAGAGGCGGTTCAAGCCGCAAGTTAAGACATCAAGGTAGCGCCCGGCGCTTTTTTCAGTCCCAACCTAGGTTTTTGCAGAAGTTATCCATATGTGTATAAGGCAAATTCCGGGGCAAACATCTCCTCCTCTCCCCACCTAGTACTATACCTATCTGCCCTTGCAACGAAATAACTAAAGAGAGTGGAAGTATTAATCCTACCCTAATTAAAACAAATGAATAGAGTCACAACAACATTAAAGTACCTATAGCTGAAAAGAGCGAAGCTCTGGGTGCAGCCCACATTCAGGAGAGGAGATGAAAAAAAAAATTCACAGCACCCTCTCCTATGGTGTATTACGAGGGTTGCCCGGAAAGTAATAACATTTTTTTTTCTCAGCCGAAAACAATTCTACGCATGCGAAACGTTACGTATGTATTATTTGAACTCTTCTAAGTGAGTGCGCCAAGTTTCCGTCACTTCCGACAGATTGCGTAGCTGCATGACAGTTTCAAAATGGTGTCTGTAGGTGATGTACGTTACAAGCAACGTGCCGTCACTGATTTTCTCACTGCAGAGAAAGAAACTGTGGGAATATTCACAAACGCTTGCGCAAAGTCTAAGGAGCATCTATCGTCGGCACGGAGTGTGAGGCCATCAGAAGGCGGTTCGGCAGAGCTCCACGATTTGCAGCGGTCGGGGAGACTTTCCATGGCTGTTACAACTGACCTAGCTCCCACGGACTTCCACTTGTTTAGGCCATTAAAGGGTGCCATTCGTGGAAGACATTTTGACGACGATAAGGAGGTGATTAAAACAGTGAAGCACTGGTTCCGCCACAAGGACAAGTATTGTACCGACAGGGCATACACGCCCTTGTTTCTCACTGGAGGAAGGACTTGGAAAAATAGGGTGTGTTGATAAAACACCATTCCTCCCTGTGTGTAAATCTCATTATATTCAATAAAGAATCATTCAAGAAAAGAAATGGGTTGTAGTACTTTCTGGGCAGCACTCTTATAAATGCGGCTGTGTATCATTTCTATAGCTGTGCCTAAGAGCACGTAGATGAAGCCGTAAAATACTTCGAAATCGACTGCAGCTGCAGCTGAAGTTCGTAGTGTGCAACATCATGGGAACAATACCGTACTGTTCTTTTTAATATCTCGCAAGTACGTCTTACTGAGTTTCTTTGACTGGAAGAACATGTAACCACAGTCTCACTAAACGCCATGGACGCGCACTGTAAGCCTGTGCATTGGCTCGAGGGAGCCGTTTCCCGAGTCGAGAGAGCCGCTGCCATTGCCGACGGGAGAGTATCGGGGGGAGAGGCGCTGTTGGGATATTCGGGACACGTTTACCTGAACTAATTAAATATTTCGGGAGGCGGGTGGCTCATTAGGGCGGAATAGCCGCTCCGTGTTTATACGACGGCCATCCCACGCCGGCGAGGCCTCTCGTATCCGCTCGCAGCACGCCGGGCGGCGCGCGAGATTAAAATTCTGCGACCATCAATAGCGTTTCAGTTTCTCGTCACGATTCCGACATTGGCTCCGATATTACGTTTTGATCCTGGCCGTGCGCAATGGGGGGAAGAATTCGGCTCCAGCCGTTTTATGACTCTTTAAGATGCGCATGAAGTTTGCGCAGCATTTTCCGGGCGCCCGGGTCCGCCCGGGCGTATAACAGCGATAAAGGAGTATTATCGTTTAGGAGTTGATAGCACGAGGCGATACAAAGAAAAGGAAAAAACGAAGGCGGCGGTGTGGGGGAGGGGAGGGGGGGAGGGAAAGAGAAGGCTAGGGGTAGAGGCGATATTTGGCCTATACTGATTTTAATTTAAACAGACGGGCGCGCCGCTGGAGGGTTCAATGCGAGGTGCTTCTCGCATATTGGACAGGCGCGCGCTGTGAACCCTCGCTAGAACTCATAGTTTCATGCAAATCACGCCGCGCTACGCCAGGGGGGCGTTATTTTATAGTCCATACAATTTGTTCTGAGCGCAGCTAATATCCTTGATGTGTTTGGTAAGTCGCCTTCTCATCTCTCTCTCTCTCTCTCTCTCTCTCTCTCTCTCTCTCTCTCACACACACACACACACACACACACACACACACGTACACATACACAGCAGCGCGCCACACGGCCCGCTTTCCTCCTCATCCGACGTGCCATTTCCAAAAGTATACGGATCTTATTACTATTCAATGATGCAAGCAATCGTTATGGCCCAGGGGAAGGAAGCGAAAAAAAAAGAGACTGAAGGAGAGAGAGAGAGAGAGAGTGAGAAGAGACAGAGAGAGGAACTCCCAAGAAAGGGCGGGATCCAGAAATCGAACCACCTCTACTGCCCCTATATAAATTTCAAAATGGTGCCGAGGTCTGCTGCAGCGTCGGCGATATTGCCGGCCGTGTGGGGGCGGGGCGTCGGATATACGCGCGCGTGAACGGAAGGGGCGGAGGACGAGGGGAGGGAAGCGAAGGCGCAAGGAGGAGCGCAACTCTCGCGCCGAACATTCTCATCCCTGTGTCTACACGTTAAGGGCACCCTCCCGCAGCCGCCATAACTTTTATCACTTGCCGGTCGCTAGTTTTCCCCTTTTTGTTTCTCTCTCCTGTTTTTTTTTCTCTTTTTCTTCTCCCCTCGCCCCTCTCTCCCAGCCACCTCTTCCAGTGAACCCGCACTCGTCCGCCTGCCCTCGCCGCGGAGAGCGTCCAGTGTGAAAATTCTCCTCCCGGCTCGAGTCCGCTCGGCCCGATGTGAATGCAAATATGTCGCGATTTGCGGCGGCAGTCCGGCTCCGTGCATAATTGATGAAGGGCTGCTCGCAATACGAGTCGGCTTGGCGGTGATTAACTCGGGACGAGTTTACCCGCGTTTGGTTTCTCTAATAAGGGAACAGCTCTTGTATTTATAAGAACGCATTCGTACTGGCCTTCGGAGAAAGAAGATAAAGGAGAGCGAGAAGGAACTTCGTTGTGGTATGAGACTGGAATAGGGGAGTAAAGAGAAGAGGAAAATGCCTGGTTAGATGTGAGAGACGAACTTGAGGCTCTAATTGCTCCACGGTAAATAAATCAATAAACGCCTAACAATAAAATACAAAATAATGTCTCGAGTCGTGAAGCCGCCAAAATGAGAAGCATGAAAAAAATAGCTGCACTCTTGTAAAAAGAAACTTATAGCTTTACTTTAGAAGGTTTCGCCCAGCACTGTTCAGACGCTTGTCACACTGCTGCACGCTGCGATGAATGGCCATCTGCGTTGTGATCCAGTCTCGGAGGTACTGCTTGACGCCCTCATCCGAGGTAAATCTATTTCCTGTCAGAACCTTCTTCAGCTCACCAAAAATGTCATTATTTCAGAGGCACAGATCCTGACTGTATGGAAGTTGACTGAGGACCTCCCATTTGAATCTCTGTAAGAGCTCCTTGCGGCATCATCCACTGTATGTGACATCGTCGTGGAGCAGGTGGCCTGCCCTGACCTTTTCAATTTGATGGATCGTAGAGCGGGATTAAATTTCAAGGCGAAAGGCTATCAATGGTAAGATTCGCCGATGACATTGCTGTCCTCAGTGAAAGCGAAGAAGAATGACAGGGGCTTTTGAATAGAATTGACAGTAGATTGAGAGTAAATCGAAGAAACACCAAAGTAATGGCTAGTGGCAGAAATGAGAACAGCGAGAAACAACATAAGAAATGGGGATCACAAACTAGACGAAGTTAAGGAATTGTGATACCCAGCGAGCAAAATGGCCCGCAATGGACAGAGCAAGGAGGTCACAGAAAGCTGACTAGCACTGGAATATAAGGGCACTCCTGGCTAAGAGAAGTATACTAGTATCAAACATAGGCCTTAGAGAGCACAGAGTTTCATGGCATTGGAATATGCACTATGGGAAAACAGAACAGAAGTGAAGCACATGGAATGTGGTGCTATAGAAGAATGTTTGAAATTAGGTGGACTGATAAGGTGAGAAATGAGGTGATTCTCTGCAGGATCGGGAGGAAAGGAATATATGGAAAACACTGACAAGAAGAAGGGGACATGCTGGTAGGACATCTGTTAAGACATTGGGTAAATAAGGGTTTCGTGGCACCAGAGGGACCCGTAGAAGATAAAAACTGTAGAGGAAGACGGAGATTGGAATACATCCAACAATTAATTGAGGACGTAGATTGCAAGTGCTACTCTGGGATGAAAAGGTTGGCACAGGAGAGGAATTCGTGAATTCATGGCGGGCTGCCAGAAAACTGATAACTAAAAAAAAAGACTGGAGATTCTGCCGTTTTGAAGGGATGTCTCTTCTTCAGGCATTACTCTTTATGGGGACTTATTCCCTTCCTTGGCACAGTACTGAAGATATTTATGAAACTGTTTCATTCGACACTCTTCTTGTGTTCGTTGAAGACAGTGGGACACCCACTGGTCGCACACTTTGCGAAATATCAACCTGTTTTTAATGTCTGTGTGAAAATTCCTGACGATAAACCGACTTCTGCGACAATGGCTGCTATCTTAACTCACCGGTCATCAATAACGACGGCGTCTACCTGCTGGATAACGTCATCGGAAACGCAGTGTGGCATTCCAGTCCGTGTCTCAACTTTTGCAATGGCCATGCAATGCTGTCCGAATATTTGTGCCATTCTTCGACGAATTTCCGTTCCCCACTCCTTCCGCCGTCAGAAAATGCTCTGCTCCCGTATACACTTCTTTTGAAACTTCCATTTATAGTTTCATCACGATTAAGTGCAATGGATAGTCGACGCTATGTCGTAACCTTGATTTGCGCCCACGTCCCTCTGGCTGCGAGTTTTGGATCTCAGCTCCCTTTTTGGAGTCACACCTTCTTCCACAGGCAATGACATTACAATCCTTTCAGTGGTTTTCATTTTGCAGCTTCCAGTTCATTTCTTTTTGTATGCGGTCTGGACGATCTTATGAGATGTCGCGGATAAAACCACCACACTGGTCGAATTTATACAATTTCTTTTATATTACATATTTCCAATGGAAAACAGAATTCGATTCTTTCTCATTATTCTGATGTAAGTGGTGAGGTGCAGCTGGTGCCTTTGTTTTTAGTGCGTGTTGATGCGGCAATTGAAGCTTGTCTCATGTCGAATTATCATCATCCATAGATTTCTGATAGCCAGAAGCTAAAAAAAGAATGGTAGTGAGATCTCGGTGATTTGGAAGACATTTGACTAGTCAATCAGTTACTCCTGGGAAAGTTATATGATGCAACTTATAGGTAGGGGCGAGGGTGATGTAGACAGGGGTACTGGTGGAAGGGGAGGGGGAAGGGTATCTCTAGGGAACATTATAAGTGGCACGAGGATTTAACGTCGGGTGATTATAATTTAAGTGTAGCTACTCACGGAGATCCAGTGTGCACTGTAATTGCCGAATAGTAGCGAAACTTGGTAGATGTGGTAATGTGTCAATGAGGAATCGATTTACGGTGCAAAAAAATTTGTTTCAGTTGTGGCCAACAGGTGAAAATCAGGCGATGTACCCTGTCTGTATTATGGTATGACATCCATGCTGTGGTCTGTCAGGTCATAACATGAGTGAACAGTATGGCTACCGAGAAGAGAGACCGAGTGCTATTAAACTTTTCCTTGGGAACGATAGCGATTGCAGTGCTGCATTGAGAGAGTTTCGCCGACTGAAAGATCTGAGTAGAGGCCTGATGTCATTAAATTGTTTTAAGAAGATGATAATGAAATTAGAAGACACCGATGAGCTTGGTGTTGTACCTGGACGACTAAGGCGTTTTATTCCGATGGAAAAATTTGACAAGGTTCCTGTTGCTCTACTGGCTATACAGCACGTGCTCTGGGTAATGAAAGTGCTCGTGCAGTGTCTCAAGAATTGTCCATCCCATGATCAACAATACGGAAAGTTTTGTGGTCCATTGTACCCTGGTACTCCTACAAGATATATGCAGTGCACCAACTGAAACCTCAGGATCATCAGCAACGTTCTGAATTTTCTCTTCTGTTTCTGGCACGGTTCGAAGTTCATGGCATGTGGCCGGGTAATATTGTGTGGAATGAACACTTTCTACATTACAAGATAGCAGTTAACTTACATAACTACGAATTTATGGTCCTGTTACGCCACCTTCTGCGCACGAAGAGCCACTGCATTCGCTGTATGTGACTGTGTGGTGTGGATTCGCAAGCACCTCTAATCTCAGAGCGTTTTTCTTTGGAGAGGATACTCCCAGAGGACCTGTTATAGATACAGGTTACGTATCCACGTTATCGAGGCCTCTTTGTCTAAATTATGATTCCTGCTATGTGACTGTATGGAAAGCAACGTTTTCATGTAAGATGATGCAACATCTCACATCACTCGTCCGATGAAAGATCTGCTTAATGAAAGCTTCTACGAATGTGATATCTCCAAAGGTTTCCCAGACTCATGTCCTACAACATCACCTATTCTGAATCCATGAGACATTTGGCTCTGGGGAGACCCAAACGAACGCGCTTATCAGGGACATGTTCCATCTCTGTCTGATCTGAAGGTCAGTATAAAGGAACACGTTGTTCAGAGTCCATCGGGACTCTTGCGAGAAACTGTTGATCACCTCATTTTATGGATGCAGCATTCGTCGGCGTCTCCGGCGCTCATACTGAACAAATTGTGTAAGTGGCGAGTAATAATGAAATAAACATTATGCCATTAACCCTGCCCACGCAGTGTTCCTAGTCCATTACGTATGGAAACATTTCTATACGTCTTTCTTGCATTCACAGCGCCAGATTTGCACCTTTTTCCAGAGTATTTCAGTTACGCAATAAGGCATTAGAATAACTGTCAAGTTTCGCTGCCATACAATAATTACAGCCCACTGTAATTATAATCATCCTGTACGTACTGCTGTCCACATTACCATCCAAGAACACTACGCGATGAAGCTGATATCAGAAACCTCCCCTGCATATCATATCTTCCCAATACTTTTATGAAACTAACAGGCTCGTATTTGCAAACGATAGCAATAATTTATTCAAAATCAAGAGAATCTAGACGTTGCTAGGAACTGAAATTGTGCTAAGAATTAGAATAACCTGGAACGATTGAGAAACATGATATCGGTTTGTTGGATGGTTATAAGAAAATAATAAGCACAAGACAAAAGTACACTAACTACAATTTTGGGATGGCCGGAGTGGCCGAGCGGTTCTAGGCGCTACAGTCTGGAACCGCGCGACCTCTACGGTCGCAGGTTCGAATCGTGCCTCGGGCATGGATGTTTGTGATGTCCTTAGGTTAGTTAGGTTTAAGTAGTTCTAAAGTCTAGGGGACTGATGACCTCAGAAGTTAAGTCCCATAGTGCTCAGAGCCATTTTTGAACTACAGTTTGGTAAGCAGCGGCTCAGTGGAAAAGTAAAATTATTGAACTGTTATGGCAAAAGGAGTGCAGCGAATAATACAGCCCCAACGGGAATTTTCTGACTTCGACAGTGGTGGCGAGCTTAGAGGCATTGCAACGTGAACGAGGATTGCTTGCTGGCAGCATGGTGTGATCGTCGTGACGATCTCGTGTCCAGTATTTTAATCACCGGTGAGTACTGCTTGTAGTGTGGAGAGTAGTACGTCGTTGATCCTTGTGTCAGTACATGTCTCGCAGTCCGTGGTCACTATGGCATAGTGGATGAGGCCTAGTGTCAGCCTCTTTGGAATCTTCGCCTCTCCATTTACGTGAAACACTGCCTCATTTCAGAGTAGAAAGATGACGCCATATCGTTCTCAACGTCACATACTTACACAGTAATTTTTTTGTCGCGTTTGCTTATGTCGTAGTGCAAATGAAAGACATGTGCTTAATTTCATGATCTGTAAGTGTAATCATTACATAAATGGACTTAGGCTGTCTGTTTCATACACCTTTTTGTTTTTTTATCAACTTTGCAATATGCAGCTCTACGTCTGTTACGAGCCTCGTATGGCTTACTTCTCCAAGGACGTATTGCACGTTACAATGCTACCACATACACTACAGGAAGCCGCGCGGGATTAGCCGAGCGGTCAAATGGCGCTGCAGTCATGGACTGTGCGACTGATCCCGGCGGAGGTTCGAGTCCTCCCTCGGGCATGGAAGTGTGTGTTTGTCCTTAGGATAATTAAGGTTAAGTAGTGTGTAAGCTTAGGGGCTGATGACCTTAGCAGTTAGTTTCTATCCACTTTTGCCTCAAAATTAACCCTATATCTAACGAGTTCTTGAAATTCAAGAGGGGTTTAGAATCGTAACGCATTTTTCAGCTTATTTATTATTTTATAAAATGTAGTCAATTACATTTTGGTTTTCGCAGTGCCCTTTCGTGTTTGTGTCTCTACAGATTAATATGTTAAGGATTAATATGCTAGTTCAGTGGCGTTGCGTCGGATGATGACGTGGGAAACTCCACAGTATTCCTACGGCACGGTTGCTCATCATTTTAAGCTGCTATTAGGAAGTTATAGTGGTTTGTCACAGCACGGAAGAAGAAAACAACCAACTGCTTTGTAGAAATGTCGTTGTTTCGATTACACCATCCATACTAATGCCAGAGAACCTAAAAACAGTTATAGCCTGGCGAAAGCGGTAAATTTGTTTTCTACCGCGAAGCTCTGGCACTATATGACTTTCGTCATTTGTACTGTTACAAAGAATGTTTGTCACTGCACATCCGTATCCCACTTTACTGCTTCTTGTACTGCTTTAGAACGAAAATAGGTCCATCATTACCTTGTAATGTATTTGCTGTAATTTATCAGTTTCTCTTAAACTTCATAAATATCTTTGTTCTACTCGCCGGAATGCGATTGCGCAGACTTGAATCGTATACTTGTAATAAGATGCAGTGTAAATTTAGGTACAAGGCAGGACAGAGACAAACTCATCTGTTAGGAAAACTAATTAAAAATAAATAAATTATAAGAGATAATTTAAGTAACGGAGACCAATACAAACTTAAAATAATCGACATCTTGGAATACCTTTTGCTTATTAATTCGTCTCTCGTTGTAGGATGATATTAACATACAGTTATTTGACACACTCATTTAAAAAGTGATTTTGACGCATTCACTCGGCTATCGAGAGGACAGCAGAGACTTTCTAGGTTTCTTTCATTAGTATTGACTGGTCAGGCAGAATCAAGGAGACTTTCGGAGATATCACTGAACTGAGGTGACTGCAAAAAATTTCCCCGCCAAAAGTTTCAGTTCTGAACTTTTCATTCAGCTATGGCATTTTTTTCAAGACCGTCCCATTTCAACCCGGAAATCAAACGCGTTTATTCCTCTGCTCGAAATGTTCCAAGCCACATACGATCCACCTTTTAGTTACTATCTATTTTTTAAACTTATTTTAACCTAAAAAGTATGGAATAAAAATATGTATTGTGGTATGTGTTCGACACTGTTGGTGGCAGTTGAGTAAGTAGCTATGTACATGCAGGACCAGCGAAATGCAAGCTGATATCTTGACAACCATGAGAACTGCAAAGTAGTCGTGAAGTGAACAAACTTACCATCAATTTAGTAAGCTGGATAAGCGAGGGCGCTTATGTTGGGGACATTCACTATATACTTATTTCGAGTTCATTAACTCGCCACAACGACAATACGTCTTTGTAGTGACGGTGAATTGCGCGTCAACTTATACTTTTGTTTTATTTAGTGGAGCGGTCTCAAAAACATAAAGATGTTTCATACTGCCACTCATTAAAATTGTTATGAGGCGCACCACTTCCTTTGATAAGCAAATGATTAGAAATGCATCTCAAACACACGAAGTAAGCAGAAGTAATGTCATCTACATAATTTCCGTAAGTAGATTTCTCATTCAAAAATGACATTCAAATGTTGTTTGTGTGCGAGAAGGTCGTCTTACAGATCACGTAAGAAGGAGAAATGTCTGTGATAACGTGTCGGATGGCAGCATGGAGGACTACCGAGACTGGGGTTTATAGTTCCCGATATTGTTGATGTTGTAAGTCGGAATCTCACAACTGCCACTTGAATATGGGAATTGATGGTTTCAGGAGGGCCATACTGATGAACAGCATGCTGGATATCAGTCGCCCCACGCGACTAGCGCCCAAAAGGACAGACACATTACTCATTCGGCCTTGTAGTACCGTACAGCCACGACACGTAGCTCGAAACATGAATTGTGCTTGTTTGCAGCGATGACAGTGCGACGACGTCTAGAGCACAACGAACTGACAACACAGCGATCATTATTACGACTTACCTTTATGCTGCAGCAGAGACATGCTTACCAACAGCGGTGCAAATTGGACACAGTAGTAATCTGATGCTAGCTTTTCATATCTTCGGTCTTATAGGTCTATGATGTTGTCTTTCAAATAGATGATGCATGTAATATGGCAATAATATTATTAACACATGGCAGACATCCAAGAAACTCTGAAGATCTCAAAGGTATTAGTAGCGCATATCACTTGTTTCCACGGGTAACCTAAACTCTTAGGAATTTGGAGCATGTTGGTTTCCATGCGGCACAGTTTCTGGAGAATTTTCACCAATGAGTTGAAACAGAATAATCATATTTTACTAAGAACACTTGAAGTCAACCTTTAAAACCACAGTAATTCTATTTTAGAGTGCCAGAAGGTGAGAAATTTTTTAAAAATAATTTCATTTTGGAGGGGGACTATTTCATGTATTGGGACTGTGGCGCAAGCAGTGTAAGTTGTAAGAGGCCCAAGCACGTGGTAGTTGGCGTCTTCCCATTGGAGTAGTGCTGTCGTTAGTAGTAGTGATAGGAATAAAGTCAATTATGTCTTTCAAATTTGACCATACTTGGCCCACATGTCGGTACACGTCTTGATAAATCATGATCTAACGCAAAAGCCTGCACTGCAAAGAGGCAAAGAACTGAATGATACAAAGTAAACAGTAATATTTTACGTGAGAATTTCGTAACAGTGCCGATTAGAAAATCAGCATGTTCTCCAAGCTATCCTGACATACAAGGTGCGGACAAATATATGGAAACACACATTAGCACGTCTAGTACGGTGTGGGAAAAATGTTGGCATTCAAAACAGTTTTCAGTCGTATCTGTATGGATCTTGCAGCATTCTTCTTGCAAAACAGTGGCAAGTTCAGGTAACAATGACGCAAGTGGATAGAAGTTGTGAACCCTTCACTCCAAAGTAGACCAGAAAGGCTCCATTATATCGAGATCTGGTTTTTTTGTAGATATGCGACAATTCACCTTCGTGCTCACAAAATAAGTTCTGGACAATGCAAGCTTTATGAACATTGGCCATGTCGTCTTGGCACACAGCATCACCATTGAGGATCAAATATTGTACCATGGAACCTGATAAGCCAAAATGGTCACACAAACCTCGCTAGAAATACGATCTTCCAGAGTAACCATGGGGCCAATGGAATACGACTACATGTCTGCCCAAATCACCCACGAACTCCCACCATGTTTCACCCCCGGCACAAATCAGTTTGACTCGTACACGTGGGACGTCAGACGTAAATTCGGCGGAATAAGACTGATTTTCTTCCATTGTTCTACAATTTACGTTTTATGGCGTGACACCACGTTTTACCGTTACCACCACTGCTGGATAGCTTTGGAATTCCAGCTCCCCTTGCAATTCCTTGCTTATGGAGCTCCCTTTGTGTCGTATCGGTGGAACAGGGCTCGCGAGTGCGTCATTCAGTTCCGCAGTGACGCATCGCCCTCCTGTTTTCCGGCGCAGTACTCTCCAGAAACTCTCAGTACCATTCAAGACACGCTTTCGTCTGCATTGCTTAGTGGATGATATTTTTCCGTTTTTCCTGTAAGCGGTATAAATCTTTGATGCGATGCCTCTTGAAACGCCAAACACTTCGGCTACCTTGTTTACGAAAGCACCCACCAAACAAGAACAAACAATTTGATCTGGTTCGAATTCATTTAGCTCCAACATAATGCACTGACATCTACTCAGAACATATGTTCTGAGTACGACTGACATGTGCAACGTGTTGAGGACATTTCACAAGTGGCTTTCGTGGTGAAACAGAATGGCAGCTTGGCTAGCATCTGCATTTATGTACAAGCATGCATTTCTTGCGATGTTTCCATAGTTTTGACCAATCCCTGCACATCATACAGGCGCTTTTCGTTGTCGTCAAGACTAGTACGTTTTCCTGATCTCTCACACATTGAAAACATCTCGCCATAGATTGGTGGAAGACAGGCACGTCATTTTCTGCTCGGTACTATCATTCATAACTCCTGCGCAGAGCAGGAACATCACGGAATATCGTACCCTTACCTGTCATTCACACACTTATCTTTAGTTGCTGCCAGATATGGCCGTTTCCTGTGTTATATTTCACACCCTGTATATATGCAAATGAACTATAGACTTAGTCATGGGCTAGCGATAAGCACATTACAAATGGCAGCAGCATCGCGTACACAAGGTATAAAAGGGCACTGCATTGGCGGAACTGTAATTTGTTCAAAAAATGGTGCAAATGGCTCTAAGCACTATGGGACTTGACATCTGAGGTCATCAGTCCCCTAGACTTAGAACTACTTAAACCTAACTAACCTAAGGACATCACACACATCCACGCCCGAGTCAGGATTCGAACCTGCAATCGTAGCAGCAGCGCGGTTCCACACTGAAGCGCCCAGAACCGGTCTGCCACAGCGGCCGGCTGTCATTTGTACTCAGACGATTCATGTGAAAAGGTGTCCTTCGTGATTATGGTCGCATGACGGGAATTAACAGATTTTGAACGCGAAACAATAGTTGGAGCTAGACGCTTGCGACATTCCATTTCGGAAACCTAGATCCACAGTATCAAAAGTGTGCCGAGAATGTTATTTTCAAACATTACCACTCACCGCGAACAACGCAGTGGACGGCGGCCTTCACGTAACGACCAGGAGCAGTGGAGTTTGCGTAGAGTTGTCAGTGCTAATTGGCAAGAATCACTGCGGGAAAAAGCCTGAGAAATTACCGTGGGACGCACGGCGAACGTATCTGTTAGGACAGCGAGGCGAAATTTGACGCAAATGAGCTATGGCAACAGACGACCGACGCGAGTGCATTTGCTAACGGCACGAAATCGCCTGCAGCGCCTCTCCTGGACTCATGACCAAATCAGATGTTTTCAAAACCGTGGCCTCGTCAGATGAATCCTGATCTCAGTTGGTAAGAGCTGATGGCACGGTTCGAGTGTGACACTGACTCCACGGGGCCATGGACCCAAGTTGCGAACAAGGCACTGTGCTAGCTGCTGGAGGCTCCACAATGACGTGAGCTGTGTTTACATAGATTGTACTGGGTCGTGTGGATGCTTGGCTACTTAAAGACCATTTGCAGCCTTTGATGGACGTAATCTTCCCAAACAACGCTGGAATTTTTTTAAGGATGACAATGCGCCATGTCTCAGAGTCACAATTGTTAGAGTATGGTGTGAAGAACATTCTGAACAGTCCAAGCAAATGATATGGTCACCCAGATCGACTGCCATCAACCCATTAGATCATTTGGTGAACATAAACGGGAGGTCAATGCGTGCACAAATACAGCACCGGCTACACTTTTGCTGCTATGGACGGTTGTTGAGGCAGCATGGCACAATATTTCCGCATAGGAATTCCAATGATTTGTTGAGTCCGTGCCATGTCGAATTGCTGCACCTTGGCAAAAGGAGGCCCGGCATGATATAAGGACTTCAAATCGTTCAAATGGCTCTAAGTACTGTGGGACTTAACATCTGATGTCATCAGTGCCCTAGACTTAGTACTACTTAAACCTAACTAACCTATGAACTTCATACACATCCATGCCCGAGGCAGGATTCGAACCTGCGACCGTAGCAGCAGCGCTGTTCCGGACTGAAGCGCCTAGAACCTATAAGGACTTCTCCCATGACTTTTGTCACCTCCTTCTGTGCTATTTATGCACAAAATTTTATCATTTGGTATCCTCCGTAGTGTCACAACTGTAGTGGCCAGCCGTGTGTTTAGAAATTCCTTACGCCTCCGGCGCCTTCTCGTCGCTGGCAGTGAAGCGAGGCGTAAGTCAACCATTACGGCGTCGGCGACAGAATAAGGGAGCCCTCCACTGCGGAGTATTTGACGCTCCGGCAGATCGGCACGGCAGTCTCAGGGCGGCGCCCTCGGTGGGAGAGGGGGGGGGGGGGGGAGCGGGGGTGGCCTCCTTTATTTTCGCCGCTAAACTGCAGACGCGCGGAGACGGCCTGACGGAATCTCGGCATCGCCGGGCCGGATTACGGGCGAGCGGAATCTGGGAACCAGATTCACAGCTTCCGCGCCGCGCGCGCCTCCGCCCGGAACTTGGCTCAAGCCTTTTAATCCAACAAGTGAAGCGTGCTGTTTTGCTATGGCGAGCAGTAAGTCGCTTGCAAGGCATGAAAGCAACTCCCCGCGTAATCCGGGGGTCTTTCGAAGCTATTACACAACTTTAATGAGGATGGCGCTAATCCTACAAGTCTCTTACCAACAACCCTTCCTTACTTCTGTCCCGGCGGCGGCGGCGAGGCGGCGGCGGCGGCGGCGGGAGCTGCTCCCGCTATTGCCTCTAATTTATAAATATAGTCGATGTGGCAGCCAGAGGACGCCCGGCGTAATTCCAACTTCGCAATTGCTTCCCGTACGGCCGCTTAATTGACGACGACGCCTGAATGTGAGGTGCGGTCGGTCACATTTGTGTACGTCTGTGTGTGTGTGTGTGTGTGTGTGTAGGCTTCGTGCGTGTGTACTTGTCCTGCGTGGGAACACTCAAGAGAAGAAATAAATGTAAGACTAAATTTTAGCTACCCGTCATTGACGATGGCATTAGTGATGGAGTACAAGCTACATATCATGCATATTACTCGGTCGAGTTTTCCGCTTGGCTGACGCGGGTTGCAACTACCCTGCCACCACAGGGCTCCGAATTGTAGCGTGCGACATTGTGGTGGGTAGCGTGACTATGTCGGTGGGCGAGAAACAGCTTACTGTAATCGAGTTTCTAGGGCACCCTCTCCTTCAGCATGACAATGCCATACCACACACGAGCGCTGCGACATCTGCAACAACCCGATGCATTGGGTTCACTGTCATCGATCATCTTTCATCTAGTCCCGACTTGGCCCCATCCGATTTTCATCTGTTTCCAAAACTTAGCAGTAGCTAGCACACTGAACTCGCATTCGGGAGGACGACGGTTCAATCCCGCGTCCAGCCATCCTGATTTAGGTTTTCCGTGATTTCCCTAAATCGGTCCAGGCAAATGCCGGGATGGTTCCTTTGAAAGAGCACGGACGACTTCCTTCCCCGTCCTTCCCTAACCCTATGAGACCAATGACCTTGCTGTTTGGTCTCTTCCCCAAAAACCACCCAACAACCCAAAACTTAAATAACACCTTCGACGACCTTACTCGGTCCAAGCAAAGGTGAGGCTGTGGCTCGGAGAAGAAAGTCAAACATTCTATAGTTACGGAATCAGCAAACTGGTCTCTCGTCGGGAGAAATGTGTTCGTCGCCAGAAAGATTACGTTGGGAAATAAATACGTAGACATGAAGAATACAGATGTAGGATGTTAATAAATTTTTAAGAGTTTACACATAAAAAATTGAAGGCATTTCTTTTCAGCACGCCCTCACAAGTTAGAGCATTCACCAGTAGGAACTGTGGACGAATGGGGATCACTATCAATGATGTACGGGTGTTTTCACTAAGTTTCTCTGATGATCAAGCCATTCTAGCACAAGATGAATACGAGATTGAGTTTGTGACGCGATATTTGTATCAGAAATGCACAAATGGGGGCTACAGGTCTAAAAAAATTAAAATATCTGGTAGTGAATAGTGACACTAGAATTGAAGTACGCATCAGTGACAGAACTGTTATGAATCAGGTAGAAAAATTTTAATATCTAGGACCATATATTGCCAAAAAACCTGTTGCGTAATATTTAAGTGAAGAACAAAAAAGCAGGAAAGTAGTACGATGTGTTAATTCTTTTCAGTAGGAGAAGAGCTTTTCCAAATCAGTAAGAAAAGGTTGGGCAGGTTACTGTCTAACGCTGTCTTATACTTTGGAGCAGAACTATGGATTTTAGACTTGTACCTATGGAAATGGATCATTTACGAAGGATCACCATGTTATCAAGAACCGAGGAAACTAATGATGAACCAAAATTTAGATTGAAGGAAAATGAATCAGTTGCAGATGGGAGTGAAAGAAAATCGTTGAACTGGTATGGTCGTTCGTTGATAATACCGGATCACGAGTGGCCAAAGAACATTTTTGAATTGAAACTACCTGGCAAATGGAAATGCGAAGGGCCATGACGTCCTTGGAAGCCGTTATCAGTGAAATAATGAGCCATCGCGGTTTATAAGAGAAGGATGCTCTGACCAGAGAGGCCTGGAAGTATATAATAGAAATACAGCAAAATGTTATTATTAAATGATTTTTATGTTAATTAATTCAGCGCGATAATAATAATTCACATTTATTATTGTGGCAGAGGAGCCACACACGTATTTCTGAGAAATATACTTAGATCCGTGATTAGTCCCTGGCCCTTGTATCATCCTCTGTTACTAACGTCAATGTGGAAGGTCATGTGACCAGAATACTACTTTCCCAGCCACCATGTGCTTTTCGACCACTGGGGACGCTACACCTCGCTCTAGTGATTCCTCATTTGTTCTCACGAGACAGAGTTCACGGTTTAGTTGTCCTGTCAGTAACGCAATCATAATTAAAAAGTTAAATTGTACAAATCGCTACTCTGCAACTGACAAGAAGCTACACTACTCTCACCTACTGAAGGCAGGCGAGCGTCTTCGGTCACTCTCGTCGAATCCATCTTTATTCAACTCTTCTACTATAAACGAGGTGCTGATAAGATCTAATTTACTGGTAACCACGTATTTGTCTGTAGGTTTTTCCAGTAAATACCGTAAGGAAATTTTATCACTTTCAATTATTACATACCATTTCAGAACAGATAACTATATTGCTGCAGTCGCCCAAGTCCCAACAGACAGGCACGAGAGATCACTGGTTGGATTGCGTGATAACTTTGATAACGAATCAGGTTTATTATAGAAATGTGCATAGCTGATTTAACAGAGAAAATAACGAAAGAACGAGATGCCACAGACTCTATAACAGAGGAATTTCACTAATCACAAGTATGAGACCAATTCCGTAATTACTCTATTACCATGCCCAGTTTAATCATTTACATATGTGTAAATTATGTAACAGTTATTTAGCGTAACACGTGAGTGATATTAGCAGTACTATGTTAGTTCTTTACCTAGACTATACGGTTTGATTTTCCACGCGAGAATAACGATCCTGTTTTGATATACAAGCTAAATCCAACCTGGCTATAACGTACTGCTCGTGTCGCGCAGCTATTTATACCCAAGTTCGACGCCCGGCGATCGTCAACCCATTTGATTAGCAATTTTCTTTCCCTGGAGTTTTCTCGATACTAACAGATTAGATGGCCGAGGAAATCTTAATAACTTATGTCCCAGGCATTAGGTCTTGCTTAAATTGATCCCTCAGCCCCAAGTTATTAAATTTTGCATACTATTTCGTTTCAGCAGTCTATTTAATTACGCTACCCCATAAACTTGGAGTCGACACTAGGCTACTGGTCTTACCATTTATCATCCCATGGTTATACTCTAGGCAGGGGTGATGTATGGTTTTCCTGGCTATTTCAGTGAAGTGCGCCATTAAGGTAATTTCGACCTCAATTAACTCAATCAGAGTCTTAAAAACCAGTTTTTAAAACATAATTTTACATTTGTGCATCGTAGAAGCTTTTAATCTGGCTTGCTAATGTTAAGGTCAATGGCCATAACACCAAACCGATATACAGAGCCACGAAAATCAATTAAGATGCGATGGGGACGGGATATCAACAAACTGCAGACATTAGCGCTCTTACCTTATGTGAAGGGTGACTGTGGCCGAACAGGCAGACATTTTCGCCACGTTTGTATTGTATTTCGAAAGCATATGCGAATATAAGAAGGAGAATAGTCAGGCTCCACCAAGGAAAAGACAGATGTTCTGCAGTGTTGATGTGTACGAAGTGGACTGTGATGTGAAGAAGTCTACATCGGTAAAACCAAGCAGAAAGGTCAGAGAGGTAGCTGAAATATTGAAACATCTTAATGTTACGATAGGATGGCTATCGAGTCTCAGGGTCATGGCTACCAGCGACCGAAAGCCCAACAGGTCGCAGACAGTATGAGAGACTAGCATTACCAGTTAAAACGTGCCGTTGCCTGACCCACGACATGCGTGACGAAAACAGTAATCAACACCTCGTTCACCTATGACTTACAGTCATGAATAACGCTGTTTCTGGCTTTAGTAGACCCTCTACCACAGGATCCTCTATCTAATGAAGTTTGCGCCCTCCCCCCCACTCTTCCCATTTTCCCCCCTCCTCCCCCCACGCACCCAAGAGACCAACAACAGCATAGTTTTGTGCAATTGAGACGTAATTTCATGTTCAATAGTGGGGTCATGACAAAATATAATGGAACCTCAACAACAAAGTGCTCCAGTAGGCCCAGAGGGAAGATGTGCACCGTTGGCAAAAACGTTTGCTTTATTCAGTGAAACTTATTTTACTACATGACACGGCACCATATCCAGAATACTTTTATGCTAAATGAGTCTCGCTACGAAATCCTACGCACTTACTTCATTACGGAAGGTAAATCTAAGGCCGGTAGTATAAACAGCGGTGCTGTATCAGAATTACACTATGTAACTGTTAAACGATTTATGCCTCTGCAAAAGAAGGTAACAAGCTTCCACTGAAAAACGTTTTATTTTATTTTGGAACCACAAAATATCGAATTCACCCTCGTCTCTTACAGAAAGATTTCCATAAATCTCGCTCTTAAAGGATGACAAAACTATAAAATCAGCTCTCGAAAGTATCATCACAGCAAGATGGCTGATTGTGAAAACTGAAGTCTTTCTCAACCACATTTCACAGTGATGTAGGCATAGCGCAGACTCCTCGTAAAGCGTTGATACGTTTTAGTCGTAGTTGTGGGTTTAAAATTTTTTGCGTTAGTGACTGTATCCCTCCGACTGTCGAATACAATGCGACGCTAGTAATCAAATTAATATGATATACGCTATTTGTGTGGCCACCAGCTCAGTAATTTTTTTTAGATAGGAAACTTGGGCAACTCAACAATGTGTTACATCACAAAGAGAATCGATTTCACCCACAGTATGCAGTACATTTCATTCAGTCACTTAAATATAATGATGGTGAACATTGCCAGCCAGCGTGGTCTCGTGGAAGTAGTGATACCTCATAAGTGAAGGCCACAGTTTCTATTTGGCCCTGGTGTGGCCAGGAACAGTCTCAAATGCTTGTTAAGATGTTGCAGGGTAGCATGCACTGAGAAATAATTGTTAAGAAAAAATCGATAAGTTGCGCCGTTTCCGAGTTAATTAACATTGAAGTTAATCAATCAGTACATTGCGCACAAAATCAAGCGGCCTGCCAGAGACGATGTCGCCAAAAGAGTTCTTCGTTTGGTTTCCTAAAACCGAACAAGAGAGCGATACAAAAATTGGTCGTAGTGCTGTAGTAACGATCGAACTCGGGCGAATAACTGAGCAGTCTCAAGCGCTATAGTCTAAGTTAAGAGAACAACTATCAGTAATTGCACTTGAATTTTGCGCGCAACTTCAATATTGATTAACTAACTTGAATATTGATTAACTCAGAAACGTCACGGCAATCGAGTTTTTTCTGAGCAATTGTGTCCCAGCCGAACCTACTCTGCAACACACTTATGAAGTTTTCAGCCTATTTATGAATACCTCTATATATATATATATATATATATATATATATATATATATATATATATATATATATATATATATATACGAGGGGCGACCAATTAGTAATTCAACACAATTTTCTCGGCCAGTTTCGGTTGAAAAAATGTGGAATTTACAGAGGGACATCGCGGAATATTCATGCGTTGGCCCCTATACCTTCATTAAGTTCCGTAACTGGTGACGCTATACATACCCTTCAGAATGGCATCTCTATCGAAAGTGCGTTCTAAGCAGAAAGTTACCATTGGGTCTCTTCTGGACAAAACCCAGAGCATCGCAGATATTCACAGGCGCTTCAATGAAGCATTACTCAATCAAAAATGAGAAAAACAGTACGCATAGGAATTAAGGTGGCATCAACAATTTTCACTACCTGATGCACTGCAGCGACGCCAGAGAGGTAAGTCTGGATTTCTCCCTCGGTGAAACCATCAAGCAGCCAAGTGTAAATAACACCAAGCGAAGAATCCAGCGTTCGACGGGGCCCGACACGAACAGGATAGCTGTGGAGGAGAGAAGCTGTAAGCAATTGTTGGACTTGCAAATTACTATTGGTTTCCTAAAGCAAAGCACCATTACGTAGCGAGAGCAAGATTTCAAAGTGTCAGTAATTGCATATTCACCTTTCTGAAAAATATATGGATTAACCGTAACAAAGGGCTGACGTCATTCAATGCGTGATACCATGAGGAACCGAGGTGCGACTTGGAGAGTCTTTGAATCCTTAGCCTCATTCCGTTTACGTTTAGTAGACAGAGACTGAGATGAAAATGAGTGGCTCATTCCGCAATAGTCCCCTATGACTGCCAACATCTCCAACGGTGCATGCTTCCAACTGGGGCTTACTTGGAGCGGGGCTCACTGCCATAGGTGATTGTTCTCACCTCAGGCCACACTCCACGACGCAGGAACCAATTGGCAATTTGGGGAGATCACCGCTCAGGGATTTATTCCTCCCTGGAACTGGCCTGTACCAGGGGGGTACGTACGAACCCGACCTGTCGCCCCGGGGCGGGAAATTAAGCGTTGCCCTCTCAACCGTAACGCGTCAGACGCATGTGCCGGCCTTCAGGAGGGCGCAGGAGGAAGAAGAAACATAGATGAAGCTCAAACGCGGACGCAAAGGAAGGGTATGAGATGGAGAACTAAGAAAGAAAGAAAAAACGTATCAGGGACTGTTGCGATGCCAGGTTATCGAAACGTCAGAATACATGTCGGAAACATCCCAGACATTTTCCTCAACGAAAGGTAAATGGATTGAAGGATAGACGTGCAGCAAGGAAAGAGAAGAGGTGCTGCAAAGGCCCGTGGAGCTGTGGTAGCCAAGCACAAACTTATCAAAGACTGATGAGGCAACTGTGGGTGGGGTGGGGGGGGGGAGAGGGGGGAGTAATGAGGTTTAGTGAGACATAGTACCAAATTTTCTACTCAAATTTATGACACAATTAATGTGCGGTGGCACTAGGGTAAAAGGTGCTAACTTTAGAGTGTTAAATCAAACGGTTGATTTTCAATGACATCGCATCGCAAATATGTCACAGAGAAGTTATTTAAAGCACGTTCAGTCAGTTACCACAAGCAAGGTGTAGGATCACACTTAACAGCACCAATTTTCCGCATATCAGTAATTCTTTGGATTGTTCTTCAACGAGTGAGCTAGAGAAGAATACACTAAATGAAATTTGGAATAAGGTGGGAAAAATCTTTCATCTGAGATTTACATCAAAACCCTAAAAGAAAATCTCTAACTAGATTTTGCTTACCTCACGCCAGTACAATTCAGAAGGGTAAAAGAAAGACGGTGTCATTTCTCCATATTTTTTACCGTAACAGTAACTATTTGATCACTGAATCATGAGAGTTGATGACGACATCTACAGTATTCGAAAAGACAATAGACAGAATCAATATTTATTTATCAACAGTGTCTATTTAACTACAGAGAAATGCATTTCCAAGGTCTGGGGACAAGGTAGATCGAAGGTCTTTTAGATAGAAGGTTTTTTTTTTAAAAAAATTACTTAACAAATTACATATGTACATTTTAGTAGCTAATGTGTAATGTATTGTTCTGATTTTCAAATTAATCTGAGCATTTATTTTAATGTCGTCGCTGTATTAGCAATAAATTATATCTATAAATACTGTGTCAGTAGTCAGTCACTTAATGAAACATTCGTTTACTTTGTTAACTAGACTAATGACAGTTTAATCTAAAATTCAGATGAGGTGTGCAGAAGGTTTAAATAATAATTCTTGAAGCATAGTGCGGGGCGTTGGACATAGCTTCATTGTGTCACAATTTAAAGGAACGTTTGATGTATGTCATCTTTCACTACTTTTACGCATTTTATATAAGTATGTTCCAATTTATTTACTTACTGAAGTAACAAAAGCCATATTGATGCTAAAATCTGACAGTTTCCAGTCCCATTGCTTTTCATCACTATGCCCTATCACAGGCCCAAAGGTACCGACCGGCCGCCGTGTCATCCTCCGCCCACAGTCGTCACTGGATGCGGGTATAGAGGGAGATGTGGTCGGCGCACCGCTCTCCCTGCCGTTTGTCAGTTTACGAGACCAGAGCCGCTACTTCTGAATCAAATAGCTCCTCAGTTTGTATCACAAAAGCTGAGAACAACCCGTTTGCCAGAGCTCGGTAGACCAAATTGTCACCCATCCAAGTGCTAGTCCAGCCCGACAGCCTTTAACTTTGGTGATCTGAGGGAACCGGTGTCACCACTTTGGCAAGGACGTTGGCCGCAGACTATTAGTCCAACAGAAAAATCAGGACCTTTTTGTAGTAAATGTGATGAACTTATAATGAGATATGTTTCCGCTATATGCCGTAGTTTTCAAGTAATTCAAGAAAAACGCACAAAACTGATCTTCAAATGCACTCCCACTCCGACACTGAGCCCCACCGCTCAACATTTCTACTATGTTGTTCGTGGCTCTCCGTCCTAGCACTGTACAAATATTTGCGAGTGCACCATTTATTTCACACATTCGACCTTTAATGGTCCTTATCACAGCACCGGCTTTCTCTGAAACCGACGTATGTGAATAACATACCTAACAATTTCGTGAATTTTATAAGCATAAAATAAACAATTATACTGTTATATTCTTCAGGTCTTGTGATTACGGAACTACTGTGCTTGCAAGGATTAAGTGGGAATCGAAATGGTGGTGGTGGTGGTAGTTAGTGTTTAACGTCCCGTCGACAACGAAGTCATTAGAGACGGAGCGCAAGCTCGGGTTAGGGAAGGATTGGGAAGGAAATCGGCCGTGCCCTTTCAAAGGAACCATCCCGGCATTTGCCTGAAACGAGGGGAATCGAACTGTCAATGGAGTTAATTTTAGCACAACGTTTACAAAAGTCCTTTTTCCTTCGTTACACTAAAGGACACATTTAAATTAATAATGTTAACGAAGTCGCTAACTATGCTGGTGACGTAACAGCTCAATCAATGGAGACCCAAAAAGGTCGAATATTGGGAGCAGCTCGTGTAGTTGATTTTTTTTTTACTGTGGTTTGAGTGAGTGGCACGAACAGCATACAAGAATTCCTGACTGTTGAGGGATGAATGTGGGGTAGAGATGCGTCTGGAGGTTACTCTTGCGCTTTCTTCTTGAATAAACAGGAAACCGTGGTCTCAGGCAAAAACGTGTCTCTTTACAAAATTTTACTACATTCAATTTCCTACAAATGTTCCTACTCGTTTTTTCCTGTAGGAATAGTAGTGCGCGCGTAGCAAGAGAGAGAAATCTCACACGTTGTTTATGAAGGCCAGCTCTAACATTGTGGGTTCCACAAAACGACAGCGGCAGGGGCAGCCGAACCACACTGTACAGCTGCGCTTATAATGAACGAAACTGTGAAAGACTTGAAAGTGAAAGTAACTGGAAGCCGACAACGTGTGCAGACAACAGGTACTATAAACATATGCAACGTGTGGATAACACAAGGTTTCCTAAGATCGCATTAAATTTTAAGCTAAATAGGAAAAGAGATTTTTTTTTCATTTAGTAATCTTTCGATTGGCTGTGTTGTCCTTTTCATACGTACATAATTGCTGCATCCAACGTCCTCTATAATGTGTTTTGCGTTGTTTTAATTCTTGTCTGCCATATTATTTTCTCCCTATACCGTTAGTTCCATACAGAATGTGACTGCACATAGATAAATAGGGCAATCCAGTCACTTCTTTTCTCGTTTATTTTCTCAGTTCTGCATTTCGTACTTTATCTAACAAGTTAATTGTTAACATTCTTCGACAGCAGCACGTTCCAAATACCCCCATTGCTTCTTCTCCGGACTTCCGACAACCTGATTTTGATCACCATGCTATGCTGTACACTTTTAGGAACCTCTTCCTCATGTCCATATCAATAAGTGATAGTAGCAGAGCTCTTATATTGAAGAAAGGTTTGTTGCAATCTACATACATTTGGTATCTTCTTTACGTCGACCTCCTTGTGAAATCTTATATTCAGACGCTGCTTCCGCTACTGTGTCATTACCGTTTCTGACGTTAAGCAAGTCGTTTAGTTCATTTCCAATACTCTTCACCAAAATCACCTTTGCTTTATTCCTCCGTATGCTGTATTCCTTGCTGAACGTGATGTCCATTTCATTCAATAGGTATTTTACTTCTTTATTACATTGGGACTTTATAAAAATGATAGATTGGCATATTTTGTGGTCGTCGTGGCTTAGCGGGTAGAGTCCAAGATAACGACCCAGGGAGTCCTGGGTTCAGACATGCTGGGATTTTACGTTGCTTCCATCCTTGAAGGTCGGCTCCAAGTTCACGCCACCTAGTATTGGTATGCTGTCTACTATCTTCCAATATTTATTACTTTTCCGTCTTTTCACCGCTTCCACCGTCTTCTTCTCCTCAGCATAAAAAAGCGCGAATATTTCCGCATGTCAAAACTTTTGCGAAATTTTTTAAGAGTGTTGAGGAACGTAGAATGAATCAGCTGGTAGCCCACTTATCAGGCAGAATCTTTTTAAGTAAACTGGAACATTTTGGGTAAAACTATTATGAATGTGTGTAAAGTAAGTATTGAACTCTCCTGAATAGGGGGCAAGAAGTCAGTCGAAACGAAGCTGTTTTAATAGAATGATGCGGTCAATTACCCATAATTATTTTGTCCAAAATGACACTGACTATGGAAACCTACGAACTTAAAAACAGGAACATGTCCTGCACTTTTTGATTAAATAAGTACTGATGATTTTTCCTGCGGGCAAAAGGCGGACGGGGCGATGAGGTCTGCCACTCTTCCCCTCCTAGTGGCGAGGAGAAGAAAGGCTGAAATCTACCAGCAGTCAGGCCTAGATCCCAATCACATGCATCCACCACAGGCTTTACCTTTGCTTATGTCTTACATTTGGTGCTTTACGCATTCTATTATTTCCTCACCATTGCAACAAAATACTTCCGTACGTTGGTGCTGAAACTGTGAAACTCACAGTTGTCTTAGTTTTGTTTATCTTTATCGATAAAGGAATATTGTGTCTATTTTAAAAGATTCTTTGTGTAGTTAAAAAGACGTCTCTTAGTTGCTGGGTAGCCGCAAATGAGGCTAGAGCGTTGTACAATGAAAGTGTTCGAACAGGGTGCCCGGACGGAATAAAGCAAGCAACCACACTTCGCGTTCATCACGTACACTTCTTTGCAACGCCCAGTGGCGGGCATTCCTGTAGTTGAAGAGCGGTGTGCGATAAAAGGTGCAGCAGTGCAGCCGTAGAGCAGACAGAGATGTAGCGTTCTCAACTATCTCTCAGCCTGACGCCGAATTTATTGATCCCTTACGGTACTTGTCCGAGCCATACAGAGAAAGAGAGAACGATATTCAACACTCGGCCGCACGCTCTCGCAGAGAGTACGGCTGCGGAGAGACACCTGAGGAGTGCTAATATCCCGAAGACGTATTCTTTCAGGCGAGTGGACTGACGTGAGATTAATGGGCGTGCCAAGTCGCATTCCAGCGGGCGACTGTTCCGTGTAGCTGGCTAGCCGCGCGAGCACGTTTAGTGTCACTTAATTTTGTCCGTACGGCATACTTTGTAGCGGTGGGGGAGGTACTTGCCGGTTGGTTTGCGCGGCTCTGCTCGCGCTTCGATTCGAGATCGCAGTTGCCTTAACGGCAGGCCGCGCCGGCAAGTGGGACCACAGCCGAGCCAAAGACAAATGCATTTGAAAGGCAATGGCCGTCCCGTAACGAATGTCCCGGGAGCGGCGCCGCCGCCCCCCCCCGCCCCCCACCCCTCCCCCACGCCCCCCTCTGCTCGGCCCCGGCCGTGTTGTTAATTATGGCGCGAGACAGCGGGCAAGGAGCGCTATTTAGAGCGGGCCGCCAGCTCAGGTGCCGCGTTTGTCTCCCGCGTAAAAGTGAGCGCCATTATTTCCTCGGTGAATAATTCAGGCCCGTGGCCCGTGGCGTTGCCATTACCGGTGTGAATGGTGGGCGCCGCCTCCGGGGGTGCCGCCTCCCCAGTAGAGCTCGCATGCGCCGCAGACGCCGCCTCCAGTTGTAAAGGGGCTGCCGGCCGCCGGCTAGCTGCCAGAGGTGCAGCAGGGAAGGCGCTTCCGCCACCCGCATTCTGACGCTGCACTCGACCTACACGTGTATCTACACTCCGCAAACCACTCTACGGTGCACGGTGGACGGTATAGCTTAGCAGTAGTACGTCGCATCCACATTTATAGCTGACAGTACTTAAGCGACAATGACACAGTTACGGAAGCTCCTTTTGCAGTGTCAGCGGAATGAAAGGGAAATTTCTTGAGGACAGGTTTACGAAACGGAATGGATTTTGAACCAGAAGACTGCTGTGTAAACAGCGGAAAAATGCTCCTATCGAAGCACAAATATGCGAGATGTTCCTGTTTCGCCGGCCGGAGTGGCCGAGGGGTTCTAGGCACTACAGTCTGGAACCGAGCGACCGCTGAGGTCATCAGTCCCTAGAACTGAGAACTACTTAAACCTACCGAACCTAAGGACATCACACACATCCATGCCCGAGACACGATTCGAACTTACGACCGTAGCGGTCGCGCAGTTCCAGACTGAAGGGCCCAGAACCGCTCGGCCACACCGGCCGGCTTCACTCCCGGTGGTCCTTTAGTCACTTACCCATTTAGCTCAACTCATTGTCATTACCTCTTTGTCTCTCTGTTATTGTCTTCTATCTCACAGCCAGAGCCCTCTTCGTTCTATCTTACTACTACAGTGTCGCCGGCCGGAGTGGCCGTGCGGTTCTAGGCGCTGCAGTCAGGAGCCGAGCGACGTCTCCGGTCGCAGGTTCGAATCCTGCCCCGGGCATGTATGTGTGTGATGTCCTTAGGTTCGTTAGGTTTAAGTAGTTCTAAGTTCTAGGTGACTGATGACCTCAGAAGTTAAGTCGCATAATGCTCAGAGCCATTTGAACATTTCGAACTACAGTCTCCACTCACTTTCACTCTCTCCCTCATCCTCTCTTACTGATAATATTCCATTCCTTCTTTGCTATTGCTGCTGCCTCTTCTCGCTGTCACTACCGCTCTCGTCCTCGTTGTGAATGTCTTATACTCTGTCTTTCAATATCACTGGTTCTAACCCACTTTCATTTTCTCTTTATCTTTATTCCTCCCCCCACCCCTTCCCCTCACTCCCAGCACTGTTTCCTTCACTCTTTTCCCAGCCCTGTTCCGTCACTGTCAACACTACCATTGTGTCCCTCTTTTTCTCTTACACTGTCATTGTCTCCTTCACTCTCCCTATAGCTCAACCACAGTTTACTATCTTGCTGCATCACAGCCATATTTTTAAATCTCCCTGCGGCTTTTGATACTATTGACCACAAGATTCTACTAAATAAGTAGAAGCGTTAGGAATATAAGGCATAACTAATAACTCAATTCGATCATATTTAGCAGAGATGATACCAAGGATATAAATAACATGTACCTCAAATAGGCTAAACTTTTTGTGATCAAAATAAATTCACATAAGAGACCTACAGGATAACATGTTAGGCCTAGTTTTGCTCCTGATACATCAATGACATTACCCGTAGCTTTAGTTATGGGTAAAAATTCTCTTTGCTGACGACATATATATTATAGTTACTGAGGAAATAAGAACTCCTTGCAGAAAAAGGAAATGAAACACTTAAAAAAGTTTTCAACGAATAAGCATGCAATGAAGTCACATTGAATGCACAGAAAATAAATGACATGGTTCATTTTAGAGAGGGAAAATGACAGAGCTAAAGTAAACATACACTCCTGGAAATGGAAAAAAGAACACATTGACACCGGTGTGTCAAACCCACCATACTTGCTCCGGACACTGCGAGAGGGCTGTACAAGCAATGATCACACGCACGGCACAGCGGACACACCAGGAACCGCGGTGTTGGCCGTCTAATGGCGCTAGCTGCGCAGCATTTGTGCACCGCCGCCGTCAGTGTCAGCCAGTTTGCCGTGGCATACGGAGCTCCATCGCAGTCTTTAACACTGGTAGCATGCCGCGACAGCGTGGACGTGAACTGTATGTGCAGTTGACGGACTTAGAGCGATGGCGTATAGTGGGCATGCGGGAGGCCGGGTGGACGTACCGCCGAATTGCTCAACACGTGGGGCGTGAGGTCTCCACAGTACATCGATGTTGTCGCCAGTGGTCGGCGAAAGGTGCACGTGCCTGTCGACCGGGGACCGGACCACAGCGACGCATGGATGCACGCCATGACCGTAAGATCCTACACAGTGCCGTAGGGGACCGCACCGCCACTTCCCAGCAAATTAGGGACACTGTTGCTCCTGGGGTATCGGCGAGGACCATTCGCAACCGTCTCCATGAAGCTGGGCTACGGTCCCGCACACCGTTAGGCCGTCTTCCGCTCACGCCCCAACATCGTGCAGCCCGCCTCCAGTGGTGTCGCGACAGGCATGAATGGAGGGACGAATGGAGACGTGTCGTCTTCAGCGATGAGAGTCGCTTCTGCCTTGGTGCCAATGATGGTCGAATGCGTGTTTGGCACCGTGCAGGTGAGCGCCACAATCAGGACTGCATACGACCGAGGCACACAGGGCCAACACCCGGCATCATGGTGTGGGGAGCGATCTCCTTCACTGGCCGTACACCTCTGGTGATCGTCGAGGGGACACTGTATAGTGCACGGTACATCCAAACCGTCATCGAACCCATCGTTCTACCATTCCTAGACCGGCAAGGGAACTTGCTGTTCCAACAGGACAATGCACGTCCGCATGTATCCCGTGCCACCCAACGTGCGCTAGAAGGTGTAAGTCAACTACCCTGGCCAGCAAGATCTCCGCCTGCATTGCTGCGAAAGGTGGATATACACTGTACTAGTGCCGACATTGTGCATGCTCTGTTGCCTGTGTCTATGTGCCTGTGGTTCTGTCAGTGTGATCATGTGATGTATCTGACCCCAGGAATGTGTCAATAAAGTTTCTCCTTCCTGGGACAATGAATTCACGGTGATCTTATTTCAATTTCCAGGAGTGTAGATATCTTTTCAGGTAACAAAGAGGTTGTGAGCATTTCCTGGTACTATTCTGCTCGCCACAGCCTTAGTGCCACACGTCACCAAAGCTTTCCCCGGAGGGTGCTTAAGGATGAAATTTTTCTTTCGGTCGGCAAATCAGCCAGGAGTCTGCTACTGGCGGTTCGCTGCCGAGAGAATTTTCGTTGCTTCCCTTCAAAATCAAGGACTGTCCAGTGCTAAGTAACGCCACTGCCGTCAGACGTGGTGGTATCCGTGCTGACCAGTGGAGAAATGCTGATTAAAACCAGTAGCAAGCTCATGAATCATAATGACGCTGTCTGGAAGGTTTAAGTGAGAAGTTTCTGTTGCTTTCCCCTGTTTTTACACAAAAAATGGTTACATAAAAGATCCGTTCGTCAAATTCACAGCAGCTTCCACTCTCCAATCCAATTGAAGCTTGGAAATTGTAGAGTTTCGGGAGAGTACTTGGCTGTATAAGGAGATTTGGTTCCCAGCTCTAGTCTGGTGCTGACCTGCACCCTCTCCTTCTGTACTTGAAGACCAAGTTTCGCTCAGACAGTAGCGCACTCCATCTTCTGGGCAGTCAGTATTTAACTTATATGTATATATACCTTACTGTATGCTCAGTTACCTACGTTGAGTGTTTATGTCATTACCTTGCTGTTAGGAGCTCCACAGATGCGAAGCCTTATTCATTTTTGCTTTTTACAGACTTTCAATTAAAGGAGGACCCCACAGAATTTAAAGTCATGTTAGTTTAGTTCGCAACAATTTTGAGGACCATCACTGTAGTTTTCATTGTCAGTTGTGCACTTTATAAGATCAATTTTCGTATTCTACACCTGACCTCAATTTTAAGATCCCTAATGACCCACAGCCAATGGTTCAAATGGCTCTGAGCACTATGGGACTCAACATCTGAGGTCACCAGTCCCCTAGAGGTGGCCGGAGTGGCCGTGCGGTTCTAGGCGTTACAGTCTGGAGCCGGGCGACAGCTACGGTCGCAGGTACGAATCTTGCCTCGGGCGTGGATGTGTGCGATGTCCTTATGTTAGTTAGGTTCAATTAGTTCTAAGTTCTAGGCGACTGATGACCTCAAATGGTAAGCCACATAATGCTCACAGCCAGTCCCCTAGAACTTAGAACTACTTAAACCTAACCAACCTAAGGACATCACACACAACCATGCCCGAGGCAGGATTCGAACCTGCGGCCGTAGCGGTCGCGCGGTTCCAGAATGTAGCGCCTACAACCGCTCGGCCACAAAGGCCGGCGACCTAAAACATTCCTGTGGTTATGTGATATAAATAATAAATATATCCAGGTGCATTTCTAGAACGTTTGCTTCATTGTGATGAGTTTACTTTGTGCGCAGTGACCAAGCATTATTTTTGAAGATGTAAGAGATGCAGAGGTTTTTAAAGCAGAAGTAGTTGGTACACGAGATAGTGGGCCTTAATTCGACCCTTCTAGTTTCGTTGTCACTCTTCATGTTAGTTGCGTCATTCGGCCTGTGTAGGAACGTTCTCCATAATTTGCATTTAATTTATGCAGGTACTAAATTAATTAATTACACGTCCTAATTTTTACGACAGGCAGATAATAGCTCACGTCTTTAACATTCGTGAAATCAAAATCTGCTGCTGTGTATCATTCAGTACCATGTTGTTCCACCCGTTCTGTATTCGTGGATGCTTCTTGATGTGCTGCTCACGAAGTGGTGGAGACGGTGTTGCTCAAGTGTGTCCAGCTTTTGCACACATCATTCAATGTGTGAAGACAGTTCTTGCGACGGTGCATTTCAGTTTCAGCCGGTCTGAAGCATGCTCAACCGTTTTCTTGTTAAAAGATATCCTAGGCTGCTCCATTCAGTTTATTCCTGCCTCGAAGACGACGGCTTCCAGGTGTTCTTAATACATTACGGTCTTGAAAACCTAATACAGCGCCAAAGTTCAGGTGTGAGGCCAGAAACTGGGTTTGGCGATCCTGTCCCGACACCTAAAATTACTTTCGACGGTCATAGGAGGCGTCCGATATATGCACCCGATACCGGGACAAATCATTTCACCTCCCCGCGGATACCGTTGGTATCTGGCTGCCTTATTTCACGACTATAATCAAGTGTCAGACAAATCCTATACTACTCGGTGAAGAAAACTCGATGCCACTAATCCAGGTTCGATTGCAGGTAATCCCTTACACAGCTTCTTCGCGCACACCAAACCTGGAGGGTTTGTACTGTCGTTCTACGAGGGTTGGAAGTTTAATAGTGGCAACTGTTTATTTCCATCCCGTACAAAATAGATACGTGTTTCAAAGTTTAACTGACCTTCAAAGTAGTCTCCAGCATTGTGTTTAACCCGTTGCCAGCGATGTGGAAGTCGTACGATACTCTTAGCAGCGTCAGTTGTGTTGACAGTTCGAGCGGCGCGTTCTATTGCCCGACGAATTTGTAGCAGTTCCGAAGCGAACGCCGTGAAGTTGAGAGGTGGCAGAAGCCCCCTCTCATATTTCTATCTTACTCTGCGTAATTCGATTTTCCTCTCTAATTGCATGCGGTGAAAAGTTGCTATTCCTTCACACGCGGACTTCCCACGCAGCGTCTCTCATCACCCGGGTGGTCCGGTGACAGGCGGGCTCAGCTGATCTTGAAAGGGATAAGTCGACGGGTATGAGGGAGTCGAGTGAATGCTACCCAGACGCCGAAATTGTCAGTAGAGCGACGGAGACACGCCCGCAGGGGCCTGAAGGAGCGGCTGGGCTAAAGATTCCGTTACTTCGCAGAAACTTAGCGAAAACACTTTCTGGCGGGCTACCAGCGAGGCGTGGGAATGACTTGTGTCCCTAGGCAGTCTTGGCGGGCAAATTCCCGCCATTTCTGCCAGATCGTAACTGTGATTGACTTGCTCAGGACATAGCTCCGTGACGTTGCAAAATCGGCGAAGAAATTGGCGCCAAGTATCTCCATTGGTGGAATGGTAATGCTTCGGCAATAAAGTGGAATTTTCCGCTGGTTTTTGAGTTGCTGATTGGAACGTTTAACCACGGCCATTGTCGTGGGGGCGGGAAAGTTCTGTGTTCGGCTGGTATGGGTGCTCTTGAGAGGGTCGGCTCTCGCCTTTCGGTCGGAGTAGGTTACAAGACTGAGCTCTCGCTGCTCTGGACAGCCTGCCTTCCGTTGGCTGTCTAATATACTTTTATTTGATTGTAACTGTTTAACGAAGTTGCTAAAGTTTCGACTTCAACGTAACTTTCCGAGTACAGTTGCCAATTGAGCGTTCTGCGTACAAGCGGCCTATGTTGTCTGCCTTGAGCAGTTTTGGCTAAAGTTGACTGTATCAGAGTTACTGTGTGACTTCGCTTGTTAAAATCAGTCACTGTACCGTCAGTTATTGTGTGGCGAGCCTTCTTCGTCTCCCTCAGAGGCGCATTTGTATTGCAAGGATAATTCGTTTCGGGCTATACTCGCGACATTATCATCACCACGACGGGACGTCGAAGCAACCAGCCATCGCTTCCGGTACGCCAGATCGTGTCCTTGCAGTAAAGAAGACAGCTTGGTAATGTATGTCCGCAGCACCGGCAGATTAGGGAATTTACACTGTGATAATCAGAGCTCAGCAGAGCGCGCCTGTTCGTCTTTTTCTAACTTTGTTCTGTCTTGGGTGTTCATTTTCTGAGTTCTCACTACTGTAGCAGCAGTTAATGTTGGGTTGGTTGTGTGTTTCTCTTAAGATTTGAGTTGCAAGGGATTGGCTCCACATACCACTTAGTCATAAATGTCACAATCTAGTTTATGGACAACTTCACCTTCACAGCATTTATTTGAGTATACAGTTTGATCCATTTTGATGTATTGTAAATGTTTCATGTGTTTTGTTTATGATTTTGAGTTTAGTCATAATAAATCAAATTGTTATTTTGTACAGAACTTTCGTTCTGTTAATCGGTAGAGCAACCCTTACATTTCTCACTACGTTACTGAAGCTTTCCTTTATTTAATTAATGTCTATCAAATTAAATTATTGCAGGTGCTAAACTCTTTTCTACTCCACTTTCAGGGTCGATTACAGTCAGTTCGCGTTTCTTTTTAATCCATGTGCAACAGCAAAAGTCGGAGTTAGAATAAGGGGGGCTAGAGCATAATTTATATATGAAGATTCTCGAAGAGTTTAGTGTTAAATACACTACTAGCCCCGGCACCTCGCAAAGTGTTTCCTTCAGTTTAGAAATCGAGTTGAACTTACGAGGGCTTAAGTTAGAGGAGTGCAGAAGGTGTTACAGCACTTTGTAGCCCCATCAGTCAAACAAATCAGTAACAGCTTGCACTGTACGTTCTTGAGTATTGTCCTGCAAAATGATGGTCAGGTCCTGCAGAAAGTGTCATCACTTCCGTCTCTAATCTGGTCGTAGGTTGTGTTCCAAAAATGAACAGCATAGAGACAGAAGTGATGCCATTTTCTGCAGGACTTGACCATCATTTTGCAGGACAATGCTCAAGCACGTACTGTACAAGCTGTTACTGATTTGTAAGTTCAACTCGATTTCTGAACTGAAGGAAATACTTCACGGCATTCGCTTCAGAACTGCTACAAATTTGTCGGGCAATAGAACGCGTCGCTCGAACTGTCAACACAACTGACACTGCTAAGAGTATCGTACGACTTCCACATCGCTGGCAACGGGTTATATCCAATGCTGGTGGCTACTTTGAAGTTCAGTAAAACTTTGAAACACGTATCTATTTTGTACGGGCTGTAAAAAAATAGTTGCCACTCTTAAAGTTCCAACCAACGTTATTATACGCTTAGAGGCCAAACTGACCGTCAAATACGGTTGTGAGTTGCTTAGGTCGACGCAGTTCCCCAAGTTGTCTTCAAAACGGCAACGCTCAGTTATGTTGCCTTCTGCCAAGGGTACCACGGTGCGAGAATTATTTTATAGGCATTAGTCATCTACGGCTGCTGTCCACCGCGGGCGAACAGTTCGAGGCAGAGTTTCAGTGTTGTCTGCCTCGCTATGGGCGGTGATTTTTGTAATTACGTCACTGTTGTGTACTAGGTGGGCAACTGTCCATGTCGATGACAACTATTCTCGTCCTAAAGATGTAATGTGTGCATTGCCCAAGCTTGAAGTCCCTCTCCGAGGCATGCTGACCGACTGAACAATGTTCAAAAACAGCATTGTTCTACTCACGGTTGGAAACACACCACACTCTGGTGTACTGTACTGAGAATACGGCTTCACGTTTGCCTCAGACGAGAAAGAGGTTCATGATAGATAAAGATAATGTTAAATAATCATGAATGTGATGCAAAACTTTATTTGAGGAATTCAGTAAATTTGCAGTTATTTCAATATCAAGCATTAAATAACGTGAAGATCATGTCGTCATGATGTTGTGTAGCAACTGACGGTCGAACAGAGATGACACAAATGGTAACTTGAAAAAGGTGGTCTCAGCTTTCTTAAAATTGAGCAAAAAAAAAAAAAAAAGGTTCAAATGGCTCTGAGCACTATGGGACTCAACTGCTGTGGTCATCAGTCCCCTAGAACTTAGAACTACTTAAATCAAACTAACCTAAGGACATCACACACATCCATGCCCGAGGCAGGATTCGAACCTGCGACCGTAGCAGTCTCACGGTTCCGGACTGCGCGCCTAGAACCGTGAGACCAAAACGGAGTATAGAATTTATGTAAAAGTTAATTGATGTCCTCTAATCTCGACCGCTAAAGTTCAGTAATAAATAAGTTATTGCAGTTTGTTTCGGTGAAGGAACCTAAAATAAAACTTCCCTGGAAAATTTAAGTACCAGTATAAAGCTCATAAGTGACGCTCTAAGTTTAGTGTCTGACTGCATTAAAAAAGTTCCACCGTTACGGGCGCCCCCCCATAAAACTGCCGAACACCAAAACGATAAATCGAAGAGTATATGTTTGTCTCAAACCTAACGTAGCGATTTAAAAAACTATAGACAATAATTAACCACAATGTCATATTATAACATTCTCTAAATTACACATTGATCACTGAAATAAAATTACAATACACAAGTAGTTCCATAATGATCTTTACAACTTTGATCACGTATATTTCAGTATAGGGGAGGTAGAAAGGTGCGGTTTGCGGATAATGTTAACACTCACGTAAGGTGTTTTAGTTTTTATTTTTGCACGAAAAGTGTTGACGGAAATGGCCAACCGCCAGCAGACGGCATAGTGTGTGGAATGGTAGACAGAGCCAAATCGGACACGTTACAGAAGTATCCTACCATCACGTCCGGTCTTCAGACAGTGGTACAGAAGGGTCAAAGAATCGTACACGAGGGTCAAAGAATCCAGAAGTTCCATGAAGAGTAGAGCTCTGGACACGCGACCACGACTGATACAGAACTGGAACGAGTGTAACAGGTTTGTTTATCCAGAGCACAACCATATCAATCCGTCAAGCGCATCGACATTTACAGCTACCGTCAACCACCGTGCGCAGGGTGCTACACAAGAGAATGAAGCTTCATGCCTACAAGGTACAGCTGCTGCATGCGCTTCAACTTGATTAGAGGCCAAAGCACAAAAATTTCAAGTTGAGATTTTGAGTCATATTGACAATGACCCAGACTATCTGAAAGACGTTATGTTCTTGGTCGAATCTTGCTTTCATGTGTCCGGAAATACTAACCAACATAATAGTCTCAGAACTGTCACTTTAGCAAGGAAATTGTGCGTGATAGTCCGAAGGTAAAAGTGTGGTGTGGTCTGTTTCATGACTCGTGAGGTAGGATCGTTTTTCTTTGCAGAGGCGTCCATATCCTCGACTGCTTACGTTGGAACAGTTTGCATTTCTAAAGACCGAAGAACAGCACCCTGACACCAAGCTACAGCAGGATGGTGTCACTGGAACTCGATCGTTACGAAAGCCGTGGACAATACATTTCCAGGTAAGGCTGACCACCAATATCTCGAGACATAAATCCATTAATTTTTTTTCTTGAGGCTTTGTGAAAGATGCTGTCTATTAGACACCGGTAAGGGAGCTGCAGAAACGGCGAACTCTCAGCAGAGCAGCAATTTCTCACTTTTATGGGCATATGCTAGAATGGTCATGAAAGAAACTGGAATATCACTTAGATATCCTGCGTACTACAGATGGCGCAGACAAGGAAATCTATTAAAAGATTACATTTCAACAGAGTTAGAATATTAGGCTGCGAGCCGCACGTTTATACCTGCACCCATTTCTGAAATACAGGTGATAATTTTAGAACACTTTGTATTATTAAAATAATATCACAGGCACGAACGGTTCACGGAAACGTGGGTTGTCGACATTGTAATCTTTGTTGCACACCTCCACTGCATTCTCACAACTTTCCCGGGGGACTGCAGTCGCCGGAAAGTGGAGCTGAGTGGTGATTCTAACGTTTTTTTTTTTTTTTTTTTTTTTTTTAGATTAAGTGGAACAATTTTCTTAAAACTTATTAATAAGAACCCTTTTTTTTTTTGACTTATCACCATTATCACTTCACTCAGCAACGGTTTATTATACATCATCCTAGCTTTACAACTAAAATTAATATTTTAGGGGGGAATCACACCTACTATAGTAGTACAAGTTTATATGCCAACTAGCTCTGCAGATGATGAAGAAATTGAAGAAATGTACGATGAAATAAAAGAAATTGTTCAGATAGTGAAGGGAGACGAAAATTTAATAGTAATGGGTGACTGGAATTCGAGTGTAGGAAAAGGGAGAGAAGGAAACATAGTAGGTGAATATGGATTGGGGCTAAGAAATGAAAGAGGAAGCCGCCTAGTAGAATTTTGCACAGAGCACAACTTAATCATAGCTAACACTTGGTTTAAGAATCATGAAAGAAGGTTGTATACGTGGAAGAACCCTGGAGATACTAAAAGGTATCAAATAGATTATATAATGGTAAGACAGAGATTTAGGAACCAGGTTTTAAGTTGTAAGACATTTCCAGGGGCAGATGTGGACTCGGACCACAATCTATTGGTTATTACCTGTAGATTAAAACTGAAGAAACTGCAAAAATGTGGGAAATTAAGGAGATGGGACCTGGATAAACTGAAAGAACCAGAGGTTGTACAGAGTTTCAGGGAGGGCATAAGGGGTCAATTGACAGGAATAGGGGAAAGAAATACCGTAGAAGAAGAATGGGTAGCTCTGAGGGATGAAGTAGTGAAGGCAGCAGAGGATAAAGTAGGTAAAAAGACGAGGGCTGCTAGAAATCCTTGGGTAACAGAAGAAATATTGAATTTAATTGATGAAAGGAGAAAATATAAAAATGCAGTAAATGAAGCAGGCAAAAAGGAATACAGACGTCTCAAAAATGAGATCGACAGGAAGTGCAAAATGGCTAAACAGGGATGGCTAGAAGACAAATGTAAGGATGTAGAAGCTTATCTCACTAGGGGTAAGATAGATACTGCCTACAGGAAAATTAAAGAGACCTTTGGAGAGAAGAGAACCACGTGTATGAATATCAAGAGCTCAGATGGCAACCCAGTTCTAAGCAAAGAAGGGAAGGCAGAAAGGTGGAAGGAGTATATACAAGCTTTATACAAGGGTGATGTACTTGAGGACAATATTATGGAAATGGAAGAGGATGTAGATGAAGACGAAATGGGAGATACGATACTGCGGGAAGAGTTTGACAGAACACTGAAAGACCTGAGTCGAAACAAGGCCCCCGGAGTAGACAACATTTCATTAGAACTACTGACGGCCTTGGGAGAGCCAGTCATGACAAAACTCTACCAGCTGGTGAGCAAGATGTATGAGACAGGCGAAATACCCTCATACTTCAAGAAGTATATAATAATTCCAATCCCAAAGAAAGCAGGTGCTGACAGATGTGAAAATTACCGAACTATCAGTTTAATAAGTCACAGCTGCAAAATACTAACGCGAATTCTTTACAGACGAATGGAAAAACTGGTAGATGCGGACCTCGGGGAGGATCAGTTTGGATTCCGTCGAAATGTTGGAACACGTGAGGCAATACTGACCTTACGACTTATCTTAGAAGAAAGATTAAGGAAAGGCAAACCTACGTTTCTAGCATTTGTAGACTTAGAGAAAACTTTTGACAATGTTGACTGGAATACTCTTTTTCAAATTCTAAAGGTGGCAGGGGTAAAATACAGGGAGCGAAAGGCTATTTACAATTTGTACAGAAACCAGATGGCAGTCATAAAAGTCGAGGGGCATGAAAGGGAAGCAGTGGTTGGGAAAGGAGTTAGACAGGGTTGTAGCCTCTCCCCGATGTTATTCAATCTGTATATTGAGCAAGCAGTAAAGGAAACAAAAGAAAAATTTGGAGTAGGTATTAAAATTCATGGAGACGAAGTAAAAACTTTGAGGTTCGCCGATGACATTGTAATTCTGTCAGAGACGGCAAAGGACTTGGAAGAGCAGTTGAACGGAATGGACAGTGTCTTGAAAGGAGGATATAAGATGAACATCAACAGAAGCAAAACGAGGATAATGGAATGTAGTCAAATTAAATCGGGTGATGCTGAGGGAATTAGATTAGGAAATGAGACACTTCAAGTAGTAAAGGAGTTTTGCTATTTAGGAAGTAAAATAACTGATGATGGTCGAAGTAGAGAGGATATAAAATGTAGACTAGCAATGGCAAGGAAAGTGTTTCTGAAGAAGAGAAATTTGTTAACATCGAATATAGATTTATGTATCAGGAAGTCGTTTCTGTAAGTATTTGTTTGGAGTGTAGCCATGTATGGAAGTGAAACATGGACAATAACTAGTTTGGACAAGAAGAGAATAGAAGCTTTCGAAATGTGGTGCTACAGAAGAATACTGAAGATAAGGTGGATAGATCACGTAACTAATGAGGAGGTATTGAATAGGATTGGGGAGAAGAGAAGTTTGTGGCACAACTTGACTAGAAGAAGGGATCGGTTGGTAGGACATGTTTTGAGGCATCAAGGGATCACAAATTTAGCGTTGGAGGGCAGCGTGGAGGGTAAAAATCGTAGAGGGAGACCGAGAGATAAGTACACTAAGCAGATTCAGAAGGATGTAGGTTGCAGTAGGTACTGGGAGATGAAGCAGCTTGCACAGGATAGAGTAGCATGGAGAGCTGCATCAAACCAGTCTCAGGACTGAAGACAACAACAACAACAACAACAAAAACAAACTTACGTTACTGGACCGCTGCAAAGTTGGTAACTCTAATTTCTGCCGTACTGGAAGTTTCAAACGATAGAGGGTATATTTGTTTCAACGTGATAAATAAGTATACATCATAAGAAAAGTTTTTCATTTCATTTACTCATTGATCCGGTAAAACACAAATATCAACACCAGAAGCAGCCAGCAGACCTTTAGCTTTAGACGAGGGCACTACACTGAGGAGCCAAACAGACTGGTGTACCTGCCCTTTTTTTTTGTCATTAGTCTACTGACTGGTTTGATGCGGCCCGCCAAGAATTCCTTTCCTGTGCTAACCTCTTCATCTTAGAGTAGCACTTGCAACCTACGTCCTCAATTATTTGCTTGGCGTATTCCAATCTCTGTCTTCCTCTACAGTTTTTGCCCGCCGGCCGCGGTGGCCTTGCGATTCTGGCGCTGCAGTCAGGAACCGCGGGGTTGCTACGGTCGCAGGTTCGAATCCTGCCTCGGGCATGGGTGTATGTGATGTCCTTAGGTTAGTTAGGTGTAAGTAGTTCTAAGTTCTAGGGGACTTATGACCTAAGATGTTGAGTCCCATAGTGCTCAGAGCCATTTTTGAGCTTTTGCCTTCTACAGTTCCCTCTAGTACCATGGAAGTCATTCCCTCATGTCTTAGCAGATGTCCTATCATCCTGTCCCTTCTCCTTATCAGTGTTTTCCACATATTCCTGTCCTCTCCAATTCTGTGTAGAACCTCCTCATTCTTTACCTTATCAGTCCACCTAATTTTCAACATTCTTCTATAGCACCACATCACAAATGCTTCGATTCTCTTCTGTTCCGGTTTTCCCACAGTCCATGTTTCACTACCATACAATGCTGTACTCCAGACGTACATCCTCAGAAATTTCTTCCTCAAATTAAGGCCGGTATTTGATATTAGTAGACTTCCCTTGGCCAGAAATGCCTTTTTTGCCATAGCGAGTCTGCTTTTGATGTCTTCCTTGCTCCGTCCGCCATTGGTTATTTTACTGCCTAGGTAGCAGAATTCCTTAACTTCATTGACTTCGTGACCATCAATCCTGATGTTAAGTTTCTCGCTGTTCTCATTTCCACTACTTCTCATTACCTTCGTCTTTCTCCGATTTACTCTCAAACCATACTGTGTACTCATTAGACTGTTCATTCCGTTCAGCAGATCATTTAATTCTTCTTCACTTTCACTCAGGATAGCAATATCATCAGCGAATCGTATCATTGATATCCTTTCACCTTGTATTTTAATTCCACTCCTGAACCTTTCTTTTATTTCCATCATTGCTTCCTCGATGTACAGATTGAAGAGTAGGGGCGAAAGGCTACAGCCTTGTCTTACACCCTTCTTAATACGAGCACTTCGTTCTTGATCGTCCACTCTTATTATTCCCTCTTGCTTGTTGTACATATTGTATATGACCCGTCTCTCCTTATAGCTTACCCCTACTTCTTTCAGTATCTCGACCAGCTTGCACCATTTTATATTGTCGAACGCTTTTTCCAGGTCGACAAATCCTATGAACGTGTCTTGATTTTTCTTTAGCCTTGCTTCCATTATTAGCCGTAACGTCAGAATTGCCTCTCTCGTGCCTTTACTTTTCCTAAAGCCAAACTGATCGTCACCTAGCGCATTCTCAATTTTCTTTTCCATTCTTCTGCATATTATTCTTGTAAGCAGCTTCGATGCATGAGCTGTTAAGCTGATTGTGCGATAATTCTCGCACTTATCAGCTCTTGCCGTCTTCGGAATTTTGTGGATGATGCTATTCCGAAAGTCAGATGGTATGTCGCCAGACTCATATATTCTACACACCAACGTGAATAGTCGTTTTGTTGCCACTTCCCCTAATGATATTAGAAATTCTGATGGAATGTTATCTATCCCTTCTGCCTTATTTGACCGTAAGTCCTCCAAAGCTCTTTTAAATTCCAATTCTAAAACTGGATCCCCTATCTCTTCTAAATCGACTCCTGTTTCTTCTTCTATCACATCAGACAAATCTTCACCCTCATAGAGGCTTTCAATGTATTTTTCCCCCTTCTGCTCTCTCCTCTGCATTTAACAGAGGAATTCCCGTTGCACTCTTAATGTTACCGCCGTTGCTTTTAATGTCACCAAAGGTTGTTTTGACTTTCCTGTATGCTGAGTCTGTCCTTCCGACAATCATATCTTTTTCGATGTCTTCACATTTTTCCTGCAGCCATTTTGTCTTAGCTTCCCTGGACTTCCTATTTATTTCATTCCTCAGCGACTTGTATGTCTGTATTCCTGATTTTCCCGGAACATGTTTGTACTTCCTCCTCTGATCAATCAACTGAAGTATTTCTTCTGTTACCCATGGTTTCTTCGCAGCTACCTTCTTTGTACCTATGTTTTCCTTCCCAACTTCTGTGATGGCCCTTTTTAGAGATGTCCATTCTTCAACTGTACTCCCTACTGCGCTATTCCTTATTGCTGTATCTATACAGTTAGAGAACTTCAAACGGATCTCGTCATTCCTTAGAACTTCCGTATCACACTTCTTTGCGTATTGATTCTTCCTGCCTAATAATCGGGAAATGCCATCACGAGTTCGCAGACGTGGTGCAACACGACGTGATATGAACTCTACTAATGTCTGCTGCAGTGTGGAGTGAACTGACCCAAGTCCGTCGGTATACACGATGGACATGAATGGATGCAGGTGATCAGGCCGGATGCTCACGTAGGTGTCACCTGTCAGCCTCGTATCTAGATGTTCCAGGGGTACCATATCACTGCAACAGCACACGCCCTGCACCATTACAGAGCCTCCACCAACTTGAACAGTCCGCTGCTGACACGGAGGGTCATGGATTCATGAGGTTGTCACCATAGCCGTAAACGTCTATCCGCTCGATACAATTTGAAACAGGACTTGTCCGACGAGGCAACATATTTCCAGTCATCAACAGTCCAATATCGGTGTTGATGGGACCGGGCGAGGTGTAAGACTCTGCGTCGTGCAGTCATCAATGGTACTCCGACAGCCCATATCGATGATGTTGAACAGCTCGCATGCTGATGGCCCAGCACTGAAATCTTCAGCAATTTGCGAATGGGCTGCACTTCTGTCACACTGAACGATTCTCTTCACTCGTCGTTGGAACGGTTCTTGCAGCATCTTTTTCCGGCCGCAGCGATGTCGGAGACTCGATGTTTGACAGGATTCCTGATATTCACGGTACACTCGTGAAATAGTCGTACGCGAAAATCCCCACTTCATCACTATCTCGGAGATGCTGTGTCCCATCTCTCGTGCGCCGACTGTAACGCTACGTTCAGACACTTAAATTTCGATCACCTGCAATTGTAGCAGCGGTAACCGATCTAACAACTGCGCCAGATACTTGTTTTCTTATACGGCGTTGCGCCATATTCTGCCTCTTACATATCCCTACATTTGAATACGCATGCTTACACCAGTTATTTGTCGCTTAATTTTGTACGGGACGATCAAAAATTTTGCGTTTGAGTGTGTTGCTGCGGCACACATGCATCACAGTGCGACTCCGATGACCATTAAAATTGATACATCAAGGAGAAATGCAAATGATAAACGGGATTTCACTGGACAAAGATATTATACTAGAACTGGCATGTGATTACAATTTCACGCAATTTGGGTGCATAGATCCTGAGAAATCAGTACCCAGAACAACCACCTCTGGCCTTAATAACGGATTTGATAGGTCTGGGCATTGAGTCCAATAGAGTTTGGATGGCGTGTACAGGTACAGCTGCCCATGCAGCTTCAACACGATACCACAGTTCATCAAGAGTAGTGACTGGCGTACGAGGTCCATTCAAGTTCTAAGGCCTCCGATTTGTTTTCTCCGGACTGGAAAGAGAAACATGCGCATTGTTTTAAAAAGAGGCCGCATTCATTGTCAATACGTCCCAGAGACGGCAGCACCGTACGGCAGTTGGAATTTTACCGCCAGCGGCGAGAATGAGAACTATTTTAAATACTTAAAATGGCGATGTTTTCCTTACTTGAACAGCGTGCAATCATTCGTTTTCTGAATTTACGTGGTGTGAAACCAAGTGAAATTCATCGACAGTTGAAGGAGACATGTGGTGATGGAGTTATGGATGAGTCGAAAGTGCATTCGTGGGTGCGGCAGTTTAATGAAGGCAGAACATCGTGCGACAACAAATGGAAACAACCTCGGGCTCGCACAAGCTGGTCTGACGACATGATCGAGAAAATGGAGAGAATTGTTTTGGGGGATCGCCGAATGACTGTTGAACAGATCGCCTCCAGAGTTGGCATTTATGTGGTTTCTCTGCACACAATCCTGCATGACGACCTGAAAATGTGAAAAGTGTCATCCAGGTGGGTGCCACGAATGCTAACGGACGACCACATGGCTACCCGTGTGGCATTTTTTCCAAGCAATGTTGACACGCAATGACAGCATGAATGGGACTTACTTTTTGTCGGTTGTGACAATGGAAGAGACGTGGATGCCATTTTTCAATCCAGAAACAAAGCGCCAGTCAGCTCAATGGAAGCACACAGATTCACCGCCGCCAAAAAAAATTCAGGTAAACGTGCTGAAAAAATGATGGTGTCCATCTTCTGGGACACCGAGGGCGTAATCCTTACCCATTGCGTTCCAAAGGGCACTACGGTAACAAGTGCATTCTACGAAAATGTTTCGAAGAACAAATTCCTACCAGCACTGCAACAAAAACGTCCGGGAAGGGCTGCGCGTGTGCTGTTTCACCAAGACAACGCACCCGCACGTCGAGCTAACGTTACGCAACAGTTTCTTCGTGATAACAACTTTGAAGTGATTCCTCATGCTCCCTTCTCACATGACGTGGCTCCTAGTGACTTTTGGCTTTTTCCGACAATGAAAGACACTCTCCGTGGCAGCACATTCACCAGCCGTGCTGCTAATGCCTCAGCGATTTTCCAGTGGTCAAAACAGACTAATAAAGAAGCCTTCGCCGGTGCCATGGAATCATGGCGTCAGCGTTGTGAAAAATGTGTAAGTCTGCAGGGCGATTACGTCGAGAAGTAACGCCAGTTTCATCGATTTCGGGTGAGTAGTTAATTAGGAAAAAAATCGGAGGCCTTAGAACTTGAATGCACCTAATATTGTGACGATCCAGTTGCTCGGCCACCATTGACCTGACATATGCAATTGCTGAGAAATATGGAGAATGTGCTGGCCAGGGCAGCAGTCGAACATTTTCTGTATCCAGAAAGGCCGATACAGGAAATTGCAACATGCCGTAGTGCAATATCCTGCTGAGATGTAGGGTTTCGCAGGGATCGGGTCGTGACACATGAAATGTAACGTCCACTGTTCAAGTGCGGTCAATGCGAACAAGAGGTGACCGAGACGTGTAACCAATGGCACGCCGGGTGATACGCCAGTATGGCGATGACGAATACACGCTACCAATGTGCGTTCACCGCGATGTCGCCAAACACGGGTGCGACCATCGTGATGCTGTAAACAGAACCTGGATTCATCCGAAAAAATGTCGTTTAGCCATTCGTGCACCTAGGTTCGTCGTTGAGTATACCATCGCTGGCTGTACTGTCTGTGATGCAGCGTCAAGGATAACCGCAGTCATGGTCTCCGAGCTGACAGTCCATGCTGCTGCTAACGTCGTCGAACTGTTCGTGCAGATGGTTGTTGTCTTGCAAACGTTACCATCTGTTGACTCAGGGATCGAGACGTGGCTGCCCGATTCGTTACAGCCATGCGGGCAAGATTCCTGTCATCTCGATTGCTAGTGATACGAGGCCGTTGGGATCCAGCACCGCGTTCCGTATTACCCTCCTGAACCCACCGATTCCATATTATGTTAACAGTCATTGGATCTCGACGCGAGCAGCAATGGCACGATACGGTAAAGCGCACTCGCGATAGGCTACAATCCCACGTTTATCAAAGTCGGAAACGTGATGGTAAGCATTTCTCCTCCTTGCACAAGGCATCAGAACAACGTTTCACCAGGCAACGCCAGTCAACTGCTGTTTGTGTATGAGAAATCGGTTGGAAACTTTCCTCATGTCAGCACGTTGTAGGTGTCGCCACCTGCGCCAACCTTGTGTAAATGCTCTGAAAAGTTAACCTTTTTCAAATCATAGCATCCTCTTCCTGTCGGTTAAATTTCGCGTCTGTAGCACGTCATCTTAGTGGTGTAGCAATTTTAATAGCCAGTAGTGTATATAAGCACAGAATTGTAGACAAGGAATCAGCTTGGCATTCGTGTCTTTCTGACATGCGTGTGGTAAAGGGGAAACGCGAAATTTGGCAACGTTATCACTAAATGCTTCCAAACAGGACCTAAGTGCTGTTATTCCTTTCTTGGCTAACGAAGGACTAATAACGATAGACAACCGCCGGAGAATAAACAACGTGTATAGGGCAGCATGTCTGTCGAAAATCCCTCGTTGCAGGAAGCAACCTGGTGAGTCCGTTACTTGCGAACGATCCTGCACAATGCTAGAGCATTTACGGCGTGAAATTGAGTCTAAACGTCGGAGAAAACTGCGGCAAGAGGTGGCGCTACTTTATGATAAAGCACTTCCCCACAGCACAAATGTAACGTAGGAGTTACGCCAACTAAAGTGGGAGGCACTCGAGCACCTGCCCTTCCCAAGCGATTATACCGCCCTCGGTCCCTTAAAGAAGATCTTGAAGGATCGACGATTCTTGTCGGAGGAGGATGTGCACCAGGCAGTTATGGACTTCTCAGCTTGTCACGGTGCTTTACCAAACTGGTGTCCTCAACCCGGTGCGTCTGTGAGATGATTGATTCAACGCTCACGGCGATTTTGCCTGGTTAGGATACCGATAATGGACCGTTCAGCCTTCGAATGGAAACTTTTTCATAGCCCCTTGTATAAGTATGACATCTACGAAAGTCTTCAGTGTGTTGAACAGCTTCACGGGGCTTGAAATCACGTGAATGAACTGAATTAGTAATCAGGGAACATTACGTAGGTCAGGTTGTAGAAATTCGACTGAATGCGATCGGACTCCAAGAAGAATGTAATAATTCCAATCCCAAAGAAAGCAGGTGTTGACAGATATGAAAATTACCGAACTATCAGTTTAATAAGTCACTGCTGCAAAATACTAAAGCGAATTCTTTAGAGACGAATGTAGAAACTAGTAGAAGCCGACCTTTGGATTGAGTAAAAACATTGGAACACGTGACGCAATGCTGACGCTAAGACTTATCTTAGAAGCTAGATTAAGGAAAGGCAAACCTACGTTTCTAGCATTTGTAGACTTAGAGAAAAGTTTTGACAATGTTGACTGGAATACTCTCTTTCAAATTCTGCAGGTGGCAGGGGCAAAATACAGGGAGCGAAAAGCTTTTTACAATTTGTACAGAAACCAGATGGCAGTCATAAGAGTCGAGGGACATGAAAGGGAAGCAGTAGTTGGGAAGGGAGTGAGACAGGTTTGTACCCTCTCCCCGATGTTATTCAATCTGTATATTGAGTAAGCAGTGAAGGAAACAAATGAAAAATTCGGAGTAGGAATTAAAGTCCATGGAGAAGAAACTAAAACTTTGAGGTTCGCCGATGACATGGTAATTCTGTCAGAGGCAGCAAACGACTTGGAAGCAGTTGAACGGAATGGACAGTGTCTTGAAAGGAGGATATAAGATGAAAATCAACAAAAGCGAAAAGAGGATAATGGAAAGTAGTCGAATTAAGTCGGGTGATGCTGAGGAAATTAGATTAGGAAATGAGTCACTTAAAATAGCAAAGGAGTTTTCCTATTTTGAGAACAAAATAACTAATGATGGTCGAAGTAGAGAGGATATAAAATGTAGACTGGCAATGGCAGGGAAATCCTTTCTGAAGTATAGATTTAAGTGTCAGGAGGTATTTGTATGGAGTGTAGCCATGTAGGTAAGTGAAACATGGACTATAAGTAGTTTGGACAAGAAGAGAATAGAAGCTTTCGAAATGTGGTGCTACAGAAGAATGCTGAAGATTAGGTGGGTAGATCACATAACTAATGAGGAGGTATTGAATAGGACTGGGGAGAAGAGAAGTTTGTGGCACAATTTGAAGAAGGGATCGGTCGGTAGGACACGTTCTGAGGCATCAAGGGATCACCAATTTAGTATTGGAGGGCAGCGTGGAGGGTAAAAATCGTAGAGGGAGACCAAGAGATGAATGCACCAAACAGATTCAGAAAGATGAAGGTTGCAGTAGGTACTGGGAGACGGAGAAGCTTGCACAGGATAGAGTAGCATGGAGAGCTGCATCAAACTAGTCTCAGGACTGGAGACCACAACAACAACACGATCGGACGACGGTATGTCAGCTGAAAGATCGCCGCCTGTAGGATTCGTTTGCGAGTAGTGATTCGGTCAGACGCTAGTGTCTGGGCGATTCCCGGAGCGTGCCGAGAGCAGAGTGTGTGGCCCCGTTCCTTCCTGGGCTCTGATCGGTGCGTGCAGGTCGTGAAAGCACCGCCCCACGGGGACCGCCGGCCGCCCGGCGCCATTGTGGGCCCCGAATTATCTCCTTGCAGACGCTGACCGAAACGCAGCACTTAGGCCGGTCGCTCAATGCGCGGCGCGCACCGTACCGCCCCTCCCTGGCGCGCGCCGCCTCTATACAACCATTGTCTCGCCGGGAAAATATTGATTGCCGGGCTCAAAACTCCATTAGACCTGGGAGGATTTCCCGTAAATACGGAGAAAGGATGCCATTAATTACCGGTTAATTGGATTAATTACGGTCATTAGGGGTCGCGGAACAGGGCCGGCGCGGCGCTGCCTCTGTCTTGCTGGATCGCCGTCGCCGGCCCCTCTGTCTTCCCTTCGGCCGGACACCGGCCGCTGGCTGGCCCGTGCGCTACCGTCGCCACCGAGGCCCACGCCGGCGCCTGATCGATCACAGCCTTTACGCTCTCCGCTCCTGCCTCTTCCCTCCGTACTCTGCCTCCACCTGACGCTAAGCCGAGTGCCACCGACACTTCATGACAACAGTCATCAATACGGCAACGTTTTACTTAGCATCAATGTTCAAAATTGCGAAAGAAGATCTTAAGGTAGCTACGGTTGTGTGTCTAGTGAATTTTTGGAGATTTAAGACCAGTTACTAGGTGTCTGACGTGACTTGATCCGTAGTAACTGCCTTCTGGAATACGCAAATCCCCCCCAAGGAATTCCTAGGAGTAATACACACTTGGAAGGGTTCTACCCGAAGGTTGTTCAAAAGCATTCACCGTTTAGTCTCAAACATAACGTGTATTTATTGTAGTCAATCAGTCAGTCAGTTAAACAATTCATCAAAGAAAGTTACTTTAAACCATCAATCAACCCAGAATTTCAGTATATCCGTTGTGGATGACAAACTGCGACACTGATTTAAATTGGCATTTATCTGATAATAAATATGCAACCAGTCGTTTTTTTACGATTTGTTCAACCACGAACATGTTTTCGCGCCACTGCAGACTCATCTTCAGATGGAGGT